>NC_052357.1:87915352-88142335 GCF_009727055.1 Benincasa hispida
ACAAATCTAGTTGAAGTTACCTATCAAAACAATGATAATGTTGACAAGTAATTTATTGTGAATGACTTACCTCCCATTCTTCACTCAATCGTTCATTGACGAACGATGTCCAATGATCTTGCTCTATATGAGAATATTGTTGCGGTGGAAATTGTAAGACCGAGGGTTCATCCTTAAATGGAAGTATGAACTTTTAAGACAACGTTGTCTTGAAAGTCCGTAAAGTTTCAAATCTGTGAGCGACACTAAACTTTGAATGTTCGATGAATAGCCTTCAGGTACTTTAATTTCTGATAGTACCTTACAAAAGCTCAATTTCTCAACTTGTGTTAATGTATAACATGCGGGAGGTAAAAAGACCTTTTTTCTCTCCTACTTGAGGGGCTAACTATGATCTAATGTTCAGTTTCATCAAATCTAATCAAGTCTTTATTCCATCTTTTGTTTTACCAGGAATATCAAGCAATGTGCCAATAAAATTTGCACATACATTCTTTTCAATGTGCATCACGTCTAAACAATGTCGCACATCAAGATACTTCCAGTATTCTAACTTGAAAAGAATAGATTTTTTCTTCTAATAACTATCTCCACTGTTCTTTTCTTTGATACTTTTCTTACCAAATGAATATTGATACTTACTTGTTTCTGCAAGAATTTCTTCCCCACTCAATGGTTCTGGACCAAATTCTAATTCTTATGCTCCATTAAAAGCTTTCTTTTGTTTTCTATATGGATGATGGTGGGGTAGAAACTTGCGATGCCTGAGATATGCCATCCTCTTCCCCTTTGGTAAATAAGTGGATGAAGTATTCTCTCCTCAAATTGGACATGCATGATATCCTTTAACCGTACAACCACACAAGTTACCATACGTTGGAAAATCATTATTGGTCCATAATAAAATGGCTTTAAGCATGAAACGTTGTTCTTCATATGCATCATAATATTCTACCCCATCTTTCCAAAGTTTTTTCAAGTCATCTACTAATGGAGCTAAATAAACATCAATGTCATTTCCCGGTTGTTTAGGACCAGATATTAGTGCAGTCAACATCAAAAAATTTCACTTCATGCACAACTATGGAGGTAGATTGTACGTCACTAACATCACTGACCAACAACTATATCTACTACTAAGATCTCCATGTGGATTTACCCTATCTGTTGAAAGAGCAAGACGAAGATTTCTAGGTTCTGACCCAAACTCTGGCCACAAATTGTCTATTTTTTTCTACGATAGGGCATCTTTGGGATGTTTTAATAAACCATCTATTTCTTTCTTTTAGCATGCCACGTCAGTAAACTTGCTGTTTCTTTACTTCGAAACTTCTTTCAACATCTTGGAACTGGGGGAAAATACCACAGGACTTTTGCTGGGATATTCTTAGTCCTTTCGTTTAAATTTTTTGAAGCTTCCATCTTGACATACACAATAGGGCATACATTTGCATTAGAAAGTTCTTTTCTAACAAGCACCAATCATTTCTACTGCATGAATCTTCTCGTACTTCATTCCAAGGTACTCAACATCTTTTTTGCTTCATAATTAGAAGTTGGAATTTCATTAGGACTAGGTAATATGTCATAAATTAATTCCAACAACTCTGTGAAACTCTTATTGCTCCATCCAAATTTAGCTTTTAAATTATATAACTTTACCAATGTAGATATTTTGGAAAAAGTTTTACAATTTGGGTACAATGGTTTCTTCACATCATCTAATAATTCTTCAAAATTATCGAATTTTCAACTGAAATAGTTATTGTATGCAGCCTTATATATTCCAATTATGTCATCAACATCAACATCATCCTTATCAACTTCGTCTCTTTCACTAGTAGACACATTTTCATTGTTTCTCTTAATCGGTGATGATTCACCATGAAAAATTTATGTCTGATAACTTTGATCTATACCATTAAAAAATAAGTGTTCTCTTATTTTGTTCACATCTAGAGTCTTTGCATTGACACACTTCAAATATGGACAACTCATGACATTTGGTATATTTGAATGTTGTAGACCATTTTTAATAAACACCTCGACCCCTAAACCATACTCAGCTGACATCCTATTCATTTTCCTCCACGACTTATCCATGATTGTAAAATATGCAACTTAATCTACAAAAAAAAAAAAAAATAACAAGAAAAAATTTAAAAGCATAAAATTATGATCGTAAAATATGCAACATCAACAAATTTAAAACAACTAGACTTTTAAAATAAGCATCTTATAAATATTACCCTGTCTTTGTTATTAATGTTGTTATGAAGTCCTTTTTGTGTCGGGTGCTCCTTCTCCACTTGTCAACCTTCTTAAAACACATCCAATGCAATCTTCCTATCTTCCTTCCAAATCCCCAAGAATCAAAATTTAGCCTTTACACATCAAACTTGAACCTAACAAATGAAAAACTTTACTTAAAATCAAGTATTGAATCAAAACAAATATCAATCCAAACAAATATCACAATAAACCGTGTCCTTAGATTTTGTATGAGTCAATATCAAGGAATAATAGCTCTTTTTTAGAGCTATCACATAATTAGGCTATAATCTCAAACCATTAAACTAGAATCTCGAAACTAACATAACTTAGCAAAGATTATAACATATGGTGGATAATTTACAAAAAGGAATATGCGACTAAGTTAGTAGTTACTCCATAGTTCTTGACCCAAAGTTAGTAATTACAAAGGATCCAACTTCATTAACAATAGGAAAAATATTACATACTGCATATCAAAACAATTACTCCATAGGAGCTCCATAGCCCTCTATTTTCTTATGTGTGCTACGGTGGGTCCTAAAGACCTAAATCATATCTCCTCACTACATGGCCAGGTATCTCTGGATTTCCCGGTTACTCTGGCCTTTTTCATCCCTAGTAATCTCCTACTCACTTAGGTGGCGCTAAACACATTCTCATAGCATAAGGGTAAAGTCACCATGAGTATAAGATCTAGTGGTTCACCATGAGTATAAGATCTAGTAGTTCGAAAACAATCTTTCACAAACCAACATAAACCATCACTTTCCATAAACCTTTATGAACAACATTTCACGCCAAACCATTCCATGAAAATCAAGCTAAAACGGGATTTTCAAAACATTTTCATCAATAAATCCAAGCTAAAACATATTTTTGATATAAATTTCCAACGAATCATAATATTAAAAGTACCATAAATGCCTATGAATCAGTGATAGGAAATTATCATCAAAACTACAATTTAATTACTCTAAAAACAAGTCATGCTCATAAAATCAGGTAAAACTGCAAAGGTTTATTTTCAAGGAAAGTAGTCACTCACAGTTAAGGGCGAGAACTGTTTAGGTTGTAAGCTTCCCCAATCTCCGTTTTTCCTGAAATTGTTCAACCAATAATATTAACACCATTTTTCTATTTCAAACGCCTTGTTTCAACCAACTTAACTTCTTCACAACCCATACTAAGTCAAAAGAAACTACCTAAAATATCAAGATGGAAGTGCATTTGGGAGTTCAAGCTAAAAGTGGGTTAATCAAGCTATAAACTAAAAGAAACAGCAACTATGTAATAAAACAGCAGTAAATTTGACAACAGTACAGATTTTTTTATAGTCACTTCATTGTCGAAGAATACAACAAATTCGACGGCGAGCGATGGCGTGAAGGAGATCGACGGTGAGTGAAGGAGATCGACGGCGTGAACGATCGACGGCGTGAAGAACGATCGATGGATGGCGAGGGATGAAAGCTGATAACGATCGACGGACGGCGAGGAAAAGGTTTAGGGATTGGGCGAGGTAAGGATTAGTGACGGCGCGACAGAGAATGGTTTGGGTGTAAAGAAGAGAAGGAACGCGCGATTTAGGGATATATTATTTAATAAAATAAGAAGAAAAAAACATTACACCTTTATTGTCGGTTTCCCTTTTTTTTAAAACTAACATTATAAATCCGATTTCACTTTTTTCAACCGACATTAAAGCCCGAATTTCTTCTAGTGTACATAAATCCACACATCCAAACTATATATTATAATTCTTATAATATAAATGATGCACGACTATGTTATTAATGCATGTAAGCATATATTATACTATTTATATTATATGATGCATGAGCATGCTATAAAATAAATCATGCAACTATATATTATAACATTTATAATATAGATGATACATGGATAATGCATAACCTATGATGAGATTTTACTATATGGAATACATTATGACATATATAATTAAATTAAATCATACATCAAGTGCATAATTTAAAAAGAAATTTATGGATCGGGATTGGACTCCTAAACCATTAATTAAATTAATATAAAAATTATATTGATTTAATTAATCAAAAGATTAACTATTACATAAATAATAGCCAAATCGGTTCAAAATAAGTGAATGATAGCACTGAAAATCTGTTATTTTCCTCTTCTTAATTCTAGGTTATTACTATGCTTAATGTGTTTATTTAATGATTTTATAGGTATCAAGTATCTTGGAGGTAGAATCAGTCGTTACAAGCTGTTCGTGGTTAATTTTGAGCAATTATGAGCTAATTTGAGCAACCAGACTTCAAAAAGATGTGAAATGACGAAAATGCTTCTGGACGGATCGTTGCAATGCTACAAGGCAGTAGCGATTTGACACTGGAAAACAGGGTTGCGTTGCAATGCTACATGTAGCGTTGCAACATTCCTGATTTTTTGCGGAGGCGCACAGGATGTTATAATGCTGAGTTGTAGTTTGTAAGTTTTCTTCTTCATTTTAGGGCAAAATGTTCATGAAATAATTGACTCTCAATCGATTCATATGCCGATTTTCTCCTCTTCTCACCTCTCCACATGTATTTTTCTCAATTTTTCTCGTCATCTCATGTAATTAGTGAAGACATTTTTGGGTTCTTCTCTTTTTTATCTTCATGGGAAGGTAAGACCTAGCTCTCTATTTTAGGGATTTGGAATAATGTAATTTTGGAAGCTTTGTTTGAATATAATTTTTATATTATTGTCTATGGGTTTCAATATGAATTTTGTGTTTATGAATTGCATAATTTCATTATTGATTGACAACCAATAATTTGTTGTGTAATTTGAATGCTTAGAGATAGTTTAGTTATGATATGTGATATATAATTAGAGGCTAATCTCAAAGGAAGCAATAGATTAGTTAGGCTTGCAATTCATTGTTTAAAATGAATAGTATTTCTCCCATCAACTAGAGAGAAACCACGTTGAATGTTTAATTAAACGGGCTAGGGACAGTCAAGAACCTAAAATTGTATTTAAATAACTTTACGAACAAGAATTGGATTGGTCCATTCTATTTCCCTAAGTTATAATGTCGTAGTTAATTACATTTTTATCTTTTACTTTCATTTCATTTTATTTCTTTTATTCATTTCCTATTTCAATCCACACCAAAACCCACCATTTTACTACTTTAATTAAAATGCACTTCAAGGAACGAATCTTCCGTGCTTCCCTGATGTTCGACTCCAGACTTGTCGCTTGTACTACCAATTAGTATAAGTTGTTCGTTCAGTGATTTATAAATATTATTTGACTAGTAAGGATTTATAGGCGACGATAAATTCCAAGCTAGAAGTGAACCGGGACTTGAACTACATGAATTGGACCGCCCAACACCCAAACTGCCCACGAACCACTCGAACCAAGCGAATTGGATGCAAACCAGCTAAACCAAAAATCGAACCACGTGCGAACCGGTTGATTTTTTCCATCTCGGAGCATGGAAACCCTGTACAGTAGCCACTATACAATTACAATTTGTGTCGTTTCTTCTCCGATTTGGGCCTTGTTTTCACCAATACATCGCCGGAAATATCACGAATGACTCAAACAATAATTTACATACTCTATTGCAATAATTAATGCCCAAAACAACGGACCCTTACAAACCAATTTGTAAAAAATTAAAGAAATAAAGACTACAGACCAATCTCGAAATTATCCAAGAATTGCAAACAAAACATTCAACTATTCATCACATGAATAATACAGAATGCATACCCCCATTAATATGTAAAAGAAAATTCTAGAAATAAAATAAAATTGGGAAACCAAAAAACCTGGCTCCGATACCAATTGAATGAATGGTGAAGTTCCACAACGAAAGCGGGATCGTTCCCAATTTTATTTTTTTACGGAATAAAAATCTATAGAACAGAATTATACATTTAAACAAGAAAATACAACATGCTTAAAAGGAAGAAATTAGGGAAAATAACAATTATCCTTGGAGCCAAAAGGTCTTCACTTAATTCCTTCTCCAGTTATGAACTCTTCGAAATTCGAACAAAAATACAGTAACCCAAATGGCCACCACCACTAGAGTACCTTTTGTATTCTCTATTAGGGTTTGAGAATAAGCAGGAGTGGTGGACTTTGCTAAAACTTTTGGGAAGAGGGAGGAGAGGATGAGATGAAATTTTTGTGAAGAAGATGAAGATTGATAACCCAAAAAAAAAAATCCCAACTTACACATTTTTAGTGAGAGAGAATTAAGGGGAAGGCCCTTTAATTTTTAAATTGCATTTGATACAATATAATAACTATAGATTGTGTTATATTTGACATAACATATATATATATATATATATATATATATATAATAAGTTAGTTATTGTATATGTAATTATTATTTTGATTAAATTTAATTTAATTTAATTTAATTTTTATAACATATAGTTATTATATTATATCAAATGCAATATAACCTATAGTTTTATTTTTCTCAATAATACATGGTATTTAATATGAGTTCAATTCAAATTAAAAAATAATTATATGAATCTCATCCATATAATTAGTATTTGAATCATATTTAAATATTGAATTCCTCTCAAAATAAACTTTATACTATAATGTATCAATACATTATATTAATTATATCACATATAATTAATTCTCTCAAATAATTTGAACAATTCAAATTAATCGAAAATTAATTCTCAATAATCCTTGTTGAGCTACAGAGGAAACCTTATGGACCTGTAGATTGAAACTCCAATGGTACGTGGTAATTAATTAAACTCTTTAATTAAACTCAACATCTATTAATTGTCGATTACTCCACTAAAGACCAACAAATGCACTCTTCGCATTACAGATATATTTTTGCGTCCATTGGATATAACCAGGCAACAATGTGATGACCCTTCACAAATTGCTCGTAAGTACAGCTAGGCCAAAATTACCGTTTTGCCCCTATAGTTACATCTAATTCCTTAAGTACCACTGATCCCTCTAATGAACAATAAGTCATAGTTCAACTATGACCAAATCCCTCTCGGGCCAAGAGATGGTGTGGCGCATTGTTCAAGCCCTAGAATCGGCCCTTAAGGGAGCAATTTATCTACTTACCCTAACATCAGGGAACGAGTGAATTTTTTCTTCTGTAGTTATGTTCCCAACTTCCCAATTAGACGAATCCTCAAAATGGTAGACATATTGAGTCGGCAATCTAGCCACTCTCACCCAAATCAAAGAACCACCTTCATAGGCAGGAGTTCACAATTCACTCAGGATTCAAGTCATGTCATCTATGGTCACCCTAATGAAATGTAAGTCTCTATTATTAACGATGTTATATAATGAGATTAGTCATTTCATGGTTTGGTCTTGTACAAACTCTTTGTATAGTATACCCCCACCACATATCTCCATGTGATGATCAAGATCAGATCATTTGTAACACTTTATAACACTTGTAACATCTACAAAGCAGGTCGTATCCATAGTGTCACCAGGATAAGGTACCTAGCTTTATCCATTTACTACAGACCGTTTAGGTTATCATTTGAACATGATCCACCCGTATGTCTCTACATACATGTTTAAATTACATAAAACAACCTAGTATCTTAGTTTATTGGATTGAGTGTATGCTCATAAAATAACAATTATTTTATTAATAACAATTTTTTTTATATAGAGTTTACAAACTACGAGAATACAAGAGAGATTTAGGACACCAATCCGAACAGACAACGCAACATGAATGTCCTAAATTAAAGGAGGATATATTAAAGGAGACAGAACAAAACATAATTCACCGAAGTTTTTCTGCACTCATGATCTTGAAGAAAATGACCACTGTTACATAAGTCATCGAAGTTTTTCTACACTCATGACCGAAGTTTTTCTACACTCATGATATCACTATACAAAAAAATTGTCCGAAAAATAACCTACCAGACTTATTTACCCACTACCTACCGCAATCTTTGAAAAACTGGTGCACAACATTGGAATACGGCGACTCAGAGATCTCAAGTAATGTTTCCATGAAAGGGAGTAAATCCTTGTTTTAAGAGTATTAGATTATATGAAATATGTACTTTTTTTCTTTCATTAGGATTTTTTTTCCAGTGGGTTTTTTCCTAGTAAGGTTCTACCAGACATATTTCATATATAATGGGCAGGGAATATTATAAATATGTTAAATTAGGTGTAATGTAGATGACCACTGTTAGTGTCCATTGGTCATATGTCACTTATCCAGTATCCCATGTGTTGTCCATGTGTCTCAAGATTACACACTATTAGTGTTCATGTAATCCACCTTCTACTTACCAAATTGTCTATAAATAGTGGCATTTGGTGAGTTTTGAAAGACACACATTGGACAAAGTCCATGAAAATTTGAGAAAGTGGAGAATTTAGATAAATTTCTTATTTTATATTTTGTTAATTTATTTTATTTTGGGGAATTCTTATACATGGAAAAAATATGAAACTATTTACATATATAGCAAAAAACAATTTCGTAAATTTGGTAAGTTTTGCTATAATGTGTAAATAATTTAGTCAATTGTCTATATTTGAAAATGTTCTTTTATTTTTTTATTTATATATTATATTATNAATTTGGTAAGTTTTGCTATAATGTGTAAATAATTTAGTCAATTGTCTATATTTGAAAATGTTCTTTTATTTTTTTATTTATATATTATATTATATTTATTTTATTATCATATTATATTTTCTTTATATTCATGTTTTTATTGTGTATTGTTGTATTCCTCAAATTCGTAATACTTTTACAAATTTTGTTCCACATGATTGTGTCTACGATACAAACTTTTTTTTAATCTTAAAAATAGAAAAAGAAAAAGAACAAGTATATAAAATATAAAAATTTAATAAGTAAACAAAAAAAAAGGTAGGTTTTGGGAGTTGCTTGGTTGGTGTTCCCACGTGCTAATAATGGCGGTGTCGTTCACATCGCTGCTTTCCCGTACCGTACTTTTGTATTATTGGGATTCCCAAATTAAAATTAAAATTAAATTAAACTAAGATATTAATTAATTGACATTTATTTCTTAGTGCCTAAAGGCTACAGTAGTGCCTATATATATATGCCTAATGGCTAATCTTAATTATATTTATAGATTATACAAATATATAATATATATTTATAAATATTCTTCTGCTTTCTAATCTTCAAATGCTCTGCACATGCTGCACAGCTAAATTAGAGTTGTTTTCTTTTTCTTTTTTGATTTTTTGGATAATAGCTATTCCCAAAATTGCTGCTGGCTTGGGATTATCAAAATCTAATTATTCCTCATTCTCTTCAAATAATATCAATTTGGTTAATGATTCTTTAAAAAAATAAAAATAAAGCACTATTTTGATCTATAATTTTTAAGTTACTTTAATTTTAATCTATATATTTTAAAATATTGAATTTTAGTTCCCGTTTATTAAAAAAAAAAAAATTATCTTAACATCTACAGTTGGATTATTATTGATTTTTCAAATTTTATTTTTATAATTTATTAGCACTTTCGCTCTTAATTTTAAAAATATTTTCACATATTATATTTTCTTACATGAAAGTTACTACGGTTATTTAGTCAATTTTTGATAAAAATTAGGACAAATATCAATTTATACCCTAAACTTTAGATGTTGTATCAATTTAAACGTATTAAACTAATAATTATATTAATTTAAACTCTGAATTTTGGGGAATGTATTAATTTAAATCTCAAACTAATAATTGTATTAATTTAGACCCTTAACTTTCATAATCGTATCAATTTAAACCTCCCATTATGTTTTATTTAGATACACTTATGAATGTTCAAAGTTTAAATTGATTAATTTATGAAAGTTTGAGGTTTAAATTGATACACTTATGAAAATTTAGGGTTTAAATTGATATAATCATTAGTTTTGGGTTTAAATTGATACGAATATCAAAGTTCATGGTTTAAATTGATACAACCTCCAAAATTTAAGGTTTGAATAGATACAGTTCTTAATTTAGGTCTTAAATTGGTACAATCCCCAAAGTTTTAGGTTATAAATTGATATTTTACCCCTAAAATTAACTATGAATGACTAAATTTAAAATTTATTAAAAATATAAATTAAAATTAAAATTAAACAAACATCAAATTACATGGATCAAAATATATTTCAAATATATATATATATATATATATATATCAATTAGACTTGGAATTATGCATATAGCTTTAGTTGCTAATTATATTGATCAAGTGGCCTTTGTAACAAAACAATAGACCATATATTTTTATTAACTTAAAATTTGTTCATACGGTTAGAAGTTAGTCTCTATTAGTCTTCCTCTTATGTATATAAATTTTTTTTGGCGCAATAGTTACATTTGTAATTTTTTTACATAAAATTTATTGTTATTATTTAACCAATTTCGATAAAAAAAATTAATTTCAAACCAAGAATAAGGATTGATTTTAAGATATATTGGAAGTGTTGGACAAATTTTAACAATTAAAAATATAAAAACACTATAATGTAATGAGATATTTAACATGGATAATAATGGTATTCTGTTTTATTGTTGTTCTTTTGTTCTATCTGTAATACTTGTGTATAGAATCTACTTTAAAAACATCCTTAAAACACTTGCTAATTTTTTGGGTTGTTTGAAGAACTATTTTCAAAACCTTTTTATTTCCAATTTTTACAAATATGTAATTTTAAAATAAATAAATCTTTTTTCCAACAAATATTATGTTATTTGTGATTATATACTAAAAGCAAACAAAAAAAATTAACATTTTAATATGGTGTTTGTTCATAATATAAAATGAAGGGAATTAACTTCTTTATTTTTTCATTTTTCTTTTCTTTTCTATTCTCTCTCTTTTTTTTTTCTTTTTTTGAAAAAATGAGGAAAATTAACGTTTTACCACAGAAAAAAAGAAAGGAAAAAAGAAAAGGTAACTTTAGTCATTAGAAAACCGTTGTCTAAACGCATATTTTTTAATTTTCATTTAAAAGCAATGAATATACACATTTGTAAAATAGAAAACTTATTCAAAATAGGTTTTATTTATGAATCTTTTGTAAAACTTTTTGTATTGCTTAAGTAATATATTATAAAGGAAATTACAATATGGTACATTTTTTCATTCAAACGTTTAAAAAATTAAAAAAAGGCTTTTATTTATAGGTTGTATGTAGGTCAAATCTTTAGTTTTTTAAATTTAAATTTATAAAGAATATTTCTACATAAAATTTATTTCCTTTGTTATTTTTCCAAGAAAAGGGTATTTTTAAATATAAAAAAAATATTTAAAAATATTCACACAAATTCCAAAAGTACAAAGCACTTTTGGTGTAAATATTTTTAGAATTTTTTTTATTTATAAGAATTTTCCTTCTAAAATCAAGTAAGTAACTAAAATCAGTTTTAAAAAAATTATTTTAATTTATGAAGTTTGACCGATAATTCATGTATTTTAAATATAAAAAATATAATTGGAGATCGGAGATAAACAAACATAAATTTTAGAAATATAAAACTAAAAATGAATGATCTTGTTTGATAATCAATTGTTTTTTTTTAATTTTGAAAATTAAGTTTATAAACACTATTTATACTCTTAATTTATTTGTTATGTAATCTACTTTTTATTAGTATTTTAAAAAACCAAACAAAGTTTTGAAAACTAATAAAATTAATCGTTACAAACTTGTTTTTATTTTTGAAATTTGCCTAAGAATTCACATGTTTATTTAGGAAAATGAAAACTACTATAGATAAATAATATGAAAACAAATCCAAATTTTAAAAATAAAATCCTAAAAATCAAATAGTTATCCAAAAAGTTGAAAATATTGTGAAACAAAGCCTTAATTTTTGTTTATTGTTGTTGCATCAACTTTCAGATTTTGACAGTCATTTTCTTTGCTTCAAATATAAGAAATGAATTTGAAACAAACAGTAATAAAAAAGAGAAGAAAACAAAATATGTTCGGAAGATGACAAACATTTTACATATAATAACTTAATGAAGTTCTTATTTAGTTTATAGATAAATATTATTTTAACACACTCTTTTATTTTAAACAACCACATTTTTTTAATTATGAGTATGGATATATTTCTTAAACTTGCATCAAGATTTTAAATTGAATGGATATTATATATGTATGTTTTGTTCTAAATCATATGCATTGATTCCATCCTTGTTTGATACATTACTTAAATTTATCTTAATAATAACATTTCAACTTATTCCTTTTATTAGTTACTTTATCTCTAAATTGGTCAAGTTATTGAAGAAGCATTGAATAAATAAGATATTAATAATTCTTATATGGTTTAAATGTTTAAATTTTTATTCCATATTTATAATATAATAGTTGAAAATTTAAACTATCAGATCTTTTGGTCACTAACATATATTATTGTCAATTGAACTATGTTCATTTTGGTGAGATAACTATTACAACATTTTTATCTAAAGAATAATCCTACAATGTTTGATTTACAAGCTTTTTGAACATAGTTTAAAGAAGCAATTGGGAACAGGAAATTTGAAAATTGTTCATCGAAAATAAAAATAAACCTTAATTAATAGATTAAAAAATATCACTATCTCTTGGGCCCCTACTTCAAAGGAAGGAGAATCAAGATGTTTATTAAAAAGAGTAATCTCATTTCTCTTCGATACTTTCGTGAATCACATTCTCATCCTTTATTCGGTAGAGTTTCACATCTTTTTGTTAATTACTTTACAATATTATTGTTTCTCTTTCGTATATTGTTATTAATAATTTTACTATTAGTTTTCTTCTACTAAAAATGTCGGCTTATCTATTCTTTTATTATCTCTAATCCTTTTGTAAAATTTATAGTTTCTATTTAATTTGTTAAATAGTTAATCATTAATTATTCTGTTAAAATAGAATATTTGTATTAGATAACATATATATATATATATATATATATATATAAATGTACGTTAATTAGCTTTCTTTTAACCAAAAAAAAAAAATCTTGTCTGAGTTGATGGAATTTTATTTTAATTAGTTATTGTTTTTAATATTATATAATTTGTTAGAATGGATCACACAGTGCTATCAAATAAAATCATTATAGAATAGATTTCCATTTATTATTATTTGAATTTAAAAATTATACTAGCACATCGTAATGTAATTAACATATGAAAATATTATTATCTTAATTATAATATATTTAATTTCTATGTTGATTAACCATAGCACATAAGTAACATTAGTAGACTTTTGATTTGAATCTCACAACTCGTCTAGATAAGTAATAACAAAAAAGATAATCTTGACATTTAGATGGATTTTTGTTTTGATTTTTAGTAAATAAGTAGAGTTTAAAGAGAACATTATAATTGTTAATACGAGCATAATTGATGAACTAAATACTTTATTATTATTATTATTTTAAAAAAAATGTTCATTAAAAGGGAAAGCAAAGTAATAGAAACGCTCTCCTTCAAGGCCTTTTGTCACAAAGTTATGAACTAAAACATTGTGAAATTCATGAATCAATATTACCACGTTAAATATTAGGATTTAAATTATTATTTTTTTTGGAACTAATTTACCGTGACAAAAACCGCGTGGATCCAAAATAAAATAATATAGAAAAAGAAAAAAGTAATATTATGGACAATCCTAAATTTATGGGAATTGATCCAAACGTGGAACATGGCATGCATTATGCATATGATGATGATATTCACCCCCCCATTTATTTCTTTTATTTTTAATAGTTTTTTTTTTTTCATCAGAAAGAGAATAAATCTTTATTTAAAAAAAAAAACAGTAGAAATAGTAAGTTTGAATTAACAAATAGGGATATGACAATAAAGTTGGGGTGCGGGTTTGTTTTAATATATTAAAAATTAGAGAAAATATCAATTTACCTTCCTAAATTTTAGGAATGGTATAAATTTAGACCCTGAAATTATATAAAAACTTGTGTAACAATATCAATTTACAATTATTTTTTATTTGAGAAAATTTCGTGTGAAACTTAGAATTATATTAATTAAATCCCTAAATTTTCATAGATAAATCAATTTAGACTTTTAGTAAGAATTTTCAAAAGTCTACATATGCTTGAGAATCAATACGTACGTGGGTGATTTTCAAAAGTAATTGAAATGAAAAGAAGAGTTTAACTAACTCACGATATTGATAAAATAAAATCAAGATGATAATCGTTTAAATTAATACATTTACAAAAGTTTAATGTTTAAATTGATACAACTATTAATTCATTATTTTAATTGATACAATTCTAAAGTTTAGGGATGTAAATTGATATTTTCCTTAACAATTAAAAATCTACTTAAAAAAAAAAAAAATCCTTTTCTTTACTTTTTTTCTCCCGATAATATGTGATGTGGGGATTAGGCATTTGGTATTAAATCTTAAAGGTGTGGATAGTATAAATATTATGCCAATTGAAGTTTATTGATTGTAGTAATAAAAAAATTAGTTAAGCAAGAAGTTTTGAATAATCATAATTAGTGTCCCCTAATTTTCTTAAAAGAAAAATAAATTTGGCATAAGAATGAGAATAATAATAATAATAAAAAAGAGCATTAATTTTGCCTTTTCCTTCACTCTTGAGATGATGATTTGTACAAGGTACAAAGAAACCATAGAAAGAGAAAGAGAGGCTCCCATGTGAGTGTGATTTGGGGACAAAGCAAAGGAGGGGAAGGTGGGCTATTTGAAACAGTTCACATGGGAGGGAAAAGAGAGCAGGGCATTATTCTTACAAGCCCCCCTCTCTTTCTTTTTCACAGCTCACATCCCCCTTTTCTTCTCCATGGAAAATACTATTCAATAACATATAGACTCTATTAATATGTTTCATGGAGTTGATGACTTGGATTTTTTTATTCAACAATTACATCTACATCATTTAACACACATTTTTTACTATTAGATACCACAAATGTTCAACAAAAATTATCACTTTTATCTTAGTTAAAGGTTTTACTTATCTACACCTCACTTCCAGTTGAATAAATTCGCCATCTAATCTAAGCATAATTCAATTAGATTAACATAAATACTTTTAACCAAAATGTTAGATATTCAAATCCCGTGTGTTCAAATACTTGAAAAGGAATTTAAAAAATGTAATTGATCTTGCATGCATATATTTAGGTTAAATTACGATTTTAGTCTCTCTATTTTAAAGTCTACGTTTGGTTCTTGAATTTTCAAAAGTGTCTAATGAGTTCCTAAACTTTCAATTTTCTATCTAATAGGTTATAAAATTTAAAAATAGTTTAACACAAATTTTTAAATTTTTTAAATTTTATTTTCAAGATTTTTTTTAAATTTTGTATCTAATAGGATATTTGACCTATTTGTTATATATTTGTATTTTTTTTTTTTATAAAAAATGAAAGTTTAAATTAACACTTTCAATTTTGGATTGACCTATAATATTTTTACGTGAAAATAGCAATTTATATCCCTGAACTTTAAGAGTTATATCAATTTAAATCTTGAACTAATTATTATATCCATTTAAACACTGAACTTTGAGGGTCATATCAATTTAAACTCTAAAATAGTATAATTATATCAATTTAAACCCCAAGCTTTTATAAGTGTATCAATTTAAACCATGAACTTTCATAATTGTAACAATTTAAACCCTCCATTATGTTTTATTTGGATATATAAATTGATACACTTATGAAAATTCTAAGTTTAGATTGATATAATTATTTGTTTGAAGTTTAAATTGATACAACTCCTAAAATTCAAGATTTAAATTGATACAATTGATGCAATAATTAAGTTAAAGTTTAAATTGTCACAATCCCAAAATTTAAGGGTATAAATATTTTTAAAGTTCAAGGACCAATTAGATACAAAATTGAAAGTTTAAATATATCTAATAGATGCTTTTTAAAGTTTTCATTTTGAGTTCAACAACCTATATACAAAGTGGAGAGATCTAAACTATCTCTGATAGTTTAGATCTCTTAGGCCGGTTAAATTATATGCTTAGATTAATAACAATTTTCAAAATGAACATTTCTCAATTAACGTAGTTTATTTTAACAATCAAAAGGTACGTAATTCGAACAATCCCTCACCCCATATATTAAAGGATCCTTTAATTCATGAGGAATGTACCAATATTATGATGCTAGCAGCTAGGCAACAGTATGATTTTTAATTGTTTTAGGGAGTACTTGAGAGTGATATTTGGCATATGGATTGATTGATAAACCAACAACATGGTTAATGGGAGATGTTCCTACCACAAGAATTTTGAGTTACCTACTCAAAACATTAATTATATATAATCATCCTTTCATTAATAATTCTTATTATTTTACTATTTATATCTCATGTATATCTTAATTATGACACTCATATCCATTTAATACTAGCCAGGAATTCATAGATTTGAACATTTTATTTAATAATACATATGCAGCCTACAATAAGATTTTCTATTCCCATAAAAACCCAACATTATATGAAGAAATGCAAATTATGTAAATTTTTTATTTTAAACATAATTTAGTTTATGAAGGTTCATATTTACATTTGTTTGGATATTGAAACTATTTAGAAGTCCTATATTTATTTTCTAAATTTTGTATTAAAAAATATTTTAGTCCTTACTCTTTACTATTACTTTTTCTTTTTTCAAAAAAAAAAAAAAAAAAAAAAAAAAACTCTAATCTATTTAAAAACCAAATACCTAACTTTATTATGAAAATAATTTACTAACTAAAATATCTCGCATTTCCATTCACTCAACCCATGTGTATAAAAAAGAAATTATTAGTTTTAATTTGAATTCTAGAAATGTCTCTAAGGTCAATTGTAATTGTAAAGGTGATGTTTTAACGACACTAATTTTCAAGATTGTAGTAAATTAGATTTAAATTGACTCATTAAAAAATTTACTGTAGATTAAAAATACTTGCTTAATTTTTTTTTAGTCAAAATCTTTATAAAATTACTAGGGTATAATCGGTTGAGTTTAGCTCAATTTGATTATTGGATAATGTCACACCAATTAATCGATGATTTAATTTTATCATTTATGTACGTTGATTCATGATTCACTTAATCCCAAGTGTGAAGGTGGTTTCGGTCAAGTTAGAGGTAGGCACAAATGAGTATATGCCACGTTAACTTCACATTGTATTGAGTTGTGGGAGTTATCAAGTGGATCGCTCAATCGACATTGCTATCCATTAATAAATAATGAATGACTATAACGAACTGAAAAAGTTAATTAGTTGGTTTATTAGTTCGAAGAGATTCAACAACTCAAATCGAGCTAAACTGAATCAATTACACATCTAGTATAGTTTATGAATATTTTGAGTTAAATTGATTAAAGTCATTCCACACATATGTTATTTATTATTAAGATTCAATTTTTATTGGTTAGATCTTTTTCTATTGAATTTAACATCGCGAAACTTGAATCGACAACAACTTCAATTGGTTTAAATCTCTCTTTTATTTAAAGCTAACAAGTTAAAATAGAAAAGAGAAAAACATAAAATCAATGTCATATACAGATAAATCCATAATTTCATTATATCGTAAACATATAGAGAATAAAAAAAAAAAAAAAAAGTCATAAATGGGTATAACTAAATATAATAAAAGGTACAAGATAAAAGGTTTACTTTACAACTTAAACATTAATTTTTTTTTCCCATTTTTATAATTTTCTAACAAAATATCTCACTCAACATCAATATTTCAATCTTTTCACTAACATTTCTATGGAAGTGAGATCTAAACATTTTCATGGATAATAATAGTAATACACTAAACACTATATCTATATGGTCAGTTTGATAGGTAACTCAGATTGTGTTTTACAAATATGCATTTGGTTGACTATCCGAATTTTATTTTTGGATTATGTGATTTAAATAGTAAAATTCTAAAAAACAACTTTTTTTAAAATCTTTTCAGTATATCCAGATTTTGAATTCAAAATTTTAAAAGGCAGAATTATATTAAATATGATAAAAACAATAACAAATATAGTATTTCATGTTATCAATTCAATTACTTTTGTTAAATTAAAATATGCAATACATAATATTTATATATTATATGATAATATAAAATAATATAAGTATACAATTTTTTTTTTTCATAAAACAAGTTCATAAATTAATTAGTAATAGTTTATAATCAATCTAGTATTTAGTAAGTAACTAAAATTAATTTTATAGTTTATAAATATATTTTTTAAAAAAATGTTTGTTCAATTAGAAATTAATTTCTTAATATGCTATCAACATATATCTAAAAATTAAAAAAAAAAAAAAAACATAAAATACAAGTTTGTTTTCTTTAAATTTCTTATTTTCAGATAGTTCGTATTTAATATATATATATATAGTAAAAATAAGGGGAGGGGATGTCAATGACAATGGGTCACATCGGCACGTGGTGTCTGATATCTTTTGTATAAATATATACACACACATATATATATTTAATGTGGAATTTGAGATGTTAAAATTAAAGAAGAAGAAGAAGAATGGCCTTAGTATGCATCCCCCACAGCTGTTGCTAGCTGTCCCTAATCCCATCTCCCCATGTGACCCACTTTCCCCCCCTTCCCCCTATCAATTTCAATTATAATCATCCCCCAACTCCAATAACATTTCTTCTTCTTCTTCTTCTTCTTCTTCTTGCCCTTTAAACATTATTTATTTATTTATTTATTTATTATTTTTTATGCTTCTTATCAGTTAGTTAAGTTTAGTTCCTAATAAATCCATTTTCCTCTATATTTGAAACACTTGTTTTCTTTCTCCTCTTTAATTATTACCAATTATGGCTCAATTGCCCCCAAAAATACCCTCTTTCCCTCAAAATTGGCCTCATTTTCCTCCTCCTAACTCAATGCCCAATTTAACTCCTCCTCCTCCGCCGCCCTCCTCCTCCCCCACCACCCACCAACCCAACTCTTCTTGGCTCGATGATTTCCTCGACTTCTCCACCGCCCGTCGCGGCCTTCACCGGAGATCCATTAGCGACTCCATTGCCTTCCTCGAAACCCCTTTTTCCGATCAATGTCGCAACTCATCCCCCGCCCTTCTTCATCCTCCTCCTCCCTTTGACCGCCTTGACGATGACCAGCTCATGTCCATGTTTTCCGATGACATTTCCATCCCTCTCCCTGCTTCCCCTTCCAATCCTTCCACCCCTTCCGATCAAAATAGTAACAACGATGACAAAAACCCCACCGATGACCCCATGCTTTCGCCGCCCCCACCGACTCTTCCGCCGCATCAGTTGAAGAATGAACCCGCCGACGTCGAAATTAGCTCCGGCTGCCAACTCCTGCACCAATCTCAACCTCCGCCACCTTCCTCCGCCGGTGATAACTCCATTGATCCCAAGCGAGTTAAGAGGTATGAATTTTTCAATCAATCAATTCCAAAAATCTAATAAATTCTTGAAATTTCAATTCATTCAACTACTAATAAAACTCTTAAACCACTAAAAACACACTAAACAAATTATAATTAACGTAACATTTGTGCATGGGTGACCACTACATTATAATTAATGTAACCAACAAATATAATATTAATTAAATTAGAATTAAAGCATAATAATCATTGGTGGGTGGATTTTTTTTTTTTTTTTTGGTATTAGAATTTTGGCAAATCGACAATCAGCACAAAGGTCGAGAGTGAGAAAATTGCAATACATTTCTGAGCTCGAGAGAAGTGTAACCACATTACAGGTACGGATTTAATTTAATTTAATAAAGTTTAATTTCCTCTTTAATTAAATATTATTTTTTTAATTGCTATCAATTAAATAAATTATATATAATCACAAATATAATTATATATTTATATTTTTTTTTTGGGTGGTGGTAGACTGAAGTATCAGCATTGTCCCCAAGAGTGGCATTTTTAGACCACCAAAGATTGATTCTAAATGTTGATAATAGTGCTCTCAAGCAGAGAATTGCAGCATTGGCCCAAGATAAGATTTTCAAAGATGGTAAATTATTCCTAATTTTTCAAACCCATTTCTCACTCTCTTTTTAAATTTATGTTGCCATCTATATTTTTTAATCCACTTCTATATGCAAAAGCTCAAATTTTTGTTTTAAAAAAGGTTAGCCATATTGATAGATTATAATTGGATAACTAGATAGACTGCAAAAAGATAGGTGCAGACTACTACGATACACGAGAAAAATTTCTAATACTAACGTAGTATATATTCTTTAATTTCACTCATATTTTAACACGTCATTAGACGATATATTATTTTAGATAAATTACAAATTTGGTCTCTATAGTTTAAAGAAAATTATAATTTAGTTCTTATAGTATATAATTAGAATATAGTCTCCATAGGAACTATTTATGAGAATATTATCAAAGTATAGAGACTATTAATGAGACTTTATCTAATTATAAGAACCAAATTTATAATTATTACTGATATTTTAATTCATGGGTCCAACAATAATGTTTAAATAGACAAATTTTTATAGATAAAAAAATGTCAAACTATTTATAGAAATAATAAAAAAATACTAATAGGCAATGATCGACTTCTGTTAGTAGTGTCTATCAGTGATAGACCTTCTAGCAGTTTCTATCAGTGATAGACATTAATAGATTTCTATTAGTCTCTATAAAAAAGATTAAATTTTTACTATTTTGTGTAAATAGTTTATCTTATTTTTCTATTTTTAAAATATTCTTTTATGACAAGCCAAGAGGTTTTCTATATTACGATAGTACTAGGTTTTTTTCCATAATGCAGCTAAGTAATATTTTAAAAAAAAGAAAAATGATAATAAATGGGGTTTTTTTTTTTTTAATTATTAATGTAGCTCATCAAGAGGCATTAAAGAAGGAAATAGAGAGATTGAGGCAAGTTTACCACCAACAAAGTTTGAAGAAAATGAGCAGTAATCAAAATGGGGCGGCGCAACCGCAACCACCGTCGTCCGGAGAAGGTACTCCGCTGCAAGTGGCTGAGACGGAGAAGGAGCAGGCTGTAAGTTGACCGTGAAAAAATGAATGAATGAATTGCTAACAAAATGAACTTTCTTCACGTGATTTGCTTCCAATTCCCACTTGGATGTTTATGTGGTGGGACCACACTTGACAGCTCGACAATCAATGGTCAGCATCTTGACACGTGGATGGATTGATTTAGGAGGGTGATTATGAAAAAGAAAAACAACAAATTGTTTTTCTTTCTTTTTTCTTTTCAATTTTTTTAACAGTAATGGAAAAGAAGATAACTATCAGTCTGGATCTGTTGGGGTAACGAATCTGGGTTTCTTTTTCTGTCTTTTTTTTTTCAAGATAAATTTTTTATTAAAAATTGGGGTTTTTTTAAGGGTGGATTTATTAATTGGATTAATTAATGTATTGAAGCAGATGTTGTCAGGAATTGATGGTCTAATTGTTTGAATATTTTCTTATATGCTTTTCTTCTCTAGCTGCTCCAGCCTCCAAATCATGTGAACATGTTCTTTCTTCTTCTTCTTATTATTTATTCTATTTTTGAAAATTTTGAAATATTTAATACATTAAATTAACTCTTTCCAATGTTGGGCTCATTTTAACTTTTCCCTATTACTCTCTCTCTCTCAATATAAGATTATTATCATTATTAAAAATTTAGTTAATGAGCAAATTAGGCAATCATATAACTTTGGTGCATATACAAGTCCACATGACACATTCAAATGTCATGTTAATTCATGATATTGGGTTAGCTTGTCATTACTATTTAGATGTATAATTAATATCAAAGACTGAAACGGAAAGGGAAAAAGAAAAAGAAGAGAGAAAAGTATTCTAAAAGAAAAACTGTATTGGTGTAGGTTCAGAATTAAAAAAAATTGGATACAGTATACAAATCCAACATTCTCCTGCATTTCTTGTAATTTGACCACATCATTCTACTTGTCTCAAACAGATGGTTCCTACTCATGTGATCAAAGATGAAGTATTAAATTGTATATCAAATGTACCTTTCAGGACTAACAGAGGGAATAAGAGAAAAACCAAAAATGAAATAATAGCAAAATATGAGTTGGCAGCTACTCGTATATTAAAGGATAAAAATGTTACACAAGTGCAAATTATAGTACATATCAGATGTGTCTTAAGCCTGAGGCATTACATAAAACATCTCAAAGAAAGAAAGAAGAAAAAAAATAATAACAACACCCAACGATCACTAATCTTAAAAATCAAAATGCTAGAATGTATCGTTCGAATCTGAGATAAAAGACATGTCTGTTATGTTCTATGGTTAAAACATTTAACTTTTACATTCTAATCTTATTTTTTGGACACTACGTTGAGAAACCGAATCATAGAGTTTAGTAGTGTAAGTTTATGCTAGTTGAAAAATGCTCAGGTTTACCTTCTAATCTAAAACTTTGGAAATCTCTTTTGTTTTTGAAAATGTAAATGGAATCATCTGATTTCTCAAGCTTCCAACTAGAGCTCCCTCATCTGTTTAGTCATCATCTGATTTCAATTCTACAGAGAACACCCTGAACTATATGGTATGCCAATGACATGGAAATCGAGTACAATTATCTAGACCTGAGCTTGTATATCCATGGTGTTCGAGAAGTTATTTGAGACGGTCATTTGCGGCTCATCGCTTACTTGTCGAGAAAATCGCCTTCTGTGCTTTCCCCAGTTTCTCATTACAGCTATCATTAATCTCCAAATGGTATTCTGTTGAAAACTGAAGTTATGAGCATTAAATATGTATAATGTGAGAGCTATTGTTGATACTCCTCCACTCAATACAAATAATATGAAGAAGCTGTTGGGGCTGAGGCTTGAATTTTCATCCTTTGCATCCTCATCCTCACATTTCTCATTAGCAATCATGCTATCTTCCAAATCTCTGAACTTCCCAGTTTCAGATACCTTAAGCAATGCTTCATTAATATCCGTTAACAGTGGAGAGCCTCTTGGAAATGCCTGTAGGTGGGAAACAAAGACAAAAAGTATTAATCGTTTTCCAAGTGAGTCTTTGAAATGCAGAGTATTTACATGTGATATGCTATTAAAAAGAATAGCAGCAAAGCAACAAGGACTTACAAATCCAAATCCTCCAACTTTGTAGGTTGGCCCAGAAACCATGAATTCCCTACAAAATCTTGCAAGGAATATTTTTACAAAAGGGACTTCAAGAAAAGCAGCTGCTATCTCCTGGTTTCTGAGAGCTTCAGCATAATCATCAGGTGTAGAGTAGTTTCTTATGTTTTTGGCACGAAAATGTAAGACATCTTCCAAATATCTTTTGACAAATGATCCTCTACCAAATCCGACCAACGCATTTGTCCTTTGGAGAGTTTCGATATTCGTTATAGTCGGTTCGAGCTTTTGAATAGTGAGCATGCTTGTAAGGTTAGCAGTATATATTTGAGTTATCACAAGTGCCATAAATAGCCAAACCACCATGGTCATCCTGGACAAGTTACTGTGCAGCACATTACCTATGGTCAAGAAATCAGCCAATATGATGTTAGATTATCTATTTACCCCCCAAATGCAAAACAAAAATTCATCAGCTGTGTGTTGGTTACCATGTAAGGAGAAGAGGGTGGTGAAGGATGAGCAAAGCATGGTTCCAGCTTGATTAAACATCGAACCTTCATGACTCAGATAATGATTTCTTTCTATGAACCAGACTACAAAGCCATTGTAGACATTTATCACAGCAATTGCAAACCACATGGTCACTGTAAAGGGCTTTGTGAACATCAATGCTCGATTACTTGTATCTTTTATGGTAGGAACTACCATCACCAGCCCTGCTTCTGAGTAAGGATGTGTAAACTCTGCATTTTTATAGCGTCGTGATAATATCGCTATATCACCTACGACTGCGTCGAAGTTCTTCATAGACAAGCAGAATAGGAAAAGATTGTTAGGAAGGAGAAAAGTAACAGTAATTTTTGTATGTCTGATACATTGCGTGGGAAGAAGCATTTTCTTCCATGACTTTTCAGTGTTAAAAATCTTCTTGCAAAATTTTGTTAAAATGAGATGGCAGTTAATGGTATTAAGTTATGGCCGAATTAAATAAGAACTTTAATATTCGTGCAAAGATTGGCAAGTTGTTCTTGTAGCAGCAATATATTGAAGAAAATATGAATATTTTTCTTTACCTTCAGGTAGACTTGCTCCACCAAATCATCATATGGTCCATCGAAACGAAAAAATTGGTACGGCAGAGGGAAGTTAAGGTTGTCTATTGTTGCTTTAAACAGATCAATTGCAAGTCCATTGAAGGATAAATTGTTTCCCATAGGATCTTCTTCCACATGTACATACTGTTTGAACATGGAACTAGTTGGCACCCCAATTCTCAATGAATTGGCATCTGTTGATACAACCCATCCCCTTGGAGTTATCGAAGATCCACCTGGCCAAAACACTTCACCGAGATCCTTCATCGACAAGCTCGAAGACGAATTTTTCCTCAACTCTCTTGAGAAGCCTAATTTATCAGACCAGAAGCCTAGTTCTCTATAACTCCTCCCCATCACATTGATGATCTGAAAAGTATCAGATAAGGCTAATTTTCTGTCCTTAAACTGAATCTTTCCACTGAGTCCTTGAAAATCAGTGAGCTTTATTTTTTCCAACAAGTGATTACCCTTTTCTTGGATTTCACTCATTGCCATAGCTGCTGTCCTTGCAGCATCATAAGCCTGAATCGCGAAAATTCCAGGCTCGTGATTGTCCTCGTCAGAATGCTCTAATCTAAACCGTTTACAAAACCGACGATAAAATTCATGAAATGGAGGATTGTCTTCAGGGAAGAAGCTCTTGACTCCAACAACTCCTTGTAGTAAAGAGTTGATAGAAGCATTGAAAGAATGTGCAAGGTTTGTGAAAGAATCAGTAGTGATCCAAACATAGTCCTTTCCCATCATTCCCATATCTTTGGCTATCTCAAATAGACGTAATGCCAACTTGAAAGACATATGAACTACAAAAATTCTGCTTGACCCTCTTCTTAGCCTCTCCAATTCTTTGGAAAATAAATCAGAATCAAATTGAGAGAGACCAACAAATTCACTTACTTCAGCTCCTATGTCTCTGAGGGCATGTACAAGATGAGGAAATATTCCAGTGGTTGAGAAATCTCTATCTTCATATATAACATTGACTAGGTGCCAATCCCACGAACTGACGATACCAGCTATAGCCCTCATTTGATTTAACTGGGAGGGAGAAGCTTGGACCAAAAACTCGAACCGCTCAGTTGCCCAATTTGGTATTTCATTAACTAAGGCTAGAACTGGAATCTGTTTCTCATTTCCAACCTCAGCAACTACGGATGCAGCTTCCCAAGTTTGTGGTCCTATAAGAATCTGAACTCGTTGCATACTGATGAGATCATTAGCTGCAAATTCAATAGAACGTTTAGATTGTGATTAGGCTATAAGCTCTGTTTGATTCATAGGAGGAAACTTGTTTAAACTACAATTTGTTGAACAAACCAGGACTCTTCATACTTCAGAACAGTTCAATAAATATGGTAAAGGAAGGAAAGCATTCCATTCAATTAAATTAAGAAGAAATATAAACTCTCTACCTGCAAGAGCTGCAAGATTTGGATCACTTTTGTAGTCTCGGATGACAAGACTGAAACTTCGATTGCTGAAGGAGTTAAAATCCTCAACAGCCATCCGCATAGCTAAAATCTCTTCCTTACCAATCCTGGAACTTTTGTCTACAATGACACCTATTCTGCCGTTTCTGCTATCCTCCGTCGTCGACTTCATGTTTCCTTCAGTTTCATGCTCCCCAGAAACCATCAAAGCAAACAAGAAGAAAGAAAAAAGAAAAGGAAACTTTCCCATTTTTCATAAAGGCATAGGCCAATGGGTCTACTTTCTCCTCTCCTATATATATGCAGTAAGAAGCCCCCAATCCTTTTTCTTTATATTTTTCTTGCCAACTAAGAAAAACATTACCTTTTTGGCTCATATAATCCAAATGACCAGGAAATCATAAGATTCAAGTGTGTCATAGACCACTAGCTTCAAAGTGTTTTGACTCTGCCTAGAATAATGAGTTGTGAGAGCTCGGAAAGGCATTGATTACTTAATACCACTTTGGTCAATATATGAGTTCAGACTATAAAATGATATTGACCCTCTTATACATGATGAAACTCAAAAGTCTTCCCTAAATTTCCAAAATGTACATCAAACACAGCCATTTCTTATTTGTACAATCCATATCATTCAAACAACTCAATGAACATGAAGAACTGAGAAAGAACATGGAAGCAGAAAATGGATTTAAATCAAAACTTCTTAGAAACTCAGGGATGTCATCAGCAATCGGATTATAATAATTGGAATTTCTAACTATTATACCTTCAATTAACTATAGTATTACTATTTCAAATTCCTCTCTACTATATGCTTTTTCTATTTCCTACTCATCCTCTCTTTCTCTCTTTATTACAATATTTACTATTTCCTACCTATACTATTGTAACCCAACTACTATAATAACCACCGACTGTAATAACTAACTCAACACTTCAAATGCCCTCTTAGGTTTTACCATTTGGGTATTCTGATCACAGATACAATACAGAGCAAAAGCAATGTCCCAAAGCAAAAAGGGTATTCTTGGTTTGTGAAATCCAAGTGGGGGGAGAGAGGGAAAAGGAAAGAAACATTAGAAAATGAATATTCAAAGGAGAAATACATACAAGAGTGAATAAAGAATGGATAAAGGATTGACTATGTTGGTCAGAGTCATCATCAAGAAGGCGGAAATCTCTGAAGGTTGTTTTGTATATTCAAATAGAGAAAGAGAAATGAAACCTGGAATTGAATCTTTCAAGCTGCCTCTACATATTAAAAATTTCTCAAAGCATTTTCGTAGATTTCTTCTGGGACTTTTGAAAGAGTTGGCCAATATTTTAGGCATGTTATTCCATTCTTGTAAGTTGAATTTTTTGTCCACGCCCATGAAGACACTAGACTTAAATGCCATTTCCGGGGAAAAAATATAAAATATATTATTAGTTTTGTTTTCTATTGTTATAATAAATATTATCGTCAAGTAATCAAGTTAGTTTTTTTTTTTAATATTTTTTTAAAAAATAAAACATGTGAAATGGTGATTTGAATATCTAACCTCTTAGGTTTTGAGCCAATTTTATTGAATTTAATCATTATCTTGATATACATTGGTTTCATTTACTAAATTATACATTGGTTTCTATCAAAAAAAAAAAAAAAAAAAAGAATTATGAAAACTTTAAAGTCTAAACCGTTAACGAGTTAAAGACGATTCTTTTTTTTTAGTATTAGAAAAACAAGATTCAAACTCATAATCATGAAATTTTAATTAATATCTTAATTTAACAAAAAAAAAATTCAAGATGAAGAATTATTAAGTCCTCTTCGTTTTGAACAACACATACAAAGAGACTCTATCACCTAATCGAGACCTACACCCCTCTGTCAGACCACTAATTCTCTCCCGTGACATCCTCCCTCATGTGGTTCTCAGTCTAGTCATTATCGCAATGTAGCAATATATAGATTAAAAGTATATTTTAGCAAATAACATTAACAATGACCATTTTGAAAAAGTTTTTAAAAACTTGGGGTTAAATCATAAACCTTAGAAGGCTCAATACATTAAATATATCAATTGGATAGAGTTCAAGGTTCCAAAATATGTGTATATATATGTTAGTTATTGTATAGTCAATATTTTGACCATTTATATTAGCATTGATGTAATATGTAATGGTATAATAACAATAATAATTTTCTCTAGACATGCAAATTAATAAATTTGACATAGTAAAAGGGGAAAATCCACGTTGGCGATTTTACAAATCCATAGAATATAACTCAAAAACGACATTGTGAGTAGTTGGAAAACAAGTGTGTTTGACCTAATCAAAGTCTTTAAAAATTTTGGAAATATTAAGAATTAAGATGTGAAATCCTTACCTTTGTCTGTCCCTTCTCCTCTTTGTTCCTCCTGCACACACAAATGACAAGACCATTTTATACCATTTTTTGTACCTTGTTACATGTTTCTACTTTATCCTAAATTCCTTAACTTGATCTTATTTTCATATTGGGTTAGTTAAGATTCGATGATTATTTCAATCTCTGTCTACACTTTAATATGCTTACTTAATTTGGACTAGTATGGTCTACATTAATATAATTTAATAATTAAGGCGGTAACTTATCCGATTAAAGTTAAAGGTTCTAAATCCTCATCTAATATTTATAATCCCAAAGTAAACCAAAGAAGGGAGCCAATGTCCTCTCTGATTTATCTTAAATTTTTATATTTCTTCTTATTGGTATATCACATCATGTTAATATTGATCAATTTTTTAATACTCATCCAATCTATTAAAAAATTACTAATTTAAACCATAAGCTTTCATTAGTACATCAATTTAAAGTATTGTTACTAATTTTTAACTATTTTCACTTCATTCTATTTTAAATAAACTAAAATCATTATAAAAATATTGTTCTTTTAAAATTCTACCAAATGAAAAGAGACAAAAATATATCATGATTGTTATGAACTTGAGGAGTACAACGATGCACGATGAGAATATAGATATAGAGAAAATATAATATAATGATAATATATAACAAAATAAATAGATATTAAAATTAACAAAATAAATTAAATTAACAAAATAAGAAATAAGAAATTTCTCTAAAATATCAAATTTCTCCAATTTTCATGGATTTTGCAGAATATATATGTCTTCCAAAATTCACCAAATGCCATTATTTATAGGCAATTTGGCAAATAGGAAGTGGATTACATGGACATGTAATGTTGAGACACATGGACAACACTTTGGGAAATGAGGACATGACACATGGCCAATGGACACTAAACATGAGCATCTAATAGGCATCTATTATCATAATATTTATAATACTGACCCTTAGATGCCATTATACATATGAAATATGTCTTGTTAAAACCAAACTAAGAAAAAACCTATTGGGGAAAGAATCCTAGTGAAAGAAAAAGAATATATATTTCATATAACCTAATACTCTTAAAAAGAATACAATATATTTATTCCCTCTCATGGAAACATAACCTTGCCTTGAGATTCACTACTTAAATAAACGAACTCCCAATTTGCATTATTTTATTTCCATAACCAAACAGAGACTGTTGATGAAAAATTAATTAACTAATTAAGAAGGGAAAATAAGAAAGATCAATATGGACGATTAAGTTAATTAATTTAAGGGGGTTTTATAAACAAAGTCTTGCATTGGTAATAGCTATTCAATAGGTAAACTGAAGTTGGTGTATTATATTATTTGCAGGCTAACACAGATAGTTTGATTAAGAAGGTTTTAGAGTGTTTCTTTGTAACCTCGTGCAGAAATATGACACTAGAACACCAAAAAATGTATCAATATCCCTCCTATTTAGATGAATATCGATATCATTGGTAATCAACATTATACCAATACAAATATATATCGAATTATTTAAAATTACTGATATTAATTTTAAGTACGACAAAAACCATATAGATAGTAGTTGAATGGTACGGGTGTCTCGTAAGGACAAAATCTCGAAAATGCTCAAAGGTTTCCCAAAAACACAAATGGATCCCACATAATTGTCAATGATAATTAGATTGCAACTTTTGTTATAAAGTCCAAAATTGATTCCAAATCCAAACAAATCCAATAGTAAGAACAGTATAATGGCATAAGAACAGTATAACGACGATCAAAATTATAAGAAATCATAGAAATTGGAGAGAAGCGAACTCACGAAAATGTAGGAATAGACACAGTGACGGCGACGAATGAACGACGGTGAACGAACTAGTGACCAACGATTATTGATTGTGAATGGTGAACGGCGACCAACCAGCGCCAACGCTCTCGGACGACCAGCGACCGGCGACACCTCTCTCTCGGACAAACCAGCGAACGACGACACCTCTCTCCCAACTTCACTCTCGGACGACGCCGTTTGGGGGAAGAAGCCAGATGGTCTCTTGTGCTCTTTCTCTTTAGGGTTTCAAAATCTAGGGAAGAAGAAGGCCTTCTACTCGATCTGATTTTTATACCAAATCTCTTGACGGCCCTCAATAGCTGTCGGAAGATCCATCGGGAGTTACAATAACTCCCAACGGGTAATGTCTTACCGTCAGGAGATAGTTCCAATCTCCCGACAATTGGTATACGTCGTTGGGAGTTCTTTTTAACTCCCGACGTGTTCCTCACGTCGTTGGGACAGAACTTATCTCCCGACGACTGATTTACGCGTTGAAAGACCTTTTTCTTGTAGTGTTGCTTAATGTTGATTTAGGTTGGTTGAATTAATCTTTACATATCCCATACCAATCTTTTTATTAAAATCAAATCGGGTACTTTAAAAGTATTAGTTTTAATTACTTTTCCATTTTGAGTTGTATTTATTTACATGAATTTATTGTTCAAATTATATGTTAGCGAAAATTTTGTTAATTTATTTAATTGGGCCCACATGAGGGGAAAAAAATTTTCATTAGCTTTAATTAATTTTTTAAAACTCTATTCACCCCTTAGGGTTGTCCTATCATCCTACAATTGGTATTAGAGTCGGTTGCTCTCTTGTTTGTGATAAAAAATTTCATAAATCATTTTAGATTGATACTCATCGTTTGAGTTTCTCACATTCCTACTATTGGTATTAGAGCAAGGAACTCTTCCACATAAACCATTGTTAAAATCTTGTTTTTGATACTTAAATAACTTATTTTGAAAAATTATTGGAAAGCTTAATTGCTAGAGTTTTATGGCAACTTTAGAAGGTCAATGTGTTGATAAACCTCATTTCTTTAATAGTAAAAGTTTTGATATTTGGAAAAAAGAATGAAAACATTTTTGCTTGATATTGATTTTAATATCTTGTATGTTGGTGAACATAATTTGTCTAAATTAAATTTGAATGATAAATTGCTCTCTTTTAATGCCCAAGCCATAAATATCATATGTATTGGTTTGGATAATAGAATATATGATAAAGTTTCACAATTTGATTATACATATGATATGTGGAATTTTCTATGTGAAATTTTCTTCACAATATGTATAGCATAGAAAATTCTCCTTGTAGTATTAATGATTTATTTGATGTGAAGGAGAATTACAATTCTCAAAATGAAAGGAAAGTCTATGAAAGGGAAAAAGAAAAATGTGATGGATCCTCTTTGTGCATAATGTCTCATTTGGATAATTATTCAGGAGATGAAAGTGACACAAATGAGGCAATTCAAAAATCCTCTACTTATGATGAACTATGTGATGCATTTGAAAGCATGCAATGTGATCTTGAAAAGCATTGATCTAAATATTAAAATTATCCAAGAAATAAATCTTTGGTAGATGAAAATGCATGCTTGAAAAATAAAGCTAACAATGTGATGTTGAATAATAAAATTGATGATTGTTGTGATGAGAAAAATGTTTTGAATGATAGAATTAAGTTGCTTGAAAATGAGAATGATGAACTCAAATCTTTATCATGTGAAATGAAAATTGAATTGAATGATTTGAGAGATGAAAATGAGAAAAATTAGATATTATTTTTTAGAGTTGAAAGATGAAATTGCTAGCTTGAAAGATAAAATTCTTATTTTGGAAAATAGCAATATATCTTTTGAAAAAAATAATTTTTCTCTTATTCATAAAATTAAGTTTCTTGAATGTGACAATCATGAGAAAAATGATCTTTTGAATGTGCTTAAAAAAAGAATTGCTTGCTACTGAAGAGCTTGAACTTGCAAAAGAATATCTTAAGGAATTAACTATTGATGCACAAAAATTAGATAAAGGTAAATCTTCGGATTAGGTTATATGTATAAAAATTGTTCATCTACTTCTAAAATCATTACTTTTGTTAAAGGCGCCCCTTATATGTATTTAATTTTGTGCACAAAGCATGGAAAAATTAAACATATTCATGAAAATTCAAAGTTTGTGCATAAACAATTTCATGCTAGACCAAAATGTACTCATAATGTGAACCTTGTGAATAAGCATGAAAAAATCAAAATTTATGCATAAACATGTTCATGAAAAATCAAAATGTATGCATAATGCTAAATGTGTGCATAATCACAGTAATACAAGAGACATACATGTAAAATCAAAATTTGTGCCTATATATCATTTTTGTGGAGATAAAGGTCATATCAAAACCTTATTTTAAATTGAAAAATGCTCCAAGCAAGAATTTCTTTGAGAAAAAGATTGTGAAAAATCAATTAGTTAAAAAGAAATTCTTACCTAATGTTACTTGTTATTCATGTGGTAAAGTTAGACACAAATTTAATACTTGTTATTTGCCAAAAATGAATAATAATAATGTTGGAACTAATTTAAAATGGATTCCAAAGTATTTGCTCACTAGCAATGAAGGACCTAAGAAATGGGTACCTAAACTTTTTGGTTGAGCTTTCTTTGTAGGTGTGGTTTAAAAAGTAAATGGTTCTTTAGACTTCAAATTGGGGAATTAATTCAAATTAAAGCAACTAAAAAGCTTTCTTGAATCTAACAAAGAAAATTGCATATTTGATAACATTTTTTTTTTTGTAACTCTTGAGATAATTATGCTATTGGTATCTTTATGGAATTTATCTCTTGAATGGTTTTAGAAAGTTTAAATTTATTTGCTTGAATTATATTGTATATAGAATTCAATGTCCATGAGAAATAATTGAATATCTATCTATTTGCCATTTATCTATATTGTTTATTATTTGGCTTTTTGGTCAAATAGATATTTGCTCTATCCTTATGTTTTTCTTGAAAAATATTGAGGAAAAGGATGTTGAGTTTTGCAAAAAAATATCTTTATTTTGATGCTTAATATATGTTGATTATCCTCTGGATGAAAGTGATTAGAGTTTTTATTTAATGTCTTTTGAGCATGAAGTTATGCATATTCTATGATTTATATCGTTGAATGAAAATCATTTTGAGTTGATGTTTGTCCTATGTTAAAAAGAAATGTCAAATTCTTTTCCATAGGAGGACTATTCACAAAATTGCTAAATTCTTGAATCCCGATAGCATATTGTTCAAAATTACTACAAATTCATTTGTATTGCTTCCATGGCTTATATTGATTTGCTAATATGACTTTGCTATTATTTGGTATCATTTGTTTCACAACAATTGGTGTTTATGTTATAATATTTGGTATCTCAATTGTTTGATTTATTTGAATGATTTTATCTCATTGGTGTTTATTGATTTTTCTCATTAGAAGGAGATTGCTTGATTTGAAGAGGAATTATATATTTTATATATGAATGAAATTGATTCCCATATATTTTATTGATGTGTGCCCCTCTTATGCATATTATTGTAAAATTATGTTTTGAAAATTTATTTAATATTTTTACCCTCAAGTTCAATTATGTGTTAAATATCTTTCTGTCCCTTATTCCCTTATCAAGGGGAAGTGGTTACTTGATTTTCAAAAGGGGGAGAAATTTGTGAAATTGGTCAAAATAGAATTAGTTTGAGCTTGGTTGATTCTTTATGATGTCTCTTGAATTTACAATGTTGTTACTTATTTTTAAGAAGCATGTCAATAGGAAAAGATTTACAAAGTATGTGTTCATGATTTTAGGAGAAACTTTTATGTTTTTATGTTATGTTTTCTTAATTGTCTTTTTTGATTGATTCCAAAAGGGAGAGAGGTAATAAGGAAAATGAAAACATATTATTATTGAATATATTCTTTGTGTTCAAGTAAATTAAAATTATGTATGTGTGTTGACTTCAAATTCATATTGTATATCACACACTTCTTTGGATTTTATTTTTCTTGACTTGTTTGTCATCATAAAAAATGGGAGATTGTTGGCTTTTTGGCATTTATTCTCAAATTAATTAATAATTCTTCTTTTATTCATTAACAATTTGAGTGTTTTGAAGTATCTATTGCGTAGTGCTCGAAACAATGATTCCAATGAAATTTGAATCACTCAAATTGAAGTTCAAACGAAGAAGATATAACCGAAACAAACTTAATGAAAAAATCTCGAATGGATGACGACATGAAGCTCTAGGGTGAGTGACACATGAGACTTTAACGGTGGATTTTAGTTTTTATTGAAAGGAAAGAGAATTAAAAGAAATTGATTTTGTAAAAAAAAAAAAAAAGATTTTGTTAAATAAAAAATAATTTAAAAAAATAAATTTTATATTATTTTATATTTGTGTCTAACATCTAATTTTGGACACATGGTGGGAATTGCTTTTGATTGGGTTTTTAAAAACTTATTTAAAAAGATATATATTATTATATTATTTTTTGTTTTATATCTAATGTGGTTAGTTGAATTTAAATCTCCGTCATTCGACTTTCTTTTACCAACATCCAATAGTCTAAATTAAATGTGGTTTTCAACAATTTTTCTTCTATTTAAATTCTTCATCTTCTCCAAAATTATAACAATTAGTTTATATTATTTTTCAATCCTCCAAACTCAAAGCCTCCATTGTTACTCTCTTTGAGTTTCAATTTTCTGCTTTTCATCTTCTTCTTGAGAGAGATATTTTATATTGTAAAGATTCATTTGTTGAGTGCTACAATTTGTAAATCCACTCTTGTAGAGAATTTGTCAAGTGTGCTCTTTATTTTTACAAACATTTTGTAAGAGTTGCTCTTGTTCCCAGAAAAAAAAGTTGTGAACATTGGTTCGACTCTTCTAGTGAAGTACTCAAAAGAAGCTTGAGAAGTGGACATGGACCGATTTTGTCAAACCACTATAAAATTTCTAGTGTTAATTTCTCTATCTCTCATACTTTAATTATGCAATTAATTTATTGTTATATTTTATTGCATGAAATTAATTACAATATTTATTCCTTAAATTAATGGCTTAATGTTAATTTAGATTGGTTGAATTGATCTTTATACATCTCATACCAATATTTTTATTAAAATCAAATTGGGTGTTTAAAAATATTAAATAGCATTGTATTTATTTGCATGAATTTATTAATGAAAAGTTTGTTAATTTATTTAATTGGACTCACATTAGAAAAACAAATTATTAATTTTAATGAATTTACTTAAACCCTATTTACGATTGTCATACCGATCCTACATTTCATGCTTCCAACTAAAGCTACCATGTCTGAACAATGGAAATTAACGTACAGTTTTCAAGACCTGAATTTGCAAGTTTGTAGCATCTGGGAAGTTCTTCGGGTCGGTTTCTGGCACGTCGCTTACTCGTCGAGAAAATCCCCTGCTGTGATTTCTCCATCGCTTAGTTACAGCTAACATTAATCTCCAAATAGCGTTATGTTGAACACAAGATTTATGAGCATTGATAGTGTAGAATGTCAATGCTATTGTTGATACTCCTCCACTCAATACAAATAGTAAAAAGAAGCTGTTGGTGCTCAGGCTTGAACTTTCATCTTTTGCATCTCTATCCTCACATTTCTCTTTAGCAAGCATGCTGTCCTCTAACTTTCTATACTCCCCAGTTTCAAATACCTTAAGCAGAGCTTTGTTAACATCTCGTAATAGAGGAGAGCCCCTCGGAAATGCCTGCAAGACATCGCGAAGCAAGAAAAAAAGTTAATCTTTTTCAAGGGATTTATAAAATGTAGAGGATTGAAATGAGATGCAAAGCAAACATAGCCAGCAACAACATCTTACAAATCCAAATCCTCCAACAACGTAGGTTGGTCCAGAAATCATGAATTCCTTGCAAAATCTTGCAAGGAATAATTTCGCAAAAGGGACTTCAAGAAATGCAGCTGCTATCTCCTGGTTTCTGAGAGCGTCAACTAGATCGTTCGGGGTAGTGTAGTTTTTTACACTTTCAGCAGGAAAGTCGAGAACTTCTTCCAAATAACCCTTGACAAAAGTTCCTCTGCCTACTCCCACGGATGCATTTATTTTCTGGAGAGTCTCAATATTCGATATCGTCGCTTCAAACTTTTGAATAATGAGCATGCTAGCAAGATTAGCTGTGTATGTCTGAGTTATCACAAGTGCCATAAATAGCCAAGCCACCATAGCCATTCGCGATAAGTTACTGTGCAGCCTATTACCTTTTGTCAATAAAATCAGCCAAAATTATGTTTATTGATCTGTTTTATTTTATTTTTTGTCCAAATGCTTAAGTAAAGAATGACAAGTAAACGCATCGGTTATGTTGGTTACCGTGCAAGGTGAAGAGAGTGGTGAAGGATGAGCAAAGCATGGCTCCAGCTTGATCAAACATTGAACCTTCATGTTCAGGACAGTGATTTCGTTCTATGAACCACACAACAAAGCCATTGTAGGCAGTTACCACAGCAATTAGAATCCACATGGTCACTGTAAAGGGTTTTGTGAACAACAATGCTTTATTGCTTGTGTCTTTTTTGGTAGGAACTATCATCACCAGTCCTGCTTCCGAGTAGGGATGTGTAAATTCTGCATGTTCTACACGTTTTGTCGTCATTGCTATGTCGCCTATTGCTGCATCATATTTCTTTATAGGCAAATAAAACAAAAGAACAAAAAAAGATCATTAAAAGAACAAAAACTAAACAAGAATTTGTATAAGGCTTATAAAATGTGTGGGAAGAAGCATTTTTCCATGATAATTCATTGCCAGCTTTGATGACTAAACAAACAGAAGTAACATCAAATGACGTCTTGATTAGATGAGAAGACAGTTCTGTAAGACTCCTAGTAAAGAAGGTTTAGGGATAATTAGTATAATTAGTAGTAAGGGCATTCTAGTAATTAGACATTAAGTTTGTTAGGTTCTTTGGTTATAAATAGAGGAGGGCTAGAGGGTGGGGAGAATTTTGGTGGAATTTCCTAATTGGGAATTTGGGAGAAGATTTTCAGCCCTCTTGAAAGTGTTGCTTTGTTCACTTCTTATTGCTGATTTCCGCTGTAATTTCCCCTGAAGTACATAAATAATTCATTCTAGTGCCTTGCTCTGTTTCTTGGAAATTGTCTTGTTGAGTATTTTACTGTTTGCAGATTTGGATACCTAACAAATTTGTTAGGATACCACCTAACAAGGAAATACTCAAGAACACAAGTATTGGTTCAAGAATAATTAAATATGGAAGTATATGAAAATGTATTGAAATATGCTATAATCTCATAAGGAAAGTAACAAGGTAACCCTTAACCTTTCGAGAGGGCTAGTCTCTCCCAAATTTCCAAATTAGGAAATCCCACTAAATTCTTCACACCTTTCTCCAACCCTTCCCCTTCTATTTATAGTAAATTACCTAACCAACTTACTAATTATTTACTATATACCCTAACTAATAACCATTATAATATTCTACTAATTATCCCAACAAATTCCTTCAAATAGATTTCAAATGACGTCTAAGATTAGATGAGAAGACAGTTCATAATTAAGGTGAGTAGTTCTTGTAGCCAATTATTCAAGAATTATACGAATATTTTTTTCCTTACCTTCAAGTAGATTGCTTGCACTAAATCATCATAAGTTCCGTTGAAATGATAGAAGTCATGTGGCAGTGGAAGGTAGTTTAAGATTTCTTTAAACAGATCGATTGCAAGTCCTTTGAAGGTTAAATTGTTTCCCATAGGATCTTCGACCACATGTACATACTGTTTGAACATGGAACTAGATGGCACCCCAATTCTCAATGAATTGGCATCTGTTGGTACAACCCATCCCCTTGGAGTTATCGAAGATCCACCTGGCCAAAACACTTCGCCGAGATCCTTCATCGATGAGCTCGAAGACGAATTTTCCCTCAACTCTCTTGAGAAGCCTAATTTATCAGACCAGAAGCCTAGTTCCCTATAACTCCTCCCCACCACATTGATGATCTGATAAGTATCAGCTGGGTATAATTTTCTGTCCTTAAACTGAATTTTTCCACCGAGTCCTTGAAAGTCAGTGAGCTTTATCTTATCTAACAAGTGATTACCCTTTTCTTGGATTTCACTCATTGCCATAGCCGCTGTTGTTACAGCATCATATGCCTGTATTGCAAAAATACCAGGCTCGTTGTTGTCCTCCTCAAGATGCTTTGATCTAAACCTCTGACAAAACCGAAGATAAAATTCATGATATGGAGGATTACTTTCTGGGAAGTAGCTCTTGACTCCAACAACTCCTTGTAGTACATGGTTGATAGAAACATTGAAAGAATGTGCAAGGCTTGTGAAAGAATCAGTAGTGATCCATACATAGTCCTTTCCCATCATTCCCATCTTGTTTGCTATCTCAAATAGACGCACTGCCAACTTGAAAGACATATGCACTACAAAAATTCTGCATGACCCTCTTCTTAGCTTCTCCAGTTCTTTAGAAAATAAATTAGAATCAAACTGTGAGAGACCAACAAAATCACTAACTTCAGCTCCTACATCTTTGAGGGCATGTACAAGATAAGGAAAAACTCCAGTGGTTGAGAAATCTCTATCTTCATATATAACATTGACTAGATGCCAATCCCATGAACTGATAATACCAACTATAGCCCTCATTTGATTTAACTGTGAAGGAGAAGCCTGGACCAAAAATTTGAACTTCTCGGTTGCCCACTTTGGTATTTCATTAGCTAATGCTAGTACCGGAATCTGATTCTCATTTCCAACCTCAGCAACTACGGATGCCATTTCCCAGGTTTGTCGCCCTATTAAAGCATGAACTTGTTGTACACTGATGAGATCTTTAGCTGCAAATTCAATAGTTCGTTAGATTGTGTTTGGGTTATAAACTCTATTTAATGATAGAAAGTAGCTGGCTTAATTAAAGTAGGAGTAAATGAAAAAACCAGGATTGCTTTCTACTTCAAAACAGTTCAACTGATATGAACACAAATGCATTTAGTTAAAATTTCCAGATAAAGAGAAGTTTCACCTGCAAGAGCTGCCAGATTGGGATCACTTCTGGAGTCTCTAATGATAAGACTGAAATTTTGATTGCTCAAGGAGTTAAATTCCTCTATAGCCATGTGCATAGCTAAAATCTCTTCCTTACCAATCCTGGAACTCAGATCTACAATGGCCCCAATTCTGCACTTTCCACCATTAACCAGTGTTGCACTTGCATTCCTTTCAGTTCCATGCTTTCTAGAAACTATGAGAGCAAACAAGAAGAAAGAAAACAGAAAGGGAAGGTTTCCCATTTCTTATGAGAATGACAGTCAAAAGCCAAAGGCTTTGCTCTCTCCCTTCCAATATATATAGTTTGGCAAGAAACCCCTACCATCTCTTCATCCTTCTCTTTCCAACTAGAAAAAGTCATTTCTTTATTCACTCTTAGAATCCAATTGTCCACAAAATTCCAAGAATTCAAGCAGGCGGCACTAATCTTATTCAATTTTAGCCTCAAGAGCTTTGACTCTGTCTACAAGAATGATCAAGAAATCTTGACAACCAACTTTATAAGTTCCATTTCCAATTCCAACCACCAAGGAAGACATTGATTATCTCATAGCAGTTTAGGGACTATTATTACAAATATTCAGACTGTAAACATATGTGCCCTTTTTAGTTTTCATCCATGAGCCATGACAAATCTCAAAAGTATTTCAGAATTTCCAATTCTCCAAGAACACAAACACAAATCAGAGACAACCCATTTCCTATTTGTACAATAAATCCATGCCATTCCAACATCCTTACACAACTCAATGAACATGGAAGAAAATATGGTAGCAAATAGGTTTATAAACCCTAACAATTTCTCCTTGAAACAACTTTTACTGTTCTTGTCCTTAAACATACTTTACTAACTCTATTTTTGTTCGCCATTAAAGCATTGCAGTTAACATGAATCAAACCCAGATTACCAAATTTGCAATCCAACCTCAGATCAATACAAAAATGTGTTGGGTTTTCGAAATGCATGAGAAAAATGTTGGAAGATGAATATAATTCAAACAAGAAGACTTCCCTTTGTAAGTCATGAGTGAAGGTGGTTGTGTAAATTCAAATATGCGGAAGGAAGACGGCAAAAGGGACCGAATCTCGAATTTTCCCTAATTTCGTGAAGCATTTTGCTGCTGGGGTTTTTGTTCGAATTTTCCCTCCCTGAGAAAATGAAGGCAACCATACAGGAATTTTCTCACATTCTTGCCATTTGAATCGGTCGTCAAGAACCGACAATTTCATGTCGTTTCAACGGTCAGGATTTAAATTTGAGAATCAATTAAAATAAGAGATTTAATAAAAATAAAGTTGTATTAGATATCTGTTTGGCAATAAATTGTAATTTCGAATCTATTTTTAAAATTTTATTTTGTCATTTTTATAAAAGAAAAATTGTTTTTCTATTTTTCTAAATAAAAAATTAAAATTTGTTATCCTCTTGAACAATTGTATTAGATGTGTTTAATATTATATTTATAAATCGTAGAATTGGTTGTAGACTTATAGTTATCTACTAATTTTATGTTTAATATAAATGAGGATTAATTAATTTATCAACCTTATTTAGTTAAATTCTTTTGTATGATTATTATTTTGTAATATTCTATAATTTATATTAAATTACATAAGACATGTTTTAATTTTAAAAAATAAATGGAGTTTATAATCTGTAATACTATATTTTTAAAGAAAAATTATTTTAAATGACAAAAACTACTAAAAATATTTACAAACAATAGTAAAATATCACAGTATATCTGTGATAGATACAGACTACTATGTCTGTCTATCAAAACTCTTTTTAGATTCTATTATAGGTTAGTTCATTTTCCTACATTTGAAAACAACTCATTTCTATTTTTTTTTAAATATAATTTTGCATTTTGAATTTTAAAATTCAAAATCCAAATATATTAAAAATATAAAAATATTATTTTTAGAATTTACAATGTTGGTTTCATAGAATCTAAAATCAGTTTTCAAAAATAGAATTTAGATTGTCCACCAAAGAGGTTTAGAGAAAAAAATAATTAGTTTTTAACCTTAGATGATTAAAAATACATTTTTTTCAAAAAAAAAGAGATCAAAATAGACCTTTCAAACTTAAGACTAAGAGATTAATCATTATCTTTTAAACTTATAGAAATCAAATCTTTACTTCTTAAAATATATTTTAAAACAATATAAGAATCAAAATATTACTAGAGTAAATAAAGAAAGGAATTGTACTATTTAAATCAGAAAAAAAAAGACAAAATTAAAAATCAAATGTATAATTTAATCACAAGATTTAGTCAAGTCATAACATTTTGACATGTGACTAAGTCCAAAGTATATACAAACTTGACATGTGACACAGTTTATGGTATAATAATCATACAAACTCTAGTTGACTAGAAATAATCTTGACAAATACAAAAAAATAAGAAAAAAATAAATAAACTTGAATAGTAAAGGGGGAAATTCCACATGTTGGCGTATTGGTGCAAATTCACAACGACAACACCATTTCTAACATACAATAAATACATTTGAAAATGGTAATCATTTGGCATATTTGTTTTGGTTGTATTCTGTTCGTGTCTGTCAATATTACTGTTAGACATTGATTGAAGTCTATCCATTTTGATAGTTTTAAAATTTTGTCATATTTTATAAATATTTTAGTTTATTTTTCTATATTTAAAAACATTCATTGTTTTTAATAATTTGTTTTTGAAATAGGCTTGTTTTATCTCGAATTCTTTTCCATAATTTTTACTTTCTCAACAATAATAATAATAATAATAATAATAATAATAATAAAACATTTAAATTCTTAGTCAAAATCTAAAACCAAAAATAAGTTTTCAACATTACTTTTTGTTTAGTATTCGAAACTTGATTTGGTTTTATAAATATTGATAGAAAGTAGACTACGCAATATAGAAATTTAGAGGTGAAGGTATTTTTTATACTTAATTTTAAAAAACCTAACAAAAAAAAACAAAATTGCTACCAAATGAGGCTTGATTTTTTGTTTTTAGTTTTTGAAAATTAAGCATATTTTCTCTCAATTTTTTCTCTCAATTTCTTGTCGTGGTGTTCATCTTTCTTAAGTAAGAGAATTAAGTTTTTAATCAAAAATAAAAAATAAAAAACTAAGGTCATGTTTGCTAACCATTTAGTTTTAGGTTTTTGTTTTTGAAAATTAAGCATATATCATCCATATTTCTTACATCTTTATTATGTACAATAGTTGAATTCTTAGCCAAATTCCAAAAACAAAAAAACAACTTTTTGAAAGCTACATTTTTAGTTATCAAAATTTGGCTAGATTTTTTATACCATTGGTAAAAAGTAGATAACAAAGGAAGAAATTTAGAGGTGAAAGTAGTGTTTATAAGTTTAATTTTACAAAACAAAATGATTACCAAACGGGACCTAAACTATTTAATTTTTTAAGTTAAAATCATTTTAATTTTTTGGAAAATAAACTCAAGGCTTTCAACTTTCAATTTCATCAACTTAGATCATAAACTTAGATAGATAGTGTTGCAATTTTTATCCAATATTCAAATTCAACTAATTCAACCACTAAATTTATACATGTATAAATAATTATATATACATATATATATATATATAACTAACCAGTAACCAATCGAAAAGTTACTCCTAACAAACCAGCTATAGGCTAGTTCTCTTTACAAAAAGATATTAATATCCAATCTAATAAATGAATGGATTGGATTAGTCAAACTTAGACAATAGACCGAATTTGGATCAAACCTAAACCGAACTTGAGTCAGTCTTTGGGTGACAAGTTCGTTGTGCCTTCTCCAATAAATAAAATTATTTTAGTTTATAAGATCTCGTTCGATAATATTTTCGTTTTTGAATTTTTTGTTTCCAATTTTTTAATAACTAAAAACAAGAATGTTTTTAATAATAACTCTTCTTGTTTCTTGAAAAATAAATAAATAAATAAAAACTTGTTTGATAACTATTTATTGTTTTTCATTTCTGGTATGATTTTTTTTCTTTCTTGCTTACTTTTTCCCTTAATTTATAGTTTAAATATAATTTAGTATAAAAAAATATATAATATGCTTTAAAATATATAAAATACAATTATTAAGAGTTTACATTATCTAATACAAATAAGTTTCAATAAGAAATTAACAACAATAATAAAAGTTGTTTCTATCTTTCAAATGTTGTCCAAATTTGATTCACAATGTCATTTGTCAATCGATTTATTTGCCTTAAGTGATGTCGACTGAAATTCTAACTTAATTACATTGCTATGACATTGAGAATGTCATGGTTGTAAAAATATTAAAATGAAATTAAATTAATTTACAAGAAATAAACTTTATATATTGAAAAATTCTAACATGTTATAAAGTGTACTAAAAAAATTTAAAAGTTAAAAGTTAAAATAATATATAAATATAAATTTAATAAATAAAAAAACAACAAAATAAAAAGAAATGGAAATAGAAACAGGAATATTATCAAACTAGCCGAATAAAACTTTTTTTTTAAAAAAATTTAAAATACGATTTTCCCTCGCAATAATCAAAGGCATTCACGGGTGGTTGGCCCATAGCCCCATGTATAATGTGTTGGGGTTGTCCCAAACAACCATCCACTTGGGCCCTTATGTGGTAAAACAAAGCTCATTATGCTCAGACTAACCCTTCCTTCTTCTAGTCAAATACTTTTTAACCCATTTTGTAACATTTATTTCAACTTTATACCTTAATTAACTTTGGGTAAAGCATAAAGAGTGAGCATTTGAATCTAAAAGGTGCATTTCATGAATCAAACAGTTAATTTTCTACTTGTTTATAACACCTTTGAAAAAACCATGTTATTGTATACGCTTCCCACTAGAGCTTCCTCGTTATTCAATCTTTCTCCTAATTTTCGATCTAGTTACTCTAAAACTATGAATACATAGAATTACTATAAAGCACTTTCTTTTTCGTTCTCAAATGCCAATGACATGAAAAATTAAGATTTATTTGGAATGACTTGTCTAGTGCTGGAAAACAGTTTTTCAAATGTTAAAAAAGTGTTCTTATGCACTTGAAAAGTCACTCCAACCTGATCCTATCTACAGTTTTCTAAGCTAGACTTCGCATGTTTGAGGCATATGGGAAGTTATTTGGGATGGTATGAGGCTCTTCACTTACGCGTGGAGATAACCGTCTTCTATGATTCCCCCAGTTTCTCATTACAGCTATCATTAATCTCCAAATAGTGTTTTGTTGAAGATTAGAGTTATGAGTAGCATTACAGACATATAATGTGAGTGCTATTGTTGATACTCCTGCACTCAATACAAATAGTAAAAAGAAGCTGTTGGGGCTGAGGCTTGAACTTCCATCTTTTCCTTCCCCGTCCTCACATTTCTCACTAGCAATCATGCTGTCCTCCAACTCTCTGTACTTTCCTGTTTCAGATACTTTGAGCAATGCTTGGTTCACATGTGGTAACAACAGAGAGCCTCTTGGAAATGCCTGCAAAAACATTTTTCCAAATAGATCTTTAGAATGCAAGAAGTTAGAACTCAAGGACAATTGGAAGGTCGTAGAATGCAGAAAGTTAAATGTGATGCAAAGCAAACGTATCGAGAAGAAGATCTTACAAATCCAAATCCTCCAACTTTGTAGGTTGGCCCAGAAATCATGAACTCTTTGCAAAATCTTGCAAGGAACAATTTTGCAAAAGGAACTTCAAGAAATGTAGCTGATATCTCTTGGTTTCTGAGAGCATCAGCTAAACCATCAGGTGTGGAGTAGTATTTTATGGTTTCTGTAGGGAAGTGTAAAACTGTCTCCAAATATCCTTTGACAAAGGATCCTTTGCCACATCCCACAAATGCATTCATTCTTCGGAGAGTCTCGATGTTCAATATAGTCGGTTCAAGCTTTTGAATAGTGAGCATGCTGGTAAGATTGGCTGTGTATGTCTGAGTTATCACAAGTGCCACAAATAACCAAGCCACCATGGTCATCCGTGACAAGTTACTGTGCAGCCTATTACCTTTAACCAAGCAAATCAATCAATATGACGTTAAATTATCTGTTGTGTTCTTTCAAATGGAAAAATAGCAAAACAATAATTCACCAACAGTTTTGGTTACCATTCAAGGAGAAGAGAGTGGTGAAGGATGAACAAACCAAGGTTCCAGCTTGACTAAACATCGAACCTTCAGGTTCAGGACTGTGATTTCGTTCTATAAACCAAACAACAAATCCATTGTAGATGTTTACCACAGAAATTACAATCCACATGGTCAAAGTAAAGGGCTTTGTGAACAACAATGCTCTATTACTTCTATTATTTATGGTAGGAACAATCATCACAAGTCCTGCTTCAGAATAAGGATGTGTAAATTCGGCATGTTCGTAACGCGTTGATACTATTGCTATGTCACCTACTGCTGCATCAAATTCCTTCATCAACAACAGGCAGAACATGAAAAGATAGTTAGAAGGAGAAGCATCCTTCCATGAGATTTCAGTGTTAGCTTTGATTACTCAACTGAAACAGAAGTATCTTCAGACAAAGTTTTGATTAGATGAGATTACAGTACATTCTATTAAGTTATGAATGATTTGAAAGGAAGCTCTTAAATGTAAGCATAAAAAGGAAGGGTGTTTCTGTAGTCATAGTCATATTATGAATAATATGAGAAAATTTTTTCCTTACCTTCAAATAGATTTGCTTCACTAAATCATCATACGTTCCATTGTACGCATAGAACTCGTGCGGCAGAGGAATGCACAAATTGTTTAAGGTTGCTTCAAACAGATCAATTGCAAGTCCATTGAAGGATAAATTGTTTCCTATCTGATTTCCTTCCACATTTACATACTGCTTGAACATGGGACTAGTTGGCACACCAATTCTCAACGGCCTCGCATCGGTTGGTATAGCCCATCCCCTTGGAGTTTCCCTATATCCACCTGGCCAAAACACTTGGCCAAGATCCTTCATTGACAAGCTAGTAGACGCATTTTCTCCTAACTCCCGTGCGAAGCCTAATTCATCAGACCAGAAGCCTAGGTCCCTATAACTCCTCCCCATCACATTGATGATTTGAAAAGTACTGGCTGGGGGTAATTTTCTTTCTTTAAACTGAATCTTTCCACCCAGTCCTTGAAAATCAGCGAGCTTGATGAATTCCAACAAGCGATCATGACCTTTTCCTTGGGTTCTACTCATTGCCATAGCTGCTGTTTTCACAGCATCATAAGCCTGTACCGCGAAAATACTAGGCTCGTGGTTGTACTCATCAGAATGCTCTAATCTAAACCTGCTACGGAACCGATGATAAAAATTATGAAACAGAGGATCGCTTTCCGGGAAGTAACTCTTAACTCCAATAACTCCTTGAAGTAAAGAGTGAACAGAAACATCGAAAGAATGTGCAAGGCTTGTGAAAGAACCAGTAGTGATCCAAACATAGTCTTTTTCCATCATTCCCATCTCTTTTGCAGTTTGAAATAGATGCAATCCAAACTTGAAAGACATATGAACTACAAAAACTCTACTTGGCCCTCTTCTTAGCCTCTTTAGTTCATTGGAAAATAAATTAGAATCAAAGTGAGGGAGACTCACAAATTCACTTATTTCAGCTCCTACATCTTTAAGAGCATGCTCAAGGTAAGGAAATATGTTGGTTGTCGAGAAATCTCCATCTTCATATATAACATTAACCAGTCGCCAATCCCATGAACCAATAATAGCAGCTATGGCCCTCATTTGATTAAACTGGGAGGAAGAAGCTTGGACCAAAAAATCCAATCTCTCAGTTGCCCATTTTGGCATGTCATTAGCCAACGATAAAACCGGAATCTGATACTCACTTCCGACCTTGGCAACTACAGAAACTGCTTCCCAGGTTTGTGGCCCTATAAGAACCTGAACTTGTTGCATACTGATCAGATCTTCAGCTGCAAAGTCAATGGTTTACTTATGTTGTGTTTAAAACATATACTATGTTGAATGCATAAAAAGAAACTGGTTTACTTTAAAACTAGCATTCTACTTCAAAACTCTTCATCTGATATAAATAGGAATGCATTCAATACAATTAAAAGAAACAGATACTCTTACCTGCAAGAGCTGCCTGATTAGGATCACTCTTGAAGTCTCTGATCACAAAACTGAAATTTTGATCATTGATTTTGTTAAAATCCTCTATAGCCATCAGCATAGCTAAACTCTCTTCCTTGCCAATCCTAGAACTTTTGTCTACAATGGCCCCTATTTTACCTCTTCCACCATTAACCATTCTTGAGCTCATAGTTCTTTTAGTTTCATGCTTCCCAGAAACTATCAGAGCAAACAAAAAGAAAGAAAACAGAAAGGGAGACTTTCCCATTTTTTCAGAAAGAGGCAAAACCAAGGGGTTTGCTTTCCCGATTATATTTGCACAAGAAACCATTTTTCTTTATATTTTTCTTGTTGACTAAGATATGACATTTCTTTTCTCCCTCTTCTTTTGTATTCAAATCACCAAGGTCCTGTTTGATAACCATTTTAGTTTTTGAAAATTAAGCATATAAATACCTCTTCCACGTCTAAATTACTTGTTTCGTTATCTACTTTTTACCAATATTTTAAAAAATAAAGCCAAGTTTTGAAAAAAAAAGAAGAAATTTTTAAAAATTTATTTTTGTTTTTAAAATTTGGCTAAGAAGTCAACACTTTTTTACTTAAGAAAGATGCAAATAATTGTACAAAATTGAAAGAAAATAGGCTTAATTTTAAAAGCCTAATGATTATCAAATGAAATTTCACTTGTGTGACAATTGACATGAACCACTTGCTTCTTAGAGTATTGACTCAACCTAAATTAATGGAGTTAAAACTTGACCACTAACTCTAAATTCCAACCACCATGGACAGACATTGATCATCTCATTCTGTTGTAATTAATAAAGAGAAATTACCAAATTCTTTACAAAAACAAACATATATCAGAGACACCCATTTCCTATTTGAACAACCCATGTCCATTCCAATATGCTTAAACAACCCAATGAACAAATTAGAACAATATGGAAGAAGATAGGTTCAAAACCTCTCATCTCTAAACATTTCCATTTTGTTCTTTGTCATTAATGTTTTGAACAGGAATTTAAATAAAATAAAACATTCAAAGTTGAAATTAGGTAAAAGAAATTTTTTTTAAAAAAAGTTAAATAATTAATTAGAAGAGGAGTATTTAGGGCAAAGTGAGAGGGATGTTTTTGAATATTGTCACTATTCAAACCTGCACAAACGGCCAGAAATGACTTACGGCTGTAGTGAAAGCTCTGAAGCCGGCCGTCTTCAAAATTTCTTGAAAATGCTTAGGAATTTTCCAAGATTCTTGTTTGGATTCCCGGAAAGTTGGGAGTAAAACCTCTAGGGAATTTCCCTCCAGTTGAATAGTTCCTTCCTTGATTGTCAAGGTATTAAATTTCCATTGACATTTCCGTCCCTTTAAACTTTGACATGAATCAATAAATACTGGACTTTATACGGATGAGGATCCGAGTTTAAACAAGACAATTTTAGAAAAATAAGTTTTTATTTTTTAAATATTTTTTTAATTATTTTTTTTAAGCTTCTACTCATATTATCACAAGAACGTAACAACCCTAGAAAGCACTTGTGGTACCCTTTGATGTTTCTTTTCGCTCCTCACTTTCGTTCATCTCGATACTCATTCCCACTAACTTCACATTTGCATTTGCTTCTGCTTTCACTCTCGTTAATTGTTTTCAATTCTAATTCTCTATACATTTAATTTGGACAACATATAACATTTCATTTCTTTTTTCTTTTTTTTTTTTCATCTTTAACTCTCTCTATAATGGAGCTAAAATAAAAAAAAAACAAATAATGAGAGCGAGAGTGAGAAAAAGTATAAGTAATCGAGAGCAATAGCAAGAATGGGTTGAGATGAGCAAGAGTGTATAGCGAGAATCCAACGATGAGAGCCACCACACTTACTTCTAAGGATTGTTCCGGTAATTTCATCATGTGATGACTCAAGTAGAAGGTCAAAAAATTTAGGGAATGTTCGGGACAAAGAGTTGGTTATTATAGTTCGAGTATAATAGTTTATGTTTGGATATAGATTATTTTAGTTTGGGTTACAATAGTATGTGTTTGAAGTGTAAACTATTTTAGTTTGAAAAGGAAATAGTAAACACTATAGCAAAACATAAAAAAATGATGAATGTAAAATCGTAAAAATAAAAATTGTAGCAAATAGTAAATACTATAGCAAACAGAGGTTTTGAAATAGTATTGATTGTAGCTAATTGGAGAATACAAAATAGTACTTACCGTAGTAAAAAGTGGTTATTATAATCTTAAAATATTCCTTTGCGCCAAACTCCGGAAGAAATCGAAGAATTTCTTGGGAATCCTACAAGATCCATTCGTTCTTTTTTCTCTGACGTAAAAAAGGAATAAATAAATCAATCAAATTCCGAGAGGCTTATTTTCCTTGGTTAACAATAGTTGTAGTTTTTCCAATATTTGCAGGAGCCACTTTACCATATTCCGAATTCAATGGAATTATAGACAGAACTTCCCTATTTGTCAAAAAAAAAAAAAGAGAAGGCAAAACCCATACCAAGAATCGGTTCACGTAGAAATGGACTGGAAAAGTGGAAACAAGACCGGATATAATTTGAAAAGCATATTGGCTAGTGATTGTGAGGCCCCAACATACCCTTAGTTTTCTAAAAAGTTGGTCCTTTTTTGTTTAGACCTTCTTTACCAAATTTCTATCAATATTTACATTTTTTTTTTACCAAATATTAAATAGGAATATCAAATCTCTAATCTCAAAGTTGATAATACAAGTTTTATATCATTTATGATGTGCTCTTGTTGACGCAACATTTACATTGTATCATACAAAAACTTACAAATATAATGTAACATATCCACAAAATATTACATATTTGAACTTTAATTTATTTTAAATATCGATCTCTTTATTGACATTTCAATAAAATTGAAAATATTTCTCTTCACATTGACATTTAAACCCTTAAGCTAATTCAAAGCCATTATTACTTTGGGTCAAAGTTAACATACTAGATAACTTTTCAATTTAAGTAGATTTAAACTAGTTAAGTATTATATACTTGTCATCTGAATATCTACTTCCACAAAATTTTAATTTAAAAAGAAAATTGACCATGACTAGGAGGCATGTCAAAAGAAAAAACTATAATAACCTTGAATCTCTACCTCCACAAATTTTAAATTTAAAAAGAAAATTGACTATGATTAAGTGGCATCTCTGAAAATAAAAAAAAGTATAACAACCTAATCCAAGGCTAAAAGATGTTTTTAAAACTTCATAGAAATAATAATTTAATCCATGAATTTTTATTGGTAATGATTTAGTTCATGTATTTTAAATTTTATAATAATTTAATTTTGCTACTTTATAATTTATAAGGATTTAGTCCTATGGTAAAAAATTATTAGAATTTAATGTAATTTCTTGCACATGTAGATTAATAAATTGATCCAAAATCAAATTTATTTATAAGTTATAATGACTAAGTCGTTATGTAACAAAACTTTACACTTAATTTTGATGAGATGTTTCATGATAAGGATTAAATTGTTATAAAGTTCGAATATAAGAACTAAATTATTAATTATTAAAATTTAAAGGTTAAATTGATACAAAATTGAAAATGCAAAGTCTTTTCAAATAAAACTTGTGGATCAAATTGTTGCTTTCATGAAGATATAACCAAAATCTTTTTAAGAGTAATTGTTATAAATGATAAAACTATTGGAAATATTTTCAAATATAGTAAAATAGATATTGATAGATATTTATCACTGTTTCAATAGACAATAACATTTTGTTATATTTGTAAATAAGTTGGTTCATTTTTCTCTATTTGAAAATAGCTCTTTTTTAAATCATAATTCAAATATGGAGTGAAAATACCTATAATGCTTAATGATAGTATAGGGTGAGGTTGCTACTATTTCTTTTTTTAGATCAAAGATTCAAATCTTAACTATTAGTGTACTCATAGAATTTATTTTTCGTCCATGTGGCAACATTTGCATCAATATTTCAATATTTTTATGAGTTTGACATCAAAGTAAATAGTAAATCAATATTTTCATTATATTGTAAAAAAATCCATAAATGACATAAAATAAGCAACAAATGTCACTAATAACGTTAAATATAATAAAAATAATAAGCAAGTTAATTTATTTAAAAGGTTAAGTTAACTAAAACTAGAAATTAATATGAGATTTATAACTAAAACTTACTAAACTCTTCTCTATTCTACAATTTTGATCTCTGACTTTGGAATTGAAGTCATTTTTCTTTATTTTTGTTGGTCCTTTTTTTCTCAAATTACAAATTTTTTATGTGTCACTTGAAGGTCAGGTGTGTTTTCCTCTCTAAAATTTGGCATCAACAGGCAAAACTGAAAACTTAAAATTGGAAAAGTTACCAAAAAAGTGGCATCTGTTACTATCATAATAAAAAAGCTTGGAGAACCTAATTTTAAAAATTTTGTAAAATGAATGTGTATTTTAAAAATGGTTATAATAAATTTACAAACGATCTGTTATACCAATCACATAAAAAAAAAAAAAAAAAAAAGCCGATTAAGATTTTTGTAAAATCACATTTAACCCTTCCAAAATTTCTTTATGTAGCCTTTTTTACATTTGCACAGTAAAGACTTGGGTCATTGATTTTTGAAATGGTAATTAATTTTTTATCTATTAAGTTAGGTAACTACCAACTTTAACATATTGTTATAATAATAATATTCTTATAGACAAACATGAATTTTGCAATAGAAAAATGTGGTAAATCTACGTGAGTTTATTATTAACATATATGTATATATATATATATTACACTCTAGGTAATTGGTATGCAATTTCCTTGTACTTCTTGGAACCAAATCAAAGCTTTTCGTTAAGATATTATATATATATATGTATGTATATAAAAGATGAAAGTATAAAGACTTAAACTTTGTTTGGTCTTCCACATATGTGTCACTTCAATGGAGAAATGTCAAAAATATGACATCTTCTACGGGATAAAGACTTTGGAGATGAGTTTTTAAAACGTTGAGTTTTGGGACAAATTAGGTATGAAAGGTCAACTCTATTAGAAGGATGTTCTTTTCTTTAATATTTATTGTGATGATTTGTTTCTTACTTTGGACTAAGGCTCTACCTGAAATTGTTATAACTTTTAAAATTCTGCCCTTTCTCAATAACAAAAATCGTTGGAAAAAGTCAAAAAACGTCGGAAAAAGTTTTTCTGATGCCTTTTTCACCGTCAACAAGGTCGTCGGGATAGCCTCATCAGGAAAACCTTATCCTGACAAAAAAAAGTTACTTTGTCGAGAATAGAAAATTTTGTGACAAAAAATTAGAGAGGCTTTCTCCTGACGCCTAGACCACTTTTCCCGACCCCAAAAACCAAATTTCTAACATAGGAAAAAGTGACTTCTCCTGACACTCATATGGTGGCGTGAGGAGAAATATCTTCTCCCGATGCCAGAAATTTGGTTTTTGGGGTTGGGAGAAGTGGCGCCTTCTAATGTCAAACGATGGCCTTGTTGGGATTGATGTCCTAAATCTAATGTATCTCGTGGTTTGTAGCTTTGTTAACACAATTATGTATCTAATAAAATCGGAGGTATTTTATTTGATATTTAGATAACATTAATTCAATCCAATAAACTAAGATCCAAGGTTATATGATGTTACTTGAATAGTATGTAGTTGCTATACAGGTGAGTCATGTTCAAGTAATAACCTAAAAGGTATGCAGTAAATGGATGAAGTGATAAGCACCCGCAATGCTTATTGGATGCAAAGCTAGAGATCCTTTTAGGATCTTTGCAAACACTCATAAAGAAAGCTAACTTAGATCGAACTTAGAATCTATGATGGTCACTCTTAGATCCTAAGACAACTCACTCCAGACTTAGTTTGATCAAGACTAATCCAATGAATTGATTTAAACATCAAATCTAAAACAAGATTTGAAAGAAAAAGACAACACCAAAGGGTTGGATAAACAACTTTTGAAGAGCATTACAAACCATTTTATAGGCCAAATAGTTGTGGATAGACCAAGAAAGTCAAAAGTCATTCAAATACAATTAATTGCAAATTGTAGAAAATAACACCTAGAAACTTGAAACTTAATTGCATACTAAATTATAAGTCAAAATGCAAAACTAGAAAGGTAGAAAATCTTCAAATTGCCTTAAATATCTTCTCTAGAAGGCGGCAAAGTAGATGTGCGTGTTTGACAAGGTTTGACATCACATTTCCTCATGCAGTGCACACTTGACAACATTTTCTTCACAAAAATCTGCACATTTTTTTGTATCACCGTGTCATCTTCCAAACTATAGGATTTTCCTGTACCATCTTCATATCATTCTCTTCTTGACTCATTGAACTAACATTATATAAAACTTTGGTCTCAAAATTATTTGTCGGTTCTTGTGAATTTGCTAGTTTTTGAAGATGTAGTGTGAATGCCTCTTGAATCTTCTTTGCCTTGTTTCTTGTAATTGGTTCTTTAGGTACATGCAATGGTTCAATGGTTGAATTCACATCATGAAAGTTGAGTGTCTTATCTTAGTAACACTACAGATACGACCCACTTTATAATTTTACATGAGATGTAAGTGTTACAAACGATATGAACCATATTTTTCATATAGAGACGTGTGAGTGAGAGTATCTTGTATAAAGGAGTTTAACATAAACTGAACCGTGAAATAATTAGTCTCTTTTTATAGCACAACTACTACAAAAACAGTGTTTCTTGACATTTTTTAAATGTCAAGTGTCACTTTCTTGACGTTTTAAAAAACATCAAAGAATCCAATGTCAAGAATGTGGATGTTCTCGACTAGGAAAAAATGTACACTTGACATCTTTGAAATGTCAAGAATATTGACGTTCTTGAAAAATAGAAAAAACATTAAGAAAAGTTTCACTTGATATGTGAAGAATGTCAAAATATACTTTACTTGGTCCTTAAAAAATGTCAAGAATATAAGTGTTCTTGACAAGAATAAAGTGTCAAGTGCATAATTTCTTGACAATTTCCACTTGTCAATTATATTTGTGATTTTTTTAAATTTTTTTAATATGGATGTTTACCTATAAATTATTCCTATATTTTGATCCAACAATAACATGTTATATATTATATAATAAATGAAAAATATCCATCAAACCAAATAAACAACCAAACACATTTTCGATCTTATAAACCAAAATTTCCTCCAATACCTTTGACAAAAGATCACCTTCTTCAACATTGTCAATATAAAACTTACAACTCCATGGACTTTCTATGTTAGAAAAATATGGACAGCCTCATATGAACATTTCCAAAAAGAATATAAGAAACATAATTCCATCAGTCAACCTCATATGAACAATTTCAAAAATTATATTTTCAAAACTTCTATCAAAACTATCATCCAACGACAGTGGAAACTCCATTGTTTAGTACATCTTAATTTTTTGCTCTTAGACGTAACAAAAACTAATGTAATTATGGACCTGGGTCCCTTTTCATAATTTAAAAAATTCACTCTGAAGCTATAAAAATTGGCAAAAATGGCAGTATAATAAACAAAGCCCTCCATCAAAAATTGCATAGTAGAACGTAATAGCAGTACGAGGAGACAAATCTTAAGAAATTTTTTAAAACAGCAGTACATAATACAACAATAGGATAAAAATCACGTCCATCCCATTTATGTAAAACAGAACCTCCAAGAGATTAAGGATTGCAAAATCGTAAATGACTTTCTATCAAACGCATGCATATTACATAAACAAAGAGATGATACTTAATCAAGAAGTCGTGATAGTCTAGTAATCATATAATTAAGAACATCTTGATGATAAAATCTCGAAATGTGTAAAGTATACTAGACAGTTTGCTTGCATGTGCAAAGTTCACGGTGTCTCAGCCTTCCTTTTTAGAGTAATCTCACATGTCTTGTCATAAAATCTTGTAAAAATAGTTCCAAAGCCTTTGCTGCAATATAATTTAATACACATGAGAATAGTTACAAAAGACAGAGAAATATTTGTGAAGCGACTAGTTGTGAGGATATAAAATTACTAACTATTTAGTGTATACTTCGCCAAACCTCTCTTGAATTTGAATATAAGATGTCAGTTGGCATGACAGAAGTACTTGTTTCCCTTTCCACCAATAACCAATACTTCTGTTCGTGGGACTTCACTCCCCTATGGAAAAGAAAAAAGAAGTTTAAGAAATTATAATAAGCTTAAAAAAACCATGAAAGGGAGTATTTTTATGTCTTTAAAAGACCATGGCCCAATAGCTATAATAAAGCATAAAGCAATAACCGTATATGCAGATGCAACATAATCAAAGCTCTTGAAAGAACAAAAAATTCAGTTTCACGAGGACCTCAATGACAAATTAATATAACTGGCAATATTATGATAATGACGAATGAACGAATAGACTTTCGTTCAGAGATATATACGTAGGATAAGAAAAGGAAGAAAGCCTTTGATTCAATATCGTATTTCAGTCTAATGCACTAATCTTCAGCAAAATGTACTCTTAGATGGTTTCTGCTATTTCGAACTTGGCAGACATTATCATTGTACAAATTAAAGAAGCGATTTGAACAAATATAAACTGAAGAACATGTATGCAAGCCAATCAGTACATGTGATAAAGAACAAGTCATAGATAAAAAAGAGTGAGAAAAGGTTGATCAAATAATCTCTTAAGCAGATAACCTATGTAATACTTACATAACCTCGAGTACATACCTTTACAAGGCCTCCAGCAAAAAAATGAACCACCTTCCATAAGCATCTACAAAAATGAGATATGTTAATAGAATTCATCAAAGAATAACTTTTAGCCTAATATCATTTTTAAAATATACGAAATTTACAAAAATTTGAAAATAAAAGCAGTTCTAAATCAGAAAACTGTGGAATTTCCAATGTGGAACCTGGAACAAGAAACCACACACAAAACATAGAACCCAAAACCAAATCGAGTTCAAATTGATCAACAACTCTTGTTGATCTTTCTGTAGTATCTTTAGATAGTTCTTGCAATATTAGTTTACTGTGAGGTAGATGATTTTTAATATGATTCTCTTCCAAGAATGTTGCATTCGTCGATATAAACACTCTATCTTCTTGGGGATCATAAAAGTATCCTCCTTTTGTTTCCATGGGATATCCTACAAATAGACATAATTTCGAACGTGTTTCCAATTTTTTAGGATGTTGTACCAACACGTGTGCTGGACAACCCCAAATGCGGAAATGACGTAAACTCGCTTTTCGTCCTTTCCACAATTCATATGGTGTTTCTGAAACACTTTTGGATGGAACAACGTTCAGAATATAAACTGTAGTTTGTACTGCATATCCCAAAAAGGTTTGAGGTAATTGAGCATAACTCATCATAGACCGAACCATGTCTAACAAGGTTCGATTTCTCTTTTCTGCAACACCGTTTTGTTATGGTGTTCCAAGTGCTGTGAGTTGGGATTGAATTCCATGATCTACTAGATAGTTTTGGAATTGCAAATCTATATATTCACCACCTCGATCAGATTGAAATGTTTTAATTCTTTTACTTAATTGATTTTCAGTCTCAGCCTTAAATTCTTTAAACTTTTCAAGAGTTTCAGACTTGTGACTGATTAAGTAAATATAGCCATATCGAGAGTAATCGTCAATAAAACTGACGAAGTACTGATATCCTCCTTGAGCTTTAACATTCATCGGACCACAATGAATGTATAAGTTCAAGAGGTTCTTTGGCACGAAAACCTTTGTTAGAAAAAGATCTTTTCGTCATTTTTCCCTCAAGGCATGATTCACATGGAGGTGGGGAGTTGTCTTCTAACTGATTTAGATGACCGTTTTTTACCAATCTCTCACGAGATTAATGTGACCAAGCCTTAAATATCTCTATATTAATCAATTCTTACGAGATTGATGGAGGTGCCAAAGATAGGCATTAGGAGAAATTTTTCGCTTTTTATTATGAGTTTCAGCCGTTTTAAATATCTCTATATTTAAAATAGCTTTTGCTTCAGTTGGTTGTAATATGTATAAGTTATTTGCAAGTCTAGTAGAACAAATATGAACACCTCTTGAATAAACAAACACTTCATTATATTCAAAAGATACACTGTACACATTCTCTAAAAGACAAGAAATGGAGATCAGATTTCTTTTCATCTTAGGTACAAAGAACACATTCTTAAGCAAGATAAAATAATCTCCAAAAAACAACTTCACATCTCCCACTACTTCAGCTGAAATGACTTCACCTGTGCCCACCTTAAAAGTCATCTCATATTCAGAAAGTCTTCTCCAAGAACTAGTTTCCTGTAGAAAAGTACAAACATGATTAGCGCCGCCTGAATCTAATATCCAGGTAAGGTGAGAATTTTCCACTATATATGTTTCAAAAATTAGTAAATCATATTTACCTTGTCTAGTCTTTTCTGTTTTCATTTCAGCCAGATATTTTGGGCAATTACGCTTCTAATGCCCAACCTCTCCACAATGGAAACATTTTCCCTTGGGAGTTTTGTTTTTGTTTTTATTCGCAGCGATTTTCTTTTTCCCTTTTCTTTTTTTCTTCATTTGAACGGTTTTATCCTTAGAAGAAGAAGGACCGACTTTCTTATCATCAACGGGTTTCATACCAGACGTGGACCCTTTGTAAAACTTTTTCGGTTTGGAAATAACATTTATTTCTTTTTCCTTGAGTTTCATCATCGATTGATAAGTTTGCAATTCATTCAACAATGTAGTTAAGTTATAAGTGATTTTATTCATGACAACATTTGTCCTGAACGGCAGATAGCTCTCAGGAAGTGATTCCAGTATCATGCTCACTTGACTTGTTTCGTCCATCATAGCCTCGTGAGCCTCCACGATGTTAAAATGGACCATCATGTCGAGAACGTGTTCTCTTACGTTGGCCCCATCTTTCATACGTGTCACATACACATATTTTATGGCTTCATGTCTAACAGACAATGACGGTTACCCAAACATCTCCTGTAATGATGTCATGATCTCACGAGCTGTGGGCATGACCTCATGTTTCTTGTTGAGTATATCAGATATACTCGCCAAGATATAGGCCCGGGCTTTTTCGTTCGCCCTCACCCACCTATCATAAACCTGTCTCTTATACACATCTAGATGTGTATAAGAGACAGATATAGGCCAGGGCTTTTTCGTTCGCCCTCACCCACCTATCATAAACATCCCGAACATTTCAGGTAGTCGTTGAATTGGGAACTGAAGGACGCTCCTCCGTTAACATAAACCTCGATTTCCAATTTAAGTAACCCTCTTTGTTAAATTTGTTAGAAGCAAGCAATTGTATGATCGAGTTCGACATTGTTGAAACATTTTAAACAAACTCTATTAAATATGCATCTAAATCAATTTTAGCAAAACTAAAAAAGTACCTAATAAATCTTTATTTATTTGCAATGATACTTAAGTGATTTAGAACAAATGCTACTGTGGGGCAGTCAAGAATTCCTTCACAGAAGCAAGACAGGTCTTGATCAAATACTATTATCTAGAATAAATCATATTCCAATAGTTCTTTTGGTTATCGTTTTTGGTCAAAATCTTTACTAACACTTAGTAATTCTTATAAGTATGACTTGCCATTTTCAGATCTTATAGGACGGTATGAATATGCCTCCGAGATAGAAGACAATATCCAAGAAAGAACTATAAGACCCTATTCATTTTACTGAAGCTTAGATTGTTCTGAATCCTATGTTACAACCCTTCGTAGGGATCATCGTGGTTAATGACTAGCTAGTGCCGCATAAAAATGACAACAAATGCAACATAGGAATCTCACGGTTCAAACTAATGGAGGAGACCGTAGGATAATGTTGACACATTTCCTTCACCCACTTACTATGAACCACTTCCCCCATTCACCTTGTTATTGACCCATGCAAACACTTTCCGTATGGAGAAGTCGAGGTAAAATTGACAAGAAGCCAAGCATGGATCTCATGGTGTGAACTCTTGAGGACGTGAGAGCTAATAATTATATATCAAATATATTGTTGATCTCCCACTAAAGTGTTCTAAATGTTTGGGTAATTTATTTAGGCATGACGGTTAATTTCATACAACCTAAGTTTAAGTGATTCATCCAAATATAACTCTTATAATTGGATTTAACCTACAATGTCTAGGTGATAAACCATTTTATTACCTCACATCGCTCACGCAAGCTCATAAAAGCAGTTAACAATTCTCAATAGTTCGGTCATAATCCCCAAGTAGGAGGTGTTTCGTAAACTGTCAATTTAAGTACCCCTAGCCTTAGATAGATGATGAACCGATATGAGTTTGTAACCGTATTTTATAAGGTAACAATCTATTTTAACGTTTAAAATTAGTTGTTAACCTAAGTGAGTATGCAACTGTTCTTTGTTATGGATTTTAAAAATCTAACCAATTTTATAACAACTTACAAAATTTAGACATGCTTAACATTCACAACATTCAACAAAGGTATCTAATATAACTATTATATTAAACACAACCCTAACATGCATACTATATATTATAACAATTAAACATACTTTCAATGCATGTAACAAGCTTCCTATGGTGGGGTTTTAAATCTACATGGCATATTGTATGCTTATATATGAATTATTTAATTATCACATACATCTCATGCATAAACAATTAAACACTAACTGTGTTAGTTTTCGTTTTGGCATAAACAAGCAAACAATTGGCTAACTATTACAAACAACTTCATAACCGTCTTTGAATTGCTTGAACCGCTCCAAACCAAACCCAAAAAAACTTGAACCGAGCTGGATGAGTCTGAACCGGACCAATTAAAACCATTTGAGGCTGAACCGGACCTGTCTCTTATACACATCTAGATGTGTATAAGAGACAGGAACCGGATTGAACCTTGAGAAAACTGGTCGAACCGGCTGCTCTCAGTCCAACCTCAAAGTGCTGCTAAGGCTGATCGTGTAGCAAATTCAACGTATCGTTTAATTCCCACAACAAAGCTAAACGATTGTGTAATGTTATCGTATAGCAAATAAACGCATAGCTTAGCTCACACAGATACATGATCGTTTAGCGTTCAACATCACAATGACCAGCGTATATTGCTAAACGATCGTCTAGCTTTTCTTCTCATCGTGTAACGTCTGGAGCTAAACGATCGCTTAGCAAGTGGACATCATCAACAAATTTGAGCAGAAGCTGAAAATATGGAACAGTAGCTCGGCCTCCTTCGCTTGTTTCTTTAATTATATCTTAATTTCAACTCTAATGAATCCAAATAAATTACAGGCTCTTGCTAACACACAAAATCTCATTAAACAAGAGCCAATTACAAATTTAATTGAGAGATTAAAGAGAATTAAGATGCCAAAACTCATAAAATCATAACAGTGTATCAGTTTTATATATCTCATGAAAAACACCCACCACACCAAAATTAGACCGAATTGAATACTTAAAAGATGCTCTGATACCAATTGAAAGAGTTAAACAACATGCAGCGAAAGTATCAAGGATCCATAAGCATTCAAATTCACTAATTTTGGCAGAAACTAAAGCATGCTTTTCTAAAAATAGAGTTTCAAGATCATACCTTTGATGAACTTTCCAAGAAACCGAGTGTACAATAGCAATCTTCACTTGATATCACCGTGAACTACCTCAAAGCCTTCTCTACTATCCTCTTGGAGTTTTAGGCAGAGTTGTGGGACTCAAGAATAGCTTGAAAAGGTGAAGAACAATGAAGAACTCACAGCAGTCGACAGGAAGAACAGTTTCTTCTCACAGTCATTTTTCTCTAAAAAATTCTGCATTCATTCTTCTCAAATTACTCCAATCTTCTATATATATTGTAGATGAACATGCAAAGAAGTAAAGTGCATGGCTTGCAACTCATGCTTGGAGAATTAATGAAGAGAAGATAATGGCCTTTGTGTGAGCATGAAGATGAAGGTAATGGAAAAAATTCAATCTCCATTTTGTGCACCATGCAAAACATTTTTCACTTTTCTTTTAAAACATAAAATGATTTTTAAAACCATTTTAATTGAAAATTAATTTTCTTAAATTAATTTAACATCAAATATTAAATTAATTTTTGCACAATAATCATCTTCATATATTTAAATCATATTTAAATATATATTCTCTTGTTCCGTTTAATTTGAATGTTTCAATTAATTTCTCAAGTTATCCTAAAGCTTATCCATTTATGAGCTAGTAGGGGGACCTCGCGGACCTACAGATCATGGGCTCCAACGATTCGAGATTAATCGGCTAAACTCATTAGTCCGATCTAACCCCTATTCGTTAACTAGTGGGACACTCCACTATAGTCTATAGTTGAACTCCCCTCACTGTAGGTATATTATATCCACTTAATAACCATAATCAGTAAGTCGATCTTTCACAGGTTGTTCGTAATCACAGCTAGGTCAAAAATACCGTTTTACCCTTGTGAATACATCTTGTTCCTTAAGTTTCTACTGATCCTCTAATGAACAATTCTGATTCATAATCTTTATGAATCATATCCTTTCTCTATCATGAAAAGGCAGGGCCCCGATTGTTCAAGATCTAGAGTCAGTACTTAAGAGAACAACCTATTTGCTAACCCTAAATAAGGTAGGAGTGAATTCCATCTTGCAAGACTATGTCCCCAGCTATTCATTCGGTCTTATCCCTAAAATGGTAAGCTTATTGAGCAGTGCTGTTGGACTACTCTCACCATTTGCATATCAAAGGATAATCCTGAACAAAGAGGAGTTCATAGCTAGCTTAGGATTAAGATCGAGTTAACCTAGGTTACATATAAATGAAATAGTCAGTTTTAACAGTAAACGGCCGTTATAAAGAAAAGTGACTATTTTCGTGGTCCACTATATGCAAACTCATTGAATACGATGCCCCCACTCTCATTTCTCAACATGAACGATTTGTGGATCATATCGTTTGTAGCACCTTACAACTTCTTGTAACAACTACAAAGTGAGCCACATTCAATAGTGTTACCAGGATGAGATACCCAATTTGATTCATATACTTATTAGACCATTTAGGCTATATACTGTCAACTTGATCCTATTTATGTCATTACATAAAGTTACAACATTCAGACTATAGCCAAGGATGCGTTTATTGGATTTTCATAATAAGATACAAAATTAACAAGTCATTATTATTGATAAAATAGAATGTTTAACACGAACTACGAGTTTTAAGACATTCCCAACACTTTCTCCCTAAAATTCATAGGGTGAGATTCATGCTTGGCCTCGTGGTACCCTAGGCACATGATAACTCTAAAAAAGAGCTATTGTTTCTAGCTTAATTTAGGCTCGTTGTTGGATTTTATGTGTTTATTATCCTATTTTGTAGGTATCGAGCAATCAAGAGGGCATTTGGAGCTGAACGAGGTTAATTTGAAGCAAATTGGAGTCGATTTGAGCATCCGACCTTCAAAGGAGCAAAAATGACCAAAATGGCCCTACTTCAGCGTTGCAACGCTCATCTCTTGCCTAGGTCCAACCCAACACCAAAAAGAGCTTGAATAAAATGGCGCCACTGTTAGGGATGGCAAGCCAATTAATCTCTTTCGTTGAAATTGATAGTTAACTTTAAAAACCCAAAAACATTTTTCTTTTTTTGTGTCTACTTGTTTTCTTATGGCAAACGATATGAATATCTATTACACAATTTGTGCGTAGTATACAGCCCAACATAGAGAACGAGAGGTAAACGAATTTAATGAGCCTAGAAATCAAATATATGAACTAACCTCTATTGTTCAAGTTTTGGCTACTGAACAGATTCAGGTTTCGTGTAGTCCTAAGCGCGAATATTATCCTCCTTGGGAGATACATAGCCAAATTTCATTATCGATTCAATCTCTTTCTACCAATTTAGGTATTTCTTTGGAAGATTTGGTTAGGAAATTTTCTAATGGCTTTGGTGAGTTTATGCAGGAATGTCCCTACAGTTGTCAAAAACTTTCGATTTTCCAGGAGGATAGCTTTTATTCCGGACACAAAACTAGAACTGAGTTTCAGAATTTGTGTGACCTCGTTGCTCAGATTACTGAATCAGTTGGGAGACTTGAAGAGTCTAGGGCGGAACAATCTTCTGAGAGCACCGAACTGAGCAGTGGATTGACTCGCTCGATAATCCTGTTGAGCAACTTATTCCTTGAGTTCTTGCTCAAGATAAGATGTTGGATTCTGTAATATATGAACTTGCTAATGGTTTTTTTCAGTGTGAGCAGGAGCCTATTGAGTCTCACCATGAGACTCAAGCCCCCGTGCTAGTTGAGGTCCATCGTATTCCTCATCTTGCACATTTCGTGCTGACATTGGAGAATCATTTAGAGCTCCTCATCCTTTGTGACACCAAGGTCGATCTTATTGAGAAATTTCCCTGGACCGTGATGATGAAGCTATTGATCCTCCGCCATGTTTAGAACAAGTAAGAGAGGTTAAGTATGAGTCTAAGCTTCATTTTGAGGAGTCTCATGTAAAAGAGTTAGAGGCTACCAAGCCTCGTTCTTCTTTTCCCTCTAGTATCTCACATATATTTGAATATTGCTCATCTTTTCCTTATGAGTCAGTTGAGTCAGTCGAGTATTTTCTTTACTTTGACTCTTTAGGCTCGCTTGAGTCTTTTGAGTATTTTGATTCTTTATTTTTCCTTTTTTTGAAAAAAAAATTAAAAATCCCAAATTCGACCTATCTTGTTCTTTTCAAAAGATGGGAACCCTTATGCCTTATTGGGATATATTGACTCACCCAAGAAAGGACAAGAGAAATACAAGAATTTCTTTGTGCCTTTATAGGGGACATGTCGCATCGAGCAACTGATGTTAAAAATTTGCACTTCCTGGAGGCGGCCAGGTGATTAATTTTATTTGCTTTCTTTTCTTCCTTTTTCTTAGTTTTCTTTTGCTTTTCTTCTTTTTGGTAGGCCTCCCCAAAACACAAAAAGAAAAGAAAACCAAAGTGAAGAGAGCGATATCTCAATCATCCTATGCACGGTAATGTTTTTCAAGGGTGATTTTCTGTCCTTTGTTACCCTTTTTATTTTTAAGCTTTACTTGGGATGTATGATTTTAAGTTGGGGTTGGGGTATCTGTTAGGTAGCTTTGATTTTAACTTGGGGTCCTTAAGCAATGTGCTCGGACTATGTTGTGTGCTTTGATTGCCTTGTTCGCTCTGTTCCTCTGTTGTTACTATGATGATTTATGACGCACTCTTTTTGTGATAGAATTTGCATGGAAGGACGTTAGAAAAGCATGATCATGATTTTTAGCCCATTTTTAAACATTTTTCTTGTCTCTCATGCATCTTTAAGTCATTGTTTTGTGAAATTAAAGTCTTGTATGCTTAAAATTAGGTTATCTGGTATGTATTTATATTGTCACCACGAAAGGTCCACCTTTGACTTAGGAGTAACCTACTGGGAATGTCCTAGAACTCGCAGTTCATAAATTTTGTGTTAAACATTCTATTTATAAATAAAATATTATTGAGTATTTTATTCAATAAAGTTGTTGATTTTGCATTTTATTATGAAAATCCAATAAACATATCCATGGCTATAGTATGAATACTTTAACTTTATGGAATGACACAAACATGATCAAGTTAATAGTATATAGACTAAATGGTCTATAAGTATATAGATGAAATTGGGTATCTCATCCTGATAACACTATTGGATGCGGCCCATTTTATATAGGTAATACAAATGATGTGATCCATAGATCATTCAGTAGAGGCATGTGAGTGGAGGCATCTTATGCAATGAGTTTGCATAAAGACTGGACCACGAAATTGTCACTTTTTTTTTTTATAACGGTCGTTTACTGTTAAAACTGACTATTTCTTACTTAAGTAACCAAGGATAACTCGATCTTACTCCTGAGCTAGCTATGAACTCATGTTTATTCAGGATTATCCTTTGATTTGCATGGGTGAGAGTAGTCCAACAGCACTGCTCAATAAGCCTTCCATTTTGGGGATTAGACTGAAGAAAATCGGATATGAGATTTCTATGAGCAGCGGAATAAGACTATTCCAAATTACAATCATGAATTAACATATATTTACAGTCGACTTCAAACAAGCGGTTATACAATTCAAATGCAGAAATTACAACATGAACAATAGAAATGCATAAAGAGATCAAACTCTACGCACAATAACAGAAGTGTCTCCACGCTTCGATGCACACGATTGCTCGAACAACAGCAAACTCAAACACCCGATCTACACGACCACAACACCGCACGAACATAACACAAACACTTTGCGCTCATCCTCAATGATCTCCTCGATCATGAACTCCTCCACAACACGAATAAACTCTTCCACAGCACCACAAACGGCCTCCAGTAAACATCGACGGTGTCGAGTTGAGTCTAAACCACCAATAAAGTGACTTGGTATTCTCGGTGTGAGAATCCAAAGGGTGGGCTTTGTTCGAACTTGGATTGAGGCAGACGAACAGAGGAAACACCGATCGCACACACGACTAGGCAGTGGGAGATGGCGGAGACCTATCGTAGGTCGATGCCCAATCGTTTAGATAAAGCTAAGTGATCGTCTAGCAAAAGCTATGCGATCGTTTAGCTCATCGTTTAGCTCGATTTGTCGCCTACAGACACTACACGATTGTTTACTTTGGGCCAGTGATCGTCTAGCAAAACTATGTGATCGTTTAGTAAATACTGCACGATCGTTTAGCTCACACATGTACGATCGTTTAGCTCGCCCAATTGTCATTTAGTAAATCCGAATTTACTTGACGACTTCGTGAGTTTCTTTGTGGAGAGAGAAAACTCAAAAACCTTTTCAATCGTTTATAAAACTTCTTTTTCAAATAGGAAAACCATTTTACTTTTAAACTCACAGTTACCATGATTCAATAACCACCCATTACTATAGTTATTAAAAGAAAAGAATTAATTATCTAATAATTAATATTATTATAAACATAAATGATAACCAATTTATCATACTATATTTATAACCTATAGTTTTAATATTTCATCTCATGAAACATATAAACCATAGTTCTTTTTCTATTCCATGGTACTTAATGTAAATCTCATTTACATCAATCTCCACTAGATGTATCTCCTACATCATACCGATTATATCATATATAATCAAAATACCTCTTGTCAATTTCAACATTTCAAATCAACACCAAGAACTGATCCTCAACTGAATCCATTGAGCTACCAAGGGGACCTCATAGACCTGTAGCTCGAAGCTTCAACGGTACGTATATAACTGACTAAACTCTTTAGTCACGAGATCTACCATACGTTAACTGTCAGGCACTCCACTAAAGACCGACAACTGAACTCTTCTTACCATAGATATATTATATGTCCATTTTAACCAATCAGCAGTGCGACAACCCTTCACAGATCACTCGTAAGTACAACTGGGCCAGTAACCGTTATGCCCTATACTTACATCTGTCTCCTTAAGTACCACTGATCCCTCTAATGAACATAAGTTATAGTCCTACTATGACTGAGTCTTCTCTTCCAAAGATAAGTTATGGCCACTATGTTCAAGCCCCAAAATCAGCTCTTAAGGGAGCAATCTCTCTACTTATCCCTGCTTTGGGAAAGAAGTGAACTCCATCTTGTGGATTAAGTTTCCAGCTCCCAGATCAAACAAGTCTCCAAAAAGGTAGACATGTTGAGTTAGCAATCTGGCCACTCTCACCCATACTAATCAAAGGACTGCCCTCAAAGTCAGAAGTTCCCAAAATACTCAGGATTGAGGTCGTGTCACCTATGGTATTTTAGGTGAGATGTAAATCTCTAGTATCAACGGTTTTATATACAGAGCCTAGTCATCTCGTGGTCCAGGTCTTATACAAACTCTTTGTATAGGACATCCCCGCTCCACGTCTCCACATGAATGGTCAGGATCTACCATCTGTAGTAGTTTACAATACTTGCAAACTTCTACAAAGCAGGTCGTATCCGTAGTGTCACCCGGATCAGGTATCCCACCTTAATCCTTATACTACAGACCAATTTAGGTTATCACTTAAGGCATAATCCACTTATATATCACATATACATGCTTAAGTTTACATAAGATAACCAAGGAGCTTTGTTTATTGGATATGAGTAAATGCCAAAATTAAATAACACTTATTTTATTCATTGAACAATGTGTATCTTTACAAAACAACGAGACTCCGGGAGAATTAGGACACCAATCCCAATAAAGACCGGATGGATAGCTGGGGACATAGCCCTGCAAGATGGAATTCACTCCTACCTATTTTAGGGTTAGTAAATAGGTTGTTCTTAAGTGTTGATTCCAGGTCTTGAACAATCGGGGCCCCGCCTTCTTATGATTGAGAAGGACATGATTCATAAGTAGTATTCTAAATCAAATTGTTCATTAGAGGGTTAGCGGGAAATTAAGGAACAAGATGTATTTATAGGGGTAAAACGGTAATTTTGATCCAACTAGTTGGAACGAACGACCTGTGAAGGATCGACTTACTGATTATGGTTTATATGGACAGAAATATATATACAGTGAGGAGAGTGCAACTACGAGCTATAGTGGTGTTTCTTGATAGTTAACGAATAGTAATTAATTCGATTAAAGAGTTTTAATGAATTAATTACAGGTCGTTGGAGCTCATGATCTGTAGACTCATTAGGTCCCTCTACTAACTCTTAAATTGGAATAACAAGTTGAGTATTGATGTATGAAATTAGGGTCATGAATTTGAAATGTTCAAATTCAATTTTAGGGTTTCCGATTGATTGTATATGATACAATTAAAAACATTTAATCGAAATTAAATGAAATTGGAAAATCAATTATTTAAATTATGATTTAAATATAAAATTGATTTATTGGTGAAATTGACATTTTTTTAATTTAATATTTAGATAGTAAATTAATATTATTTTAATCAAAAAGTTTGATTAAAATTAATTAAAATTAGTTTGATTTAAATTAATTATTTTTTAATTAATTTTATAAAACTAATTTAAATAGTTAAGTAAAATGATTTGTTGATTTATTGGGAAAAATCCACTAACTATATGTTGATGGATTATCACCAAATTCCAATTTGATTTTGTGATAATCTCCTAGAAGGAGCTCCCTTTCATGCAACCCTGTATATTTGCATTAATTCTACCTATATATAGAAGCTCCATGCATGAAGATCATTAAGGATTCTGAGTTTTACTTGCTGAAGTGAAAACCTGAAAAGCCTACACATCCCTCACTTGTTCTTCATCAATTCAACTTGATTTAAGTGTTTCCACCACATGTTCCAGCTTGAGCATAGTGGAGAAGATCTCGGTGGTAGTCCTCTTGAAGATTCAAGTTCTATCTTGGTGGATTTTAGCTGAATTTGTGGAGGAAATCTTCAAAGGTAATATGTATTTCAAACTCTCTAATGAATATCATATAAATAGCATGCTTAAAACTCAAATTAAATATAGTTTAAGTGCTTATTGATTCTGAAATCTTCCGTTGCATGTTTTATTTCTCCTTCATAACCTTATTTGTTTTAAAGAAAAGCTAGACAGAGTGGATAAAATAGGATCTAATATGTGAATAAAATAAAAAGAGATAAGAAAAAGAAAGAACAGCAAATTAGTTGTCTTTCTAAAAAGAAATATATAAAAAAATAGGCATAAGTCGTCGTGCCTGCAAAAAAAATAAAATAAAATAAATAAATAATGGTGTGAGTGTATGGATAGAGTGAATAGGTTCCCGGCGGTTGAGTGTCAAAGCTAGCCCTCTAGGTAAAAGAAATGTCTTTTATGTTTTGTGTACATGTGTTTAGGCACCCCTTTCTCATTGTTGCCTCTTCGCAAGTTAGGTATGTCCAAGATCAATAATCAAGCCAGATTAGGGGAAAAATGGATTGATGACCTTATAAAATTTTTTCGGGTTGTACAAGCTTAACTAATAAGACTCTAGGCTCACTCATGCATGAATAGATTAAGAATCATTCTTAAAATTGTGTTTCATTGATTGATTGTAATTGAATTTCATTCTTTATTACAAACTTTATTCTAATTGGTTGTTGAGACTAGAGTAACAACTTTGCAACTAAAGCTAGCATATCTTTGATTTTTTTTATATATGTTTGATTGTGTACCTCTACCCTGCTCAGGACAAGCAAGAATTAAGTTTGGGGTATTTGATAGCTCTAAAAAAGAGCTATTATTTCTAGTTTAATTGATGGATTTTATGTGTTTATTGTCATAGTTTGTAGGTACCGAGCAATCAAGAGGTAGAAAGAAGCATTTAGAGCTAAACGGGGTTAATTTGAAGCAAATTGGAGTCGATTTGAGCATCTGGGCTTCAAAGGAGCAAAAATGACCCAAATGCCTTTGCTTCAGCGTCGCAACGCTCATCCTTTGCCTAGGTTTAACGCTCGCTTGACGCTTGAAGACAGAATACTAGTGTGCAGGGTAGCGTTGCAATGCTGCTTACTGAATGTGGCATTTATTCCAATGTTGAGGTGACATTTATTCCAAATCAATGAATGTATCATTGCAAATAAATAATGTTGGGTTCATTATTAGTTATTTTTGCTAAACTGATTGGATTAAAATGAAAAATGAATTTTTCGCACAAGTGTCTGATATAAATAATTTATGTTGTATCTCATGTCTAATTTAATCGTTAATTTTCTTGGCACCAAAAAATTAACTGGAGAAAATTATACAACATGGAAAAATACGATGAATATAGTTTTGTTAGTGGATGACCTCAAATTCGTTCTCATGGAGGAATGTCCTTCGGCCCTTGGGCCCAACGCATCATGAAGTGTTCATGATATTTATGAGAGATGGACTAAGGCCAGTGACAAGGAAAATGTCTATAATTTGGTAGGCTTATCTGAAGTTCTAACTAAAAAATATGAGACCATGATCACTGCACGCCAGATCATGGACTTATTGCATGACATGTTTCGAAAACCTTCCTCACAAGCCATACATAATGCTCTTGAAAGAGAATCGAATCCCGCAGGGGAAGCGTTTTGTTAGAACATCTTGCATCCTACAATCAAATTCTTACATAAACATAATCATTAGATTAAAATAGAAAATCAACATGTAAATTAGCAAGCATTAGGGAAAATATTAGAACGATTCTTATCTTTGTAGATTTTCAAGTATCACAAACAATCCTCTCCTAGTTCCAACGAACAGATCTCCAATGATATCTTGATCACGAACAATTTCTTGAACAATCTCGAACACTACCACAAGAGTGACCTCGTTATTTTCTAGGATTCCAATTGAGAGATATGTGGTATCTAATTATTGGGAGAGGGAGAAAAGAAAATTATTTTGGAGAGTAGAGAGGATTTTCTTTATGGCTTAGAGAAAATTATGCACAATAACACTATGGTGTTGTGTATTATTTTTTGTGTTTTAGTGTATTCCCCAAGGGCCATAAGGAAGCCTTTATATAGAGAAAGGTCAAGTCTTTTTTTTAATATTTTCCGTTTCTATAATTAAATAATTATTTATACATTAAACCCAATTTAGTGTACATATTTAATTATAATATACATCTCATGTATATGTTCAAAACCTATCTATTAATCAATTCTTTGTAAATCTAAGTCACTTGAATTAGTTAATTTGAATCTTATTCAAATATTACTTTCCAATTTCATTATAGATCATATCCATAATTAATTAAATATTAATCATATTAATATATAGTTTTCTCAAATTAATTTGAACAATTCAAATTATCCCTCTTAAGTATCTTCCAGTGAGGTCACAAGGGGACCTAGTGGACCTGTAGAACAGAAACTCCAACGATATGAGATTAATTGACTAAACTCATTAACCAAATTAATCAATATTCGTTAACTGTGAGTACACTCCACTAACGACCCACAACTGCACTCTTCTTACTATAGATATATTTATGTATCTATAGATATAAACCAATACTAGCAAGTTAGTCCTTCACGAGTGTTCATAAATCCAACTGGGTTAAATTACCATTTTATCCTTATGTTACCTTTGACTCCTTAAGTACCAGTGCTTCTTTAATGAACAATCTGTTTATGGTCTAACTAATAAACAGAAAGTCCTTTCAGGCCAATGAGAGGGTAGGATCATTTGTTCAAGTTCTAGAGACACTACTTAGGGGAACACTCATCTACTTACCCTTAAGGTGGGAAGGAGTGAATTTCATCTTGTATTATTATGTTCCCAGCTCCACTCAATCTTGTCCCTAAAATGGTAGGCATATTGGGTCGGCGATAATAAAACTATAGGTTAGATATTATATTTGATATAACATATAGTGTGTATATATATTATTTCAATTAAATTATATTTTAATTTAATTTAATTTAAGGGAAGGAGTTACAACTCCGCCCCCCCCCCCCCCCAAATTTCTCTCAAGAGACGTGCATTGTGTGGGGTGGAACAGGAAAAAACTCTCTCTAGTTTTCTCTGAAGAAAATCAAAGAGAAGAACTTCCTCTTCTTCCCCCTTCCAAAACTCCAACAAAGCCTAGATCTCCTGGCAATTCTTAACTCTAGAGCATAGAGAAGGTTCCATTTTGATGTGGTGTCTACCATTTGGATATCGAAGAGGTTCGAGATTCGTTCGAGGTAATACGTGAAGAAATTGACTTCAAGGGTATGTATATTTCTTTCCCAATTTCCCATAAAAAGAATGTTGTAGAATTTAGAGTTTTAATGCATAATCTCCTCTTCTCTGTTAATTCAGTAATTTCTAAAATCCTGTGAAAACTAAAAATGGGATCGATCTTCGTTTTCGCTGCAAAACTGTCACTGGTTATTCTTCAATTGGTATTAGAGCGGAGGTTTCAATCCCATTTTTTTAGATTCCAGAATTTAATTGCAAAATTTTGGTGGGTGTATTATGTGATATTTCAAATGTAATGTTTTATGGAATGTATGGTTTGCGATATGGATGTTTCAGGATTAAGGCATTTAGATTTACAGCTTTCTTTTACAAATTTGACTTGTAAGGGCCAGTTGTATTCGACATTATATGCTATCGAGTCTGTAAATTTGATGTCTTGAATCGTTCGTACTATTTTCGATGACTTTTTGGCGAAAACGAGGCTCAATTCAGATGAGATTCAAAGAAGATCGAATCTGTACAATAGCGTCGTGACGCTGTTCCCTAGCTGAAGGGATATACTAGCATGCAACGGAAGCAAATAAAATTAGTAAGCACTCTAACTACATTTAATTTGAGTTCTAAAAGCATGCTTTTGTAGAAAAACACAAGTGGGTTTCTAATTACATACCTTTTATGAATTCTTCTTAATCCAAGCTACTCTTCACGTGAATTCAACTCTAAATTGATAGTGAACCACCAAGAGATCTTTTCTACTATTCTCAACCTTGACTTTGAGTGGTGAAACTCGAATTTGAGTGAAATTGTGAAGTATATTTCTAGGTTTGAGAACAAGAAGAAGATGAAGCTCAAAAAACCAATTTTCTTCAGCTCAATCATCTAATCTCAACAAATTGGAAGAGTTTTATATTTCAAGTTCATGCAAACACTCTCAAAATGCTCAAAGCCAGCAGCAACTTCAACCAATTTGGTGGGATTTGTGTGTGTTTAATGTGGAAACCCTCCTACTTCAAAGAAGTGGGGTGTTTCCACTTTGAAAATTAAAAAAATTTCCATTTTTCCATTTTTTCAAAAACTTAATTTCCATTTTTAATTAATTCTAAATTAATTAAAACCAATTTTGATTAATTCATAATTAATCAAATTCTAAATTTCAAAATCCAATTTCTCAAATTGAATTGAAATTGAAAATTAATTTGATTTTTAATTAATTAATTAATTGAATATCAAATATTAAATTAATCACACACCTATTTTAGACATGAATCCTATTCATGTAATTTAATATTTAAATCAATATTTAAATATAATAAACTCTCCAATTTTGTTTAATTTCAACAAATTAAATATTTAATTAATTATATCAAATATAATTATACAAATCCTAATTTGAATTTGAACTTATTCAAGCTCAAACCCTAATTTCAATTTGAATATTTTTCAAATTGAAATTCAATTTGATAAATTCAAATTGACATATTCCGAATTCACTCAATTTATTAATTCAAGTTGTTCATGTTTTACGAGCTAATAGAGAGACCTTATGGACCTACAGATCATGAGGCGCTCCAACGATTTAAGATTAATTTGCTAAAACTCTTTAGTTCAAATTAATCAATATTCGTTAACTATCAATCAAGTCACACGACTATAGCTCAATAGTTGCACTCTCCTCACTATAGATATATTTGTGTCCACATGATTTAACCATAACCGGTAAATTGACCCTTCACAGGTTGTTTGTAATAACAGTTGGGCCGATATGCTGTTTTACCCTCGATATGACGTCTTATTCCTCAAGTTCCTACTGATCCTCTAATGAACAATTGTTTTATGATCTAATCACTTAACCAAATCTCACTCGAACCAATGAGAGGGTGGGACCCCTTACTCAAGACCTGGATTTAGTACTTAAGAGAACAACCTTTCTCCTATCCCTAAATCGGGTAGGCGTGAATTCCTTATTGTACCCTATGTCCCTAGCTATTTACCCAATCTTATCCTTGAAATGGGAGGCTTATTGAGCCGGTGTTGTTGAGCCAATCCTCATTTATAAAAATCTAAGGATAATCTCGTATAAACAGGAGTTCATAGTTAGCTTAGGATTAAGATCGAGGTACCTAGGTCATGTAAGCGAAATAGTCAGTCTTAAACAGTAAACAGCGTTATAAAGTAAGACTGACTTATTCCTTGGTCCAATCTTATGCAAACTCATTGCATAGAACGCCCCCACTCCTTATGTCAATACATGAATGAATCAAGATCACTTCATTTGTAGCACCTTTACAACAACTTGTAACCACTATAGAGTAAGCCGCATCCAATAGTGTTACCAGAATAAGGCACCCAACCTTATTCGTATACTATAGACCATTTTGTCTATTTACTCGAACTTAATCCATCTTTATGTCTCTACATAAAGTTCAAGTATTCATGTAATAGCCATGGATCTTAGTTTATTGGATTTAGACTTTATGAATGTAATTTAAAGATTCAATAACTTTAATGAAGAAATGTTGAATAACATCTTTATTGATAATAAAATGTATTTAACTTTACAAACTATAAGTTTTAGGACACACAACCCAACACTAGCGTTGTGACGCTACGATGTGGCGAATGGAGTTCTTCTTTGTAACGCGGCGACGCTAGAGCACGGCGTCGCGACGCTCCAAGACGGCAAAAAAGCTCGTTTCAGTGCTAGTTCACGTGCAGTTCAATTCAATTTGGAGCTGGTTTGGGTCTGGTTTGTTTGGTTCGAGTGATTCAAGGGCAGTTTGGTTACTGATGGTCTAGTTCAGTTCACTTGTTTTGAACTGATAGAGCTATTTATTAATGTAACAGGTAGTTTTTTTTATTAATTAAGTTAATATAAACATTATATTTATTTAATTAATGCTTTTAGAAGTTCAATCCTGGTCCATAATTGCTGTTTAAATTATGCATATGATGTATGATTTAATTATATTATATATGCCATAAAGTATGTCATATAGTAAAATCTCACCATAGGTTATGCATTATTCATGCATCATTTATATTATAAGTATTATAGTATACAATTGCATGTTTTAATTTTATAGCATGCTCATGCATCATATAATATAAGTGTTATACTATATGCATGCATGCATTAATAACAAAGCTTTCAACCAGTGACGCAAAAAGAAGGGCCACCCGAATTATACGTATGAGTAGCTAAATCTGTTGAATGGGTTGAGAAACACTTAACTAGCATACTTAGGGATCTTCACTCTATGCGATTATCTTGTATTATGTATGCATCATTCGTTCATTAGAGATACTCGGGAGGGTAGTCTAAGGACAGGATCTAGACTTGAAAAATTCAGGTTAGAATCTAGGCTCGGGAGAGTCAAAGTAGAACGCATAATAAAGAGATAGAAGCTTAGAAATAAGCACAGTTTGCTATTAACGCATCACATGCATCCTAGAGATAGGATATGATTGTGTGCGGTCACCTTGTCTTTGTGTGCATCTTGCATCATTGCATAGGAAAAGAGTAGAGACTTAGGAATAAGCTCTATGGACATTATTGCATTTAACACATGCGGCCTAGAACTAGAAGCACTGCATTTGCATTGGAAAATGATTTGTTGTCGCATGAGTATAGCATGATCGCATAGTTTGACGCATTCCTGGGAAACGCTAGCGAACGACCTTCTTAACCCGTTCCTCTATATACTCAGTGTATCTCTACATAATCAATCTTTTCTCAAATCCGCCGCATACATTTATTTGTATACCGCAAACAACAACCCAAACAACTATTTGATTTATCTGGTTACCGTAAAGTCTTCTTAGAAATTATCACTGCATACTATTCCCCCTAGTCCCTGAATTCAACCCTGAACTTACCAGGAAACTCAGTGGGGTTTATACTTGGATTCCGCTGAGAAAACTTGTTGCTCAATGCATTTCCATCACCACATCTCATTCCATTATTCCGTCACATAAAATAACGCATCAAGTTTTTGGCGGCATTGTCGAGGACTTCGGCAAATCAGTGTGGTAACGGTAATTTTTCTGATTTCTTTGCAGCTCTTAATCTCTGGCGAATTACAACTCGGAGATTGAGAGGATGTTCCGATGAAGACTAAGAGACAATCGCCAACAACAAGATAGAACTCCAAGAATGGCAGAACAACCAGAAGAAAGGGCAACAAACACAAACAATATAATGGCCAACCCCATCCTTCTGGTGAATGACCGCAATAGACTCATTCGGGACTATTGTCGCCCAAACTCTACGATTTCTCTCCAGGAATGATGAGGCCAGCGTTAGACGGAACGGGGTTTGAAATGAAACCGATAATGCTGCAAATGATCCAGGCTGCTGGACAGTTTGGAGGAAGGCGTGGCGAAGACCCGCACGTCCACCTCAGAAAATTCATAGAAATATGCAACACGTTTGTGTTCCTGAATCTCTCCACCGAGGAAGTTCGACTCACTTTATTCCCATTTTCCTTATGCGATCAAGCAAGAAAATGGGCGTATTCTCTTGAACCGGGGGAGATAACTTCGTGGGAACAAGTGGTGAAAAAGTTTATGAAGAAATATTTCCCACAAACCAAGAATTCTAGGAGAAGGAAATTAATAACAAATTTTAAACAAGAAACTGACGAATCGCTCAGCGATGCTTGAGCGAGGTTCAAGAGGCTGGTAAGAGACCATCCACATAACGGCTTATCAAACTGCTTGCAAATGGAGATCTTTTACCAAGGACTGAACCTTGCTTCGCAGACTGCTGCCAATGCAACAACAGCTGGTGGTCTGCTTGACAAAACATATGAGGAGGCCAAAAATATACTGGATCACATTTCCAAAAATCACAAGGATTGGTGAAAAAGCTATCAAAGATTAAGAAATAAAGACAATGACGTAGACAGCGAGGCCATCGCATCCCTTCAAAATCAAATGACCTCGATGATGAGTTTGATTTAAGGCATCGTAATTAACAGCCACGGAGTGAAGAAAGGGCAGGTCAATGCAATTGCTTAAACGACCGCAAGTTGTGTCATCTGTGGAGATGCTCATTTGATGGAAGAATGCCCAGAAAATCTACAGTCAGTATGTTTCATAAAGAACAATCTCTACTCCAGTACATACAACCCCAGGTGGAGAAACCACCCAAATTTTGCATGGAAAAATCAACAACAAAACTTTCAACCAGTGGTGCAAAAAGAAGGGTCACTCGGATTTTTCCCGTGAAACAACGGTCCAATGCATAACCAAGCCAGCACCTCGCAAACACCACAATCTTCGTCCTTAGAGAGCTTGTTGAAGCAGTACATTGAGAAGAACGAATCAGTGCTTCAGAATCAAGTAATATCCATCCGAAATCTCGAAATTTAGCTAGGACAGATTGCGGGTGAACTTAAAAATAGACCGCAAGGAGCCTTGCCGAGCTCATCTGAGCTCCCTCGCAATGCTAGGAGTACGGGGAAGGAATAATGCTTAGCAATCTCCTTGCTAAGAGAGAAAATGACTGCGCAAAGTAAAGGAGGAGCCCATTTACGCTCAACTTGAATCCGGTAACGGACTAAGGACCCATTGACTTGTAATTCAGAAGAGCCCGAGCAAATGGAAACTAGAAGTTAAGTCCATCCTCAAGCTCTTAGATCATGAGATAGAAAAAGTTCAACTACCACCATCTCTGCATGATACCATGATACCATGCTCCATTGGAGGGGTCTACAGTGGCAAGCACTATTGTGATCTTGGGGGAAGTATAAACATATGCCGTTCTCAATCTTCAAACGACATTGAATATTGGCACACTCATTCCACGATAGAGAACTCCCCTACTTGCGGACAAATCACGAATACATTCGGAGGGAGAGCTGAAAGATTGCCGCAATCTCAATTGATAAAATTCATCTTGCCGAAACACTTCATCATTTTGGATTATAAAGCGGACGAAGATACGCCCATCATATTGGGACGACCATTCCTCTCGACCTGTCGCGCTCCAATTGATATGCGCAAGGGGAGATTGTAATTGGAAACGATTAGAGTGGAGGAAAGCTCTAGATTAAGGCAATCAAGATTCCAGAGGACAAAGAAAAGAAGAAAAAGTCGTCGTGGACGTAAAAAGTCCAGCTTGCACCGAAAAATAAGTAGTCCCTGGGTACCTCATCAAGAACGCAATCCTTTTGAATATCCTTTCTCTACATCAATACTTCATGAACTTTCATCACAATATTGTTATCTGTTATCGCATATTTACTTCTTCAAAAAAAAAATGTGGTAAAAAATTTTATTTGTTTAAAATCATTTGACCCTCTCAATGTTTTCTTTGCAAACGATCAAGGTACACGATTGCGGAGGTGCTGCATGAAGACGCAACTACCTTATTCCGTCACCACAATCCAAAGAAAGTAGATCGCTGCAAAGCAGGATGCGTTAACAAACAATGTGGGTGACAGCGCAAATTTGGGGTTGTATTTTTCCTTCGCTTTATTCCAAATTATGCACTATTGCATCGCATTTTAATTTTGAAATTTTATCATCGCATCCTCTTTGATTACCGCAATCATTTGACATTGATGAATTTAGTAAGTCACCGCATGCTTTCTCTTTACCAATTATGATTTCAATGATGAAACACATGCTTCTATTTTTTTCGTATATACTAGAGTCAACTTAATTTTAGGATAGTCACCTTATGAAATATTTCTAGAAGTTAGTGGTCTGCCAGCTTTCTTTCAAACTGACTCTTTACGTAGCTTCCTAAGAACATTGCATGATTTCTTTCAATCTATTGGCAATAAGGACATTGATGCATTTTAATATTTGGGGTGAGGTATTTATTTTCGACCTTGCTATTTTTAGCTTTTAAAAAAAAAAAACTTTGAGGAAAATTTTGAGAATAACAACTCCACTGTCAACACAATGGGGAAACCCATGTTGATAAGAGTTAAGTTGTGAAGGGCACTTACTCGTAGTTGGATGTCCGCTTGACACATGTGGGGGCAAGCCAAAACGAAAGTAAGTCGCTAGGATCAACGCATAAATAAATGACCGCAACTCCGCTACCAAGTAGGTATGAGTTTAGTCTAAGAAAGAGCACCTTGCTCGTAGTTGGATGTCCGCATAACACACATGAGGGCAAGCTAAAATGAAGGCGAGGCACTTAGATCAGCGCAAGGTCAGAAAAAATAATAATGTCAAAAATATGCAAGGATAAAAATCAATTAACACCCCAGTGGAAAAGTTTTTTTGAAATAAATCATGTGATGTCTTGGAATCTAGTAAAGTTCTTCTTGAAGGTTAAACTTGCGATCCCTAAGTCTTAGAAATATTTTAAGAAGAGACTTGAATAAGAATTAAGGAAATTTTGGTGTATAAGATCTGAATGAAGTATCCTTGAGAAATCTAGGAAAAGAGATTGTGGTCGACTTTCTAAAGGAAATCTTTAGCTTATGCTTGAGGACAAGCATTGTTTAAATTTGGGGGTGTGATAACGGGTAGAAATGCACGTTATTACAATGCTAAGTTATTAAACAATGAAGGTTTGTATTGATAAAATATATAAGATTGCGTCCAAAAAGCGTTAAGTTCATGACATTGCGGTCGCATGCGTTCATCGCATAAAAAAAGTTAACTTTGGCATTTTTATGCAGAATATGCATAAACGCAAGGCAAAAAGCGCGATTACAAGAAATCAACAGTCGAGCGCAACATTACCGCGAGGATTTACGGTGATTTGTGTTCGCAAAAATATGCTCAAGAAGGATTACCGCATAGAGCCGGCACAACTTGGTGGGCGCATCTAGATGAAAAGCACAATTAATCGGGATGGGACAGAAAGCTGATGACGGTCGAGTCCGAATTATGTTGACAAGCCGCTAACGATCTATTGTAGCAAGTACACAGCTTTTCGGTGACAAATATTTGACGCATCAGTCAGAGAATTAAAGCCATCCCATTTGTGCAATCATAAGAGAGAAGCCGCCTTTCACCCCAAAGCTCTATAAATACCGAAGGCAACCTTTAGTAAAGGAGTTCGGACAGTTCGATCAGTTCGGGATAGTTCGGGTAGTTAGATAATTTTCTCCATAGTTAGAATAGCCTTATTCTTATAGTTTCTTTTATTTTAAGGCAGAAGCAAGAGAAGTGAACTTGTGCCGATAGATCACTCCGGTGAACTTGGGGAGAGTGCCGGAAGCGTCGAGATCAAAGAGAGGGCCAGCTCTTGTGGAAGTAGGAATGTCTTTTGAACATACTAGAGTTGACAGTGTAAAAGCATTGGAAAGCAAGGGATTGCTATCAGGCTTTCTACCCTTATCTTCCATTGTCATTTTGTACTTAAACTCATCTATAGAAATGGAATTTATTTCTTTATATTTGTTCACTCTCTCTTTATTACGCATGAGTAGCTAAATCTGTTGAATGGGTTGAGAAGAACTTAGCTAACATAACTGGGGATCTTCACTCTATGCGATTATCTTGTATTTTGTATACATCATTCGTCCATTAGAGATACTCGGGAGGGTAGTCTAAGGGCATGATCTAGGCTTGAAAAAGTCAGGTTAGAATCTTGGCTCGTTAGAGTCAAATTAGAACGCATAATCAAAAGATAGGAGCTTAGGAATAAGCACTGTTTGCTATTAATGCATCGCATGCATCCTAGAGATAGGATATGATTGTGTGCGGTCACCTTGTCTTTGTGTGCATCTTGCATCATCGTATAGGAAAAGAGTAGACTTAGGAATAAGCTCTATGGACATTAGAGCATTCAACACATGCGTCCTAGAACTAGGAGCACCACATTTGCATTGGAAAATGATTTGCTGTCGCATGAGTGTAGCATGATCGCATAGTTTAACGCATTCCTAGGAAACGCTAGCGAACGACCTTCTCAACCCGTTCCTCCACATACTCAGTGTATCTCCGCATAATCGATCTTTTCTCAAATCCGCCGCATACATTTATTTTTATACCACAAACAACAACCCAAACAACTATTTGATTTATTTGGTTACCGCAAAGTCTTCTTAGAAATTATCACCACATACTGTCTTCCCTAGTCCTTGAGTTCGACCCTGGACTTACCAGGAAACTCAGTGGGGTTTATACTTGGATTCCGTTGAAAAACCTTGTTTCTCAACGCATTTCCATCACCGCATCTCATTCCATTATTCCATCACATAAAATAATGCATCAATGCTATAGTATAATAATGGTTTAATGTATGTATGTATGCTATGTATGTTTAGTAATGAAATGGGAATTGCATGATGCATGACATGTTGGGATTGGTGTCCTAATTCTTTTGGAGTCTCGTTGTTTTGTAAAGATACACATTGTTTAATGAATAAAATAATTGTTATTTAATTCTGGCATTTACTCATATCCAATAAACAAACCTCCTTGGTTATCTTATGTGAACTTAAGCATGTATATGTGATATACAAGTGGATCATGCCTTAAGTGATAACCTAAATAGGTTTGTAATATAAGGATTAAGGTGAGATACCTGATCCTGGAGACACTACGGATACGGCCCGCTTTATAGAGGTTTGTAGGTGCTATAAACTACTACAAATGGTTGATCCTGACCATTCATGTGGAAACGTGCGAGCAGGGGTATCCTATACAAAGAGTTTATATAAGACCTAGACTACGAGATGATTAGACTCTGTATATAACGTCGTTGATACTAGAGACTTACATCTCACCTAAACGACCATAGGTGATACGACTTCAATCCTGAGTGTTTGGGAACTCCTTCCTTTGAGAGCGGTCCTTTGATTAGTATGGGTGAAAGTGGCCAAATTGCCAATTCAACACGCCTACCTTTTTTGGGACTTGTCTAATCTTAGAGCTGGGAACTCAATCCATAAGATGGAATTCACTCATTTCCTGAAGAATGGATAAGTAAAGAGATTGCTCCCTTAAGGGCTGATTCTGGGGCTTGAACATAGTGGTCACAGCTTCTCTTTAGAAAAGAAGACTCAGTCATAGAAGGACTATGACTTATGTTCATTAAAGGGATCAATGGTACTTAAGGAGACAGATGTAACTACAAGGGCATAATGGTTATTGGCCCAGCTGTTCTTACGAGCGATCTGTGATGGGTTGTTGCACTGCTGATTGGTTAAGATGAACACATCATATATCTGTGGTAAGAAGAGTTCAACTGTCGGTCTTTAGTGGAGTGTCTGGCAGTTAACGAACGGTGGATCCCGTGACTAAAGAGTTTAGTAAGTTATTCACATACCATTGGAGCTTCGAGCTACAGGTCCATAAGGTCCCCTTGGTAACTCAATAGATTCAGTTGAGGATCAGTTCTTGGTGTTTATTTGAAATGTTCAAATTGACAAGAGGTATTTTGATTATATATGATATAATCAGTATGATGTATAAGATACATCTAGTGGAGGATTGATGTAAATGAGATGTATATTACGAACCATGGAATAGAAAAGGGACTATGGTTTATACATTTCATGATATGAAATATTAAAACTATAGGTTATAAATATAGTATGATATGTTGGTTATCATTTATATTTATAAAATCTTAATTATTGGATAATTAAATCTTTTTCTCTAATAACCAATTGAGTGGGAGCTTATTGGATTTTCGTGGTAACCGTGAGGTAAAAGGAAAATGGTTTTCCTAATTTTAGTAAGTTTTTCATAAAAGTTTTTTTGAGATTTCTCTCGGCAAAAAGAATCTCATGGAGTTGTCAAGTAAATATAGATTTACTAAATGGCAGCTTGGGCGAGCTAAACGATCATGCAGTAGCGAGTTAAACGATCGTACAGTATTTACAGGACGATCGCACAGCTTTTGCTAGACGATCGTTTGCCCTAAGTAAATGATCGTGTAGTGTTTGTAGGCTACAGAAACTGAGCTAAATGATAAGATAAACGATCGCTTAGCTTTTGCTAGACGATCGTTTAGCCTTAGCTAAACGATTGGGCATCGACCTATGCGATAGGCCTCCACCATCTCCCACCTGCCCAAACGTATACACGATCGATTTTTCCTCCTTCGTCTGCCTCATACCAAGTTCGAACAGAGCCTATCCTCTAGATTCTCACACTGAGAATACCAAGGTAACCTTCCTTGTGGTGTCATACTCAACTCGACACCGTGGAGGTTCTGGAGGCCATTCGTATTGCTAAGGAGGTCGTGAACGAGGTGATCACTGAGGATGAGCGTGAAGTATTCGTGTAGTGTTGTGGTCGTTTTGTTCGAGTGTTTGAGGTTACTGTGTTTAAGCGTTCGTGAGCAAGGAGCGTGAAGACGAGTCTACAAATGTTCGTAGAGTTTTCCCTTTGTTCACTTGTAGTTATTCATGCTGTAATTTTTGTATTAATTGTATAACCGTATGTTTCTGTACGACTGAAATTTGTAATGTTCATTTATAATTGTAATTTGGAATGATCTTATTTCCGCTGCTCATGGAAATCTCAAGTTCGATTTCATTCATGACACTACTTAGATAATCTTATAAATGTTATGATTTTATTAAGTATGTCATCTGATGCGATGTTTGATTTTAATTTGTTTCATTTTTTGTTTATAATCATTATAACAAAATGCAGTTAGAAATTAAAATCAATAATTTAGAATTGCATGCAAACTTAGGTAAAGTCATTTTTTAAAATAGTTTTAAAATATGATTTACATAGACCTAAGGTCACAAATTTCTAATGAGATTAGAAATTAGTTTAATGGGATTAAATTGGTTTTAATAAAAGATTAAATTTGTAGCAAACATATTTATAAGAGACTTTTTATCTAAGACTAGTTCTTTATAGGCTAGGGTATTTAACTTGACGGAAATGGAATACCTTACCTGAGAACTGACCTGGAAAGGTGAATTAGATAGCTTTGCTACAAGCATGCAATTTTTTAATAAGGTTTGTTAAAGTGTTTAACAAACATTAATAAAAAAAAATTGCTTAACTATCCAAAGTAAGCGTTACTTTTGGGCAAACTTAAGCAATCACTTAATAAAAATAATTAGTCGTATTTTTCCTAAGCTAATTAAACACTTGGTTATTAAAATACTCAGTGGGAGGAAAAAGATGTATATAATATGTCAATTTTTCCACTCACATTTCTCCCTTAATGTTTACATCGTGAGACTCATGCTTGGCCCTGAGGCGCCTTGGGAGCATCCCCCTTCGTATGGTGTTTGCATAGGTCAATATCAAAATGAACGGAGAGAGTATTTATAGTAAGTGGGAGAGGGATGTGTGTCAATATGTCCTATGATCTCCTTCATTGTTTTGCACCATAAGATCTTCTTACATGACCTCGAGATATCCTGGGAGGGTCCCTGAATGGTTTGTGCAGTAGGTCAATATCAAGGCGAACTCCATAAATGGATAGGATCGCTTTAATTTTTTCCCCAATCGATTTTTCCCTTCAATTGACTCATTGGGGCGGAACTCTAATGTCTAAAATGAAGGGTCACACTAATGAGAAATTGTTAAGTTGCTTAATGATTTCTTGTCCAAATAAATGATGACTTATTGTTATAGAAATAAGAGTTATTCTGGTGCAATGATTAGTTGAGAGTGTCTCAATTCAGTGAAGGGACAACCGACTACCCTTCAGTGGCTTTTTTCCTAAATCACTGAAGCATCATTGCAAAATTAGATGTTAAATAGGGTTCATTTAGTTTTTGCTAAATTTGATTGGATATTTTAGAGTTATGCTAAAATCTAATGTAGATCAATTTGTTTATTTTCAGCAAAAATGTCAATCTTAATTTTTTGTTAGTTGTCTCTAATTGACCATTTTTAGTTATACGACGTGGAAAGAATCACTTAAAACCTATTTCGTGGTTAACGACCTAACATTGTCATGACTAAGGATTGTCCTCAAGTCTCTCTCTGATGCAACACAAAATGTTCATGATGCATACGAGATGTGAACAAAAGCTAATTCCAAGGCCCGAGTTCACATTTTGGCAAGCATACATGATACATTAGCCAAAATATTTAAGAGCATGGTCATTGCATATGAGATCATGCAATCAATGCAAGAATTGTTTGAACGAAAGTTCTCACAATTCAGGCAAAACGGGATTGATGACAATGGAACCAGTAATGTCAGCTCCATAGATAAATTCCAGTCTATATTAAGGCAAGTAGAGAAAGCAATAGTTGCTAACTCTATGAAGTTAATCAACAAGAATTGTCATCTGAGATGAAACTTGGAGTTTATGATATAGGTTGTTAAGTTGATCCCACTACTCTCCCGAAAAAGAAGAACTCCGAAGAAAATAAATTTGATTTATTTTTCTTGGAGATGTGCTTAATAGAGAATGATGATTCTTTCGGGATAGTTGATTTAGGAGCTACTAATCACGTATGTTCTTCCCATAAAGGATTTAATTCCTGGAAACAATAAGTAGTAGGAGAGATGACTCTCAGAGTCGGTAATGATGAGGCCGTTTCAGCTGTTGCTGTAGACAGGCTTAAGTTATATTTAGACAAGAAACGATATATGTTATCAGATGACATATATGTAGTTCCTCATATCAAGAGGAATTTAATTTTGGTTTCTTGTCTAATTGAACAAAAGTATTCCTTATCATTTTTTTTAGCATAAAGTGTTTATTTTCAAGAATGGAATGGAACTAGGCTTTGGTTCAATGGATAATAACTTGTATGTACTAAGGCCATTAGTTAAAAAAGCCATGCTAAATATTGAAATGTTCAAAATGGCAAAAACTGTAAAAAGACTGAGGGTTTCTCCTAAAGAAAATGTCCATCTTTGGCATCTAAGTTAGATCACATCAATCTCAATATGATTGAGAGATTGGTAAAATGTGGATTTCTAAATGGTTTAGAAGAAAACTTTTTACCTGTATGTGAGTCATACCTTGAAGGCAAAATGACAAAACGACCTTTTACTGGAAAAGGTTATAGAGCCAAAGATACCTTGGAGTTTATACATGTAGACCTCTGTGGTTTGATGAATGTAAAAGTACGAGGAGGGTATGAATATTTCATCTCTTTCATAGATGATTATTCTAGTTATGGGTATTTATACCTAATGCAACATAAGTCTGAAGCACTTGAAAAGTTTCAGGAGTACAAACTGAGGTTGAAAACTTGTTAGGTAAAAAGATAAGAACATTACGATCTGATCGTCATGAAGAGTATATGGACTTAAGATTCTAAAACTATATGATAGTGTTGGGGTTGATGCCCTAAATCTCATAGGGTCCTGTAGTTTGTAAACACCTGTATGAACAAACATTTTGTGATGTAATATTATGAAATATTATACTCCCTACAGTATATGAAATATGAGATATTTTAGTTCATTAATAGTAGGACTATGAAGTATTATGCATTAGAGAAATCAGTGGTACTTAAGAAGTTAGATGTAATTACAGGGACAAAACGGTAAATTAGCCCAGCTATACTTACGAGCGATTTGTGAAGGGTCATCGTCCTGTTGATTGGCTATATCCAATGGACACATAAATATATTTGTAGCGCAAAGAGTACAGCTGTCGATCTTTAGTAGAGTCCCGACAATTAACGGATAGTAGATATCGTGATTAAAGAGTTTGGTTAGTTATTCACATACCGTTAGAACTTCAAGCTACAGGTCCATAAGGTCCCATTGGTAGCTCAATGGATTCATGTTGAGAATCAGTGTTTAGGTTAGTTTGAATTGTTTAAATTAACAAGAGGAAATTTGATTATATATGATATAATTAAGTTGATTCAATTATATGTGATATAATTGATTTGATGCATTATATACATTAATTGGAGGAATTATTATTAAATACTATAAAGGAAAAAAAGAACTATGGTTTATATATTGCATCATATGTGATATTAAAACTATAGGTTATTAATATATTGTTTAATTGTAATTAAATCAATTATGGGATAATTGGTTTCGGATTTTTCTCTTAATAACCAATTTAATGGGAAGTTGTGATTAGTTATGGTAACAGATGGATAAAATGAAACTCGTTTTCATTTTTCATATGCGATTGATAATCGAATGATAATCATACGCATAAAAGAAAAAAATCCATACATAGCTTGAGAGCATAAACGATCGTGTATTGAGTTTTGCTATACGATAAACACTCACTTCTAAATGATCGAGTACCCTATCTATACAATAGACTCCAAATTTCTCCCATTTACTCGATCGTCTACACAATAATTCAATTCCTCCTTTCCTCTACCAAATCCATATAGAGCCTACAACTCCTGGAATCTCACACTGAGAATACCAAGGTAGCCTCGTGGTGGTGTCTGCTTAGTATACGAGGGTTGAGTGTTATTCGTTGTTGTTCGAAGAGATTGTTGTGATGTTAAGTGTTCGTGCTGTTACATCAAGAGAAACAAGAAGAAAAGTTCTTCAAGGGTAAGTTCACTCGATCTTTAGTATTTTGTTTGGAAGCATGCTGTAATTTCAAGTTTATGCATAACTATTGTTGTTTGATTGTAAATGTGTATGTTCTGTCACAATGGGGTTTGGAACGATCTTGCTTCCGCTCACTAGTTCTCTTTGTTAAGAGTTCTTTCAATTGGTATCAGAGCCAGATTGTTCTGATAGACCAAATTCCATTGATGGATGAATTACATTTGTACTCTTGGCGGCTTTTATGATGTCTGCAATGCTTTTAAAAGTTAGATGTAGTTATGGAGGTGAATTAATGGATGTTTCGGGTTGATTGCCTCTGTTTGTTCAAGCTTTTTTTATGTTTCAAGTTCATTTGTAAGGGCCCCTATTCTAACATCCACACCTTTTTATTTATTTATTAATAATATAAAACTTTTCCCTTTTCAGTAATTGTCCTTAGTTGAAGGGCATGTTTGGAATTCTGAATTTAAAGTATAAATGCGAGGATTTAAGTGTTGTCATGGAATTTATTCAAAAAATTATTCAATTTGAAAAGTTCTGGCAGGAATTAATTATTTTTTTTTTTGAAAAAAAGGAAAGGAATTAAATAGTATAAGTGGTTAAGGAAAATATGTAAGTAGAGTTATACTATTTTTCTTTATTATTATTTTTTTTATTATCATTATTATTATTATTACTATTAGTATTAGTATTTTTTTTTAATAAAAAGCCCCCCTCCCATTTTCTTCTCTCGCCGCACACCAGCCGCCACACCCCCAGTCGCCATGCGCCTCCAACCGACCGTCGTTCGTCGACCTTGAAGCGCCGCAGTTCGCTTTCAACCAGTCGCACCACTGGATCCAGCCCCCCGCTGCCACCAGTCGCCCAGCCGTCGACCTCCTTCCAACTGCGTTACTCGCCATTCGTGGGTTTCGGCCGACCAGATCCCACCGGTCAGACCACGCCGCTCGCCGTCGCATCGTCCCTTTCAGTCGTTTGTTCCGTCCGCGAGCAACCAGAAGCTCTCTAGCTGCTGCTGTGAGCCTCCGTCCAGCCAGGCCGCTCGTCCAAATTCCCTCCAGCCGCTCGTCCGCCGCCCCAGCCTTACCACTGCCGGTGCGCCCGTCGTCCCTGCCGCGTCGGGTCCACTTTGGTCTTTGTCGAAACCTTGGATTAAGGGTAAGTATAAGTTGTTTTGATTGGATTCCTTGAGGATTTTGAGCAGTCACTAGAGTTGGGCCTTAAATTGTTGGTTCACGTCATGTTTTGGATGTAGGGCAAAATTTTTAGGTTGCTGGAGTGGGCGTCCAGCCGAGTAAAGGGGTAGTCGACAAATCTTGGTGAAGAGTAAGGCTCTAAACTTATGTGAGTTGTTAAGCATGTTGTATGTTTATGAATTTCTCGATTTAAGTTTGACTGAACCATGGATTGCGGTCTAAAATAATTTTCCATGATGTTGGGTGTTAGGTTTGGATCTTGAGGTGTCCTGGTGTCTTTGTTTTGGGTGTTTTTAAGTTTGATCCTATGGGCTTTCAGTTTCGTTGGACAAGGAAGAGGTTGAGCTTGCTAGTTTCTGGAGTTTGCGAGTAAAGATAAGTAATCTTATCACTGGAACTGCCCAGGGGCCAGGCTCTAGTTGTATGCTAGCATGATAAGTGTATGTTATGGTAAATGTTAGCATGTTGATTGACAGTATGACTTGAATCAAAGTATGTTCTGGCACAAATTCTGATTTGTTTACATATGTACCTAAGTTCTTGATCGTTAGTATGTGATAGTATATGTTTTCATATGTCGATGTCTGATCTACTGGCATTGAGGCATACTTGTATGTTGTGGCTTTATGATATAAGTTATACATGGATGATGTATAATATGTTGTTAAGAATTATGGGTATGTGATGCAGCCATGGTATTAAGGATTTTTATGTATGCTTTAGAACCGTACAATGTTGAATCTTAGCACGTTAAGACTGTGTGAATATCCTCATTGATTAGTTAGATGTTCACCAGTTTGTGTTTCCTTCGAGGTTCACTAGTTTTGTGTTTCCTTCGGGATTCACCAGTTTGTGTTATTACGCGATCGTGTAAAGAGTTTACTCGATGGTGTTGCGTTGGCTACTCGATCGTGTAGACACTGAGGTAAACGATTGTTGAGTTTATAATACTTATCGCATGGTAGGCACACACACTAAACGATTGAGTCAACCAGCATGCTTCATCGCATAGTCAATGGCTACTCGATCACAAGGTATATGATACTTGACGCTTGCTCTGCGATCGTTTAAACGATCATGCTTCATCGCATAATTGTCGTCAACTCGATTGTTTAGGCATACATTACACGATGTGCGTTGCACGATCGTGTGGCCTTCATGCTTCATCGCATCTTTAGAGGCACTCAATCCATGCTACACGATCGTTTAAGCTCATTAAGCGCCACTAGACGATCACAAGAAGTTGCTATACAATCAAAGGAACGATGATTCACCTGAGTGGTTCAAGACCCAGTTCGCCTGTTTGAACTGGTTGGCTCGTTGGTTTTTTGTATAGATAACTTTACTTTTCTGATTTTTTTAGGCTAATCATCCTGATCCATTGATTCTTGATGAATGTACATGTGATGTATATTTATTTCTTTGTCATAAAGTATGCCATATAGTTTTAAAATCCACCATAGGTTATGTATTTGCCATGCATCATCTTTATATTATAAGAGTTATGATATAGTAGCTTGCATGACTAAATAACTTTAAAGCATGCTCATGTATCATATATTATAAGAGTTATAATATATGCATGCATTAAGCATATCCATTCATCATTTCTATATTATAAGTTTATAGTATAAGGGTCTATGAAAGCATGTATGCTTGGTTCATTACAAGTTATATAAGAGTTATATATAGTAATGAATGAACATTGCATGAGGCATGGTACATAGGTTAATTTATAAAAGTTATAAATACCTAGTCTAGCTTAGCAATGTGAATAGTTCTAGTTGTTTCTTTTTATAAGTGTTATAATAGAAATTAGAACTAAAATCAATAAGAAAGACATGCATGCAAACTTAGGCTTGAATCATGTTTTAAAAGAGTTTTAAAATTTGATGGAGATAGACCTAAAATCACGGTTCTAATGAGATTAGAAACCAAAGTTAATCTATTAATCAATTTAATAGGATTAAATTGACTAATAGAAGATTAAATATGTATCAAATCTATCTATAAGGGACCTTTTGTCTAAGGCAGGTTTTGTCTAGTCTGGGGTTCTTAAGTTGACGGAAACGGAACACCCTTACATGGGAACCTACCTGGAAAGGTGAATTAGATAAATTTGTTGCATGTATGCAAATTTGATGATAGTTTGTTAAAGTGTTTAATAAGATTTAATTCAAACTTATTTCATTATCAAAAGCAAGAGTGATTTTTTAGCAAATTAAACTCACACTTAGATAAAATCAGTAGTCGGATTGTCTAAGTTAATGAATCCCTAGGTAGAACATTCATTGGAAGGTACTTGGGTTACATGATACTTCACTTAAACCTCTAACGTTTCTCCCTAAAGTTCACACCGTGAGATCTATCATTGGCCTCGTGGCACCTTGGGAGTCCCCTAAAGGATGGTGTTTGGGTAGGGCAATACCAAGGTGAATGGAAATAATGTTCAAAGAAAGTGGGAGTAGGACATGAGCAACATATCTCACGGTCTCTCTCATTATATTGGATAACATTTTGTGCATCGCCTCGAGGCACCCTAAGAGTGCCCCCCCTAAAGGATGGCAGTTTTGCACAACTCTTTATCTGATCTCCTAAAAAGGATAAGGTTGCTTTAATATCTTGTCTTAATCTGCTTTTTCCCCAAAGTGGGCACATTAGCGGGACTCTAAGGCCTAAAATGAGGGGTTACACTTACGTGGAATTGTTAAATGTTAACAAATTTTGGACCAAACAATGGTGATTTTTAGAGTCAGTTACAAGAGTTATTTCTGTCTAATGGTTGAGAATGTCCCTTCCCAGTGAAGGGGCACTTAATCATCCCAATGGTGACTTTTATCCTGCCTCGTTGGGGCATCATTGCAAAATAGACGTCTTTTCACTTAGGATACAATAGAGCTATTTTGCTACAACCAAAATTGGTGTTAAAAGTGGTAATGCAAGTAGACTTATTAAGTTTATTCTTGTTTCTTCAGAAACTTTTAAATTATGGAAACTACTACATTAGCTTTATTAGCCGCCGACAAACTAACTGGTGACAACTATGCTAGTTGGAAAAACTCATTAGTCACAATACTAATTATCGATGACCCCCAATTCGTTCTTACGGAGAAATGTCCTTCTATTCCACCTCCTACTGCTCGAAATGTTCGAGCCGCGTATGAGTGATAGACACGAGCGAACGAGATGGCCTGAGCATACATCTTGGTCAGTCTGAACGATGTCTTGGCCAAGAAGCATGAGCCCATGGTCATTGCACTTGAGATCATGGAGTGCCTGTAGGGAATGTTCAAACAACCGTTCGGGAAGCTCAAGCATGACGCTCTAAAGAGCATTTTCAACTCCAAAATGCAGGAGGGTACATCTATTCGAGAACATGTTCTGAACATGATGGTCTACTTTAATGTGGCGGAGATGAACGGGGCCTTCATCGATGAGGGCAGCTAGGTTAGCATTATTCTACAAACATTGTAGAAATCTTCCTACACTTCGTAAGACACGTTGTTCTGAACAGGGTCGGTTACACCCTTCAACTCTCCTCAACGAGTTGCAGACATTCCAATCCTTGCTGAAAAGCAAGGAAAAGACAGTTGGTGAGGCAAATATTGCTTCATCATCTAAAAATTTCTACCGAGGTTCGACCTTAGGAACTAAGTTTGCACCTTCTTCTTCCAGCACTAACAAGTGGAAGAAGAAGAAAGGTGGTAAGGGGAAGGGGAAGGCACCAGCTAACCCACAACCTGTCGCATAGCGGGGTAGACAACCAGCGCTAGTTAAAAAAGAAAAATGTTTCCACTGCAATCAGAATGGGCACTAGAAGTGAAACTGCCCACGTTGGTTAAAGGAGAGGAAGAAGGCAAAGACCAAGGCCATACAAGGTATATGTGATTTACTGGTTTTGAAAACTTGTTTAGTGGAGAATGATGATTCTACCTGGATTATAGACTCTGGGGCCACTAATCGTGTTTGTTATTCTTTTCAGGGGATTAGATCCTAGCGGCAGCTTGAGGCTGGTGAGATGATGATGTGAGTAGGCACCAGGCACGGAGGCCTCTAGTTGACTTTACATAATAGATTTATCATTTTAAATGATGTATATGTTATTCCTGAGTTAAAGAGGAACTTGATTTCTGTAAAGTGTTTGCTTGAATGTAAATATACTCTCAACTTTTTCAGTAATAAAGTGTCTATTCTAAAGGATGGTGTTGAGACCGTTAGAAAAAAATGTCCTCCATAACACAGAAATGTTTAAAACTGTCGTAACTTAAAATAAACAACTTAAACTTTCTCCTAAAGAAAATGCTCAACTTTGAAACCTTCGATTTGGGCACATCAATCTCAATAGGATTGAGAGATTGGTGAAGAATGGACTTCTAAATGAGTTAGAGGAAAATTCTTTACCTGTGTACGAGTCATGCCTTGAAGGTAAGATGACTAAAAGACCTTTTACTGGAAAAGGTTATCGAGCCAAAGCTCCTCTAGAGTTAGTGCATTCAGACTTTTGTGGTCTAATGAATGTGCGAGCCCGGGAGGCTACGAGTATTTCATCACTTTTACTGATGATTATTCGAGGTATGGATATGTTTATTTGATGCAACATAAGTCTCAATCATTTGAAAAGTTCAAAGAATTCAAGGCCGAGGTTGAAAACGCATTAGATAAATGGATTAAGACACTTCGATCAGATTGGGGTGGAGAGTTTTTGGATTCTGAGTTCTAGAACTATTTGATAGAACATGGAATTGTTTCCTAACTTTCAGCACTTGGTACACCTTAGCAGAATGGTGTATCAAAGAGGAGAAATAGAACCCTATTGGACATGGTTCGGTCGATGATGAGTTACACTTCCTTACTGGACTCGTTTTGGGGTTTTGCAATAGTGACTGCAACTTATATCTCAACTGTGTTCCTTCCAAGACTATTTCCAAAACACCTTTAGAGTTGTGGAACGGGCGTAAAGCTAGTTTGCGTCACTTCCACATCTGGGGTTGCCTATCACATGTGCTTGAGGCTAATCCTAAGAAACTGGAGCCACGTTCAAGGTTGTGCCTATTTTAGGCTACCTCAAAGGGACATGAAGGGGTTACATTTATGATCCCAAGGAAAAAAAGGTGTTTGTGTCGACAAACACTACCTTCCTTGAGAAGGATCATATAAGGGAGCACATACCAAGAAGTAAAATTGTATTGAGTGAACTTTCCAAAGAAACTATTGAAACTTCAATAAGAGTTGTTAAAGAACTTGCTACATCAACAAGAGTTGTTGATGGAAGTTCATCTAGTAGTCAAATCCACCTCATGTGTTGAGGGAACCTCGACGTAGTGGAAGGGTTGCAAACCTACCCGTTCGCTATATGGGTTTAACTGAAATCCTGGCTATGATAGTTGATGGTGAAATTGAGGATCTATTGTCTTACAATAAGGCAATGGAAGATGTTGACAGGGATGAATGGGTCAAAGCCATGGATCTCGAGATGGAGTCTATGTACTTCAACTCAATATGGGATCTTGTAGATCAACCTGATGGGGTTACATCTATAGGTTACAAATGGATCTACAAAAGGAAACAAGGTGCTGATAGGAAGGTGCAAACCTTCAAGGCTGAACTTGTGGAAAAGGGTTATACCCAGATGGAGGGAGTTGATTATAAGGAGACTTTATCGCCTGTTGCCATGCTTAAGTCTATCCGCATCCTCCTGTCCATTTCCTCATATTATGACTATGAGATATGAGAAATAGATGTCAAGACTGCTTTCTGAATGGTAATCTTGAAGAGACCATTTATATGGTGCAACCCGAGGAATTCATAGCCCAAGGTTAGAAGCAAAAGGTTTGCAAGCTAAATCGGTCCATTTATGAACTGAAACAGGCATCTCGATCTTGGAAGATAAAGTTTGATACTACGATCAAATCTTATGGCTTTGACCAAAACGTTGATGAACCTTGTGTCTACAAGAAAATCATCAACAGTTAAGTAGTTTTCCTAGTGTTATATGTTGACAATATTCTACTCATTAGGAATGATGTAGGTTTATTGACTTCAGTTAAGAACTGGCTAGCGACCTAATTAATGAAAGATTTGGGTGAGGCTCAGTTTGTTCTTGAGATTCAGATCTTTCCGGAACGAAAGAACAAACTGCTAGCACTATTTCAAGCATCGTATATTGATAAGATGTTGATCAAGTACTCAATGTAGAACTCCAAGAGGGGCCTTTTGTCTTTTCGTCATGGAGTTACATTGTCTAATGAGCAATGTTCTAAGACACCTCAAGAGGTTGAGGAAATGAGAGGGGTCCAATATGTATTTGTCATTGGCAGTTTGATATACACGATGTTATGTACTAAAACTGACATCTGCTACGCTGTAGGGATAGTCAGTAGATATCAGTCTAATCCAGGACAGGGTCACTGGACTGTAGTCAAGAACATCCTCAAGTATCTTCGTAGAACAAGGGACTACATGCTTGTGTATGGTTTTAAGGATTTGATCCTTACAGGATACGTGGGGTTGATGCCTTACATCTCATAGGGTCTTGTAGTTTGTAAACACGTGTATGAACAAACTATTTGTGATCTAATAATATAAGATATATTATTCACTACTGTCTATAAAATATGAGATATTTTAGTTACATTAACCATCAACAAATAATCTAAGATCTCTGATTATCGTTGGAACTTAAGCATGTATGTGGAGACATACAAGTGGATCGTCTATCCCTTTGTGCTCGAAAAGTAAGAACTGATGTTCAAATAAATCTTGCAACGAGTCCATGATCTCACGTGCAATGACCATGTTCTCAACCCTTTTGGCCAAAATATTAGGTATGCTAGCCAAAATGTGAAGTCGGGCCAATGATTTAGCCTTCATCCACACCTCATATGCATTGCGAATACTATGCGGTGCATCAAGGGTCGGGACTTTAGGACATTCCTCAACCATGACAAATTCGAGGTGGTTTACCACGAAATACGTTTTACAAAACTCTTTCCACTGTATGTAATTGGTCAAATTTGAGGCATTAAATGGAAATACTAACAAGTTGCTGGAAAAAAAAACACATTGACCTACGTAAGGTTTTAAGCAAATACCCGTTGAAAAAACATACAACATCTAATAAGGTTTAGCAAAACTAATATGAACCCTATGTGACATCTAGTTTTGCAATAACGCTTCAAAGGTTTAGAACAAAATCCTCTGTAGGGAGGTCAATTATCCCTCCTCTGAATTGAGAAATTCTCAACCAGTCATTAATACCAGAACAACTCTTACTCCTATAACGACTAACCATCATTGATTTGGTAAAGAAATCATTAACTTACTTAACAATTTTTCATAAGTGTGACCCGTCATTTTAGGCCCTAGAGTTCTGCCCCAAGCAGCCAATCCGAAGGGAAAAAATTCGATTAGGGCAAAAACTAAAGCGACCCTATCCATTTCTGGAGTTCACCTTGATCTTGACCAACTGCGCAAAACCCATCCGAAGGGGGACGCTCCTAGAGCGCCATGAGGGAGTACAGAATGATCTCACGGTGCGAACCAATGACAGGGACCGTAGAACGTGTTGACACACACCCTTCACCCACTTACTATAAACACTCTAACCATCCACGTTCATATTGACTCATGAAAACACCATCCAAAGGGAGATGCTTCAAGAGCACCACGAGGCCAAGCATGAATCTCACGACGTGAACATTCGGGAGAAACGTGAGAGAAATCATTGACATATTAGATACATCTCTTCCTCCCACTGAGTATTTTATAACCTAGGGTTTAGTTTACATAGAAAAAACACGGCTAAAAAATTTAAATAAGTAACTTTTAGGTTTGCCCAAGAGTAACTTTTACCTTGGATAGTTGAAACAATTTTTTATCATCATCCATTAAACTCTTTAACGGAGTCTTTGACCAACTGTCACATGCTTGCAAAAAATCTATCTAATTTACCTTTCCAGATAGGTTCCCAGGTAGGGGTGTTCCGTTTCCATCAGCTTAAGTACCCCAACCTAGACAGAACCCGTCTTAGACAAAAGGTCCCTTATAGATAGATTTAATATAATTTTAATCTTTTATGCCAATCAATTTAATCCTATAAAACCGACTTAAAAAGATTAAACTTAGGTTGTTAATCCCATTAGAACCTTTGAACCTAGGTCTATCTTAATCCAATTTTAAAACCCTTTTAAAACATGAGTTCACCTTAAGTCTGCATGCAACTCTTTCTTATCGATTTTAGTTCTAATTTCTATTATAACGCTTAATATAAAAATAAAAATAAAAAAAACCAATCACAACGTAAAGCAAACACATACAAGGCATTCGTAACTTTCATAAACATCCTAATTGTCATGTTTCATGCATTCTTCATTCATTGCTACCTTTTTATATAACACTTATACAAATTAGCAACGAACCAAGCAAAACATGCTTCTATTCACCCTTATACTATAACGCTTATAATATAAAGATGATGCATGAATATGCTTACTGCATGCATAAATATAACTTTTATATTTCATGATGCATGCACATACTTTCTTGTAATTTCATCATGCAATATTATAACACTTATAATACTGATGCATGAATAATTGCACAACCTAAGGTAGGTTTCAAATCTAGATGCCATACATTATGCCATATAAACCACATACATCTCATGTATATTAAACAAATGTTGACGAACCGGAAAAAATTGCCTCAAATCCTCAAAAACTAGCTAACTATTACAAATGCAAAGAGTCTCCAGTTCAAACAGGCAAGCCGAGTCTTGAACCATTCGGTCGAAGTCCGTGTTGTTGGGATAATGTCCTAATTCTCTCGGAGTCTCGTTGTTTTGTAAAAATACACATTGTTCAAAGAATAAAATAATTGTTATTTAATTCTGGCATTTACTCATGTCCAATAAACAAAGCTCCTTGGTTATCTTATGTGAACTTAAGCATGTATATGTGATATACAAGTGGATCCTGCCTTAAGTGATAACCTAAATCAGTCTATAGTATAAGGATTAAGGTGGGATACCTGATCCTGATGACACTATGGATACGACCCGCTTTGTAGAGGTTTGCAAGTGTTGTAAACTACTACAGATGGTTGATCCTGTCCATTCATGTGGAGACGTGGAGCGGGGGTGTCCTATATAAAGAGTTTGTATAAGACCTGGACCATGAGATGACTAGACTCTGTATATAATACCGTTGATACTAGAGACTTGCATCTCACCTAAACGACCATAGGTGACATGACCTCAATCCTTAATGTTTTAGAAACTTCTGCCTTTGAGGGCGGTCTTTTGATCAGTATGGGTGAGAGTGGCCAGATTGCCAACTCAACATGCCTACTTTTTTGGGGACTTGTCTGATCTGGGAGTTGGGAACTCAATCCACAATATGGAATTCACTCATTTCCCGAAGAATGGATAAGTAGAGAGATTGCTCTCTTAAGGGCTGATTCTGGAGCTTGAACATAGTAGTCACAGCTTCTCTTTAGAAGAGAAGACTCAGTCATAGAAGGACTATGACTTATGTTCATTAAAGGGATCAATGGTACTTAAGGAGACAGATGTAACTACAGGGGCATAACGGTTATTGGTCTAGCTGCTCTTACGAGCGATCTATGAAGGGTTGTCGCACTGCTGATTGGTTAAGATGGACACATAATATATATATAGTAAGGAGAGTTTAGCTGTCAGTCTTTAGTGGAGTGCCAGGCAATTAATGGATGGTAGATCTCGTAACTAAAGAGTTTAGTCAGTTATTCACGTACCGTTGGAACTTCGGAGCTACAGGTCCATGAGGTCCCCTTGATAGCTTGGATTATTTTGAGGATCAGTTCTTGGTATTGATTTGAAATGTTCAAATTGACAATAGGTATTTTGATTATATATGATATAATCGGTTCGATGTATGAGATACATCTAGCAGAGGACTGATGTAAATCAGATTTACATTAAGTACCATGGAATTGAAAAAGAACTATGGCTTATATGTTTCATGAGATGAAATATTAAAGTTAAAGGTTATAAATATAGTATGATAAGTTGGTTATCATTTATATTTATAATAATATTAATTATTCGATAATTAATACTTTTTCTTTTAAATAACCAAAGTAGTGGGTGGTTATTGGATCATGGTAACTGTGAGTTTAAAAGGAAAATTGGTTTTCCTATTTGAAGAAGAAGTTTTACAAAAGTTTGAAAAGGTTTTTTGAGTTTTCTCTCGCGAAAAAGAAAGTCACGCGTCGTCAAGTAAATTCGGATTTACTAAACGACGGTTGGACGAGCTAAACAATCGTGTAGGTGTGAGCTAAACGATTGTGTAGTGTTTACTAAACGATCGCATAACTTTGCTAGACGATCGCTGGCCCAAGGTACAGATCGTATAGTGTCTGTAGACGACAGACCAAGCTAAACGATAGAGCTAAACGATCGCATAGCTTTTACTAGACGATTGCATAGCTTTATCTAAACGATTGGGCATCGACCTATACGATACGTCTCTGCCATCTCCAACTTGCCCAGTCGTGTACGCGATCGTTGTTTCCTCCCTTCGCCAGCCTCATACCAAGTTTGAACAAAGCCCACCATCTGGATTCTCACACCGAGAATACCAAGGTCGCCTTGTTGGTGGTGTCAGACTCAACTCGACACCGTCGAGGTTTTCTGAAGGCCATTCATGTTGCGAAGGAGTTCGTGATCGAGGAGATCATTGGGGACGAACGCGAAGTGTTCGTGCGATGTTGCGGTCAGGTAGATCGAGCGTTTGTGGTCGCTGTTGTTCGAGCGTTCGTGCACATAGGAGCGTGGAGACGCTTCTGCCATTGTTCGTATAGAATTTCTCTCTTGTTTATTTAAGATTCTCATGCTGTAATTTCTGTATTATTTGCATAACCGCTTGTTCTATATTCGACTGTAAATGCATTGTTGATTCATGATTGTAATTTGGAATAGTCTTGTTCCGCTGCTCATTGAAATCTCGGGTTTCAATTTCCTTCACATGTCTCCACTGATTGTGTACCAAAAATCCATGCGATCGTCTACACGAAAGAGTAAAGGACTCAATCATTTACCTACGTTTCCAGAGCTAAACGATCGTTTAGCAATGATCATGTACATTTTACTATGCGATGAAGCATGAAGTACCCGATGGTGCAGCGCGCTCAGCAACGCAAGCCTTATACGATCGTCTAAACGACAATGATGCGACAAAGCACTATTGTCTAGACGATCGCTGAGCGATCGCCTTCGTATCGTATAGCATGTGATCATGTAGTCAGTAACTATATGATGAGGCATGCTAACTACATGATCGTTTAGCGCGCGCCTTCTTCTAAACAATGAGCATCAAATGCTCCCACTCGATCATTTACCTCCAACACCTACGCAATCAGGCAACCAACACTATGCAATAAAGTAAACGATCAATTAGTAAATACTACACGATTACATAGAAAAATCTATATGATCGTTTAGCCAAATCCCAATGATCGTTTACCTGACGCTACATGACACGACCAACTCTTGGTCTTCTTCCTCGCTGAGAACCACATCTCCATGCTTCGAAACTTCATCACAAACGACTCAACAAACTCAAACACTTTGAGTTATAGACTCAATAGCATGTTAATTATGCCCAAAAACACAGGGGTCCTTACAAATTATCACTTTGTAATTTAAAACTTTAAACAGAGGCAATTAAACTCGTAAAAATTCATCAACACCATCCACAAACGCATTTAACAATTAAACGCAATACAGAAAACCTACCACGACTGTAAAAGAAGTTCAAAAGAGAAGTGAAATTTGGAATATTAGAACAACCTGACTCTAATACCAATTGAAGGAAATCGAACATGAAGATTTCCATGAGCAGTGGAATGATCGTTCCAAATTTCATTCATATATGAACATAAACAATTACAATCAAGAAACGAAAACATACAGGCTATGCATAAAACGAAATTACAGGATGTGTTTTACTACGATCAAGGGAAAGAATAAACATACCTTTGAAGACTCATCTTCAAACACCCTCGATCACGAACGCTCAATCAATCAGCAAGACTGCAACACATGAACGCTCGTACACTACGACCGCAACATAGCACGATCACAGCGAACTCGAACACAGTGATCTCCAAAATCAACAACACCACGAACGGCCTCCAAAAACCTCAAACTATGTCGAGTTGAGTACGACACCACCACAATGGCTACCTTGGTATTCTCAATGTGAGAATCCAAAAGTGTGGGCTCTGTGTGGACTTGGTTAGAGGACGAGACCGGAGGAAGAACAATCATGTAAACGATTGAGCAAGTAGGAGATGACAAGTCTATCGTATAGACGATGCCCAATCGTTTAGAAGAAGCTCCGCAATCGTTTAGCTAATGGCCAACTGAGTGACTACCGTATAGTGTCACTCCACAATCGTCTAGTCCCTCTTCAGCTATCGTTTAATGAATCTCATTCACTTGACAGCCTTTCCGTGAGTAACTTGTCGAGAATCGCAACTTTCTCAAAATCTACTAAATTTAGGAAAACATTTTTCCTTTTATCTCACGGTTACCATGAAACCACCAATAACCTCCCACTTAATTGGTTATTAGAGAAAAAGAGATAATTATCCAATAATTAATATTATTATAAATATATATGATAATCAACATACCATAGTATATTTATAACCTATAGTTTTAATATTTCATCTCATGAAACATATAGCCCATAGCTCTTTTTCTATTTCATGGCACTTAATGTAAATCTCATTTACATTAATTCTCCATTTGATGTATCTCATACATCACACAGATCATATCATATATAATCGAATTTCCTCTTGTTAATTTGAATTTTTCAAATCAACACCAAGAACTGGTTCTCAACTTGAATCCATTGAGCTACTAAGGGACCTTATGGACCGGTAGCTCGAAGCTCCAACGGTACGTGAATAACTGACTAAAATCTTTAGTCACGGGATCCACCATCCGTTAACTGCCATGCACTCCATTAAAGACTGACAGTTGAACTCTTCTTACCACAAATATATTATGTGTCCATATCAACCAATCAACCGTGCGATAATCCTTCACAAATCATTCGTAAGTACAGCTGGGTCAATAACCATTATGCCCCTGTAGTTACATCTAACTCCTTAAGTACCACTGATCCCTCTAATTAATATAAGTCATAGTCCTACTATGACTGAGTCCTCTCTTCCAAAGAGAAGTTGTGGCCACTATGTTCAAGCCCCGGAATCTGCCCTTAAGGGAGCAATCTATCTACTTACCCCTGTTTTGGAGAATGAGTGAATTCCATCTTGTGTAACTGAGTTCCCAACTCCGAAATCAGATAAGTTCCCAAAAAGGTAGGCATGTTGAGTTGGCAATCTGGCCACTCTCACCCATACTAATCAAAGGACCGCCCTCAAATGCAGAAGTTCCCAAAACACTCAAGATTGAGGTCCTACCACCTATGGTTGTTGAGACTAGTCATCTCGTGGTCAGGTCTTATACAAACTCTTTGTATAAAACACCCCGCTCGCATGTCTCCACATGAATGGTCAGGATCTACCATCTATAGTAGTTCACAACACTTGCAAACCTCTACAAAGCAGGTTTAATCTGTAATGTCACTAGGATCAAATATCCCTCCTTAATCCTTATACCACAGACCTATTTAGGTTATCACTTAAGGTATGATCCATTTGTATATCTCATATACATGGTTAAGTTTACATACAATAACCATGGAGCTTTGTTTATTAGATATGAGTAAATGCCAGATAAAATAACTCTTATTTATTCATAACAATGTGTATAGATTACAAAGTACGAGACTCCGGGAGAATTAGGACACCAATCCCAACACCAGGAACGTCGAACCGAAACTGGAAACACAAAGCAATGAATGTGAAACACAAAGCCAGAACTGAAAGATGAACGTGGGAAATGGATCTGGAAGCATGAACCTTGGAACGAAACTGGAAGACGAATGTCAGAAGCACGAATGGCGGAACCAATCGCACGAACTTCAAGGGTGGTGGCTGTCGGCTTGTCATGAAACACTGAAGGTCTGAAATCAAGAAATTAGAATGGAGATTGAAGGAGAAGAAATGAAAAAGTTAGGGTTTATTTTACTTTTATATATGAGTGGAAAAATTAATGGTATTTTTTTTGGCTGGGCCTGCAAAAATGGGAGGGGATGGGCTGTTTTTAATAATAATGTTTATTATGCAGAATTTAAAGCTATATGTTGACTGGGTCGGTCAGGTTTATTAGATTTTGCAAAATCAAACGACCAATCAATGAAAATTACTTCACATAAACCGACAACCAAGCGACCATGTTAAAATTCTGGCTGATTGCCCTCAAAACGGTCAGTTTCGGTTAGTCGGATCGGCTTTCGGTGACTTTGTGTACATCCCTAGTTCCTGTGAACCGCCAGTAGGAGCATCTTCATGCATACGCCCTAGCACATTTGAGGCATGTCATCACGTGTCTCTGCCCCTTCTCTAGTTGCCTAGTCCTTGCCGAAGATGTAGGCTAGGTCATCAAAATATAGGAATGACTTGTTCAGGAGCCCTTTTGTTGCAGAATGACTCTACATGAAGAGTATGGCTGGTCAATACAACGGGTGATGATGAATGGAAAAAAAAAATTATGAAATTTTACCTTTACCCAACCATTGAATGTCTCTTTCTCTGCAATGATGCATTGGAATTCTTCATTCCAACCGAGCCCGCTGCATGTCGGTCTTTGCATTTCTGCTATAGCTTGGTACGTTCTTTTAAGGCTTCTTACCCTACAATCTATGGTGGAGGTCCCTTGTATTGTACAGTCAGGTATCTTATAAACCATTATACGCTATAACTGTGCTAAATACCTAGGGCGAAAGGTCTCATTGTCTAATCTCCATCCACCATATTCAACCAACGTCACCAAACATTCCACCAGCTTCGACTCTTCCTCCCGCCTCCAAGTGTGCGTTGGAGCTCTAGAAGAACTTGTCATCCTGCTACATGTACATCGTAGTACAATTTAAGTAGTAAAGAAAGAAATTTTCATTTGATTTATTATGTACAATGTATAAAGTAGTAAATTTAATTATAATAAGAAATTTGGAAATTGATTTCCAAAATCGCATACATGAAATTAAAAAAATATATTGGAAAAGCCACAAACTAAACATGAAGCTACTAAATGTTACATAACTCCCAGTCGAAAACATATTATGTGTCAGTTCATCTCTCCACTGTGTTCATTCGTTTGAACTCTCAATATAATTGAACTCGTCCCCACTAATGGTAGAAGAATGTGAGTCCATCTCGTCTAGATCCTCAGCCATTTCGCCAGTATTCATCTCCTTATTAATAAGATTATGAAGAAGGTAACACGTCGTGATTATCTGAGTTTCATCTTGCATGGGGTAGTAGGATTTTCTACAGAGTATTGCTCGTCTCCCTTTCAACAGCCCAAATGCCCTCTCGATAACATTCCTCATATAAGAGTGTTTCATGTTAAAAAATTCTCTTGCAGTTGTTGGTGCATTCCCTCCTCCACGGCATTCCGAAAGGTTATATCGTTCTCCTCTATATGGTACCAAAAAGCCCTTCGCATTTGGGTACCCACCATCACATAGATAACAATACCCTATACAATATCCAATTGTATCAAATCATAATCGTTGAGTACTACAATGTATGACAAGAAGTTGTGCGTGTAAGTTATTACCCTTGAGAATCTTCAATTTGTTAGGTCGTGATATTACATCTCTAAGTACACGAGAAGCAGCTGCAGAACCTTCCCACCTAAGTAAGACAATCACGAAATCGCCATTCGTGTTGCAAACACCAAGAACACTCATGGAAATTTAACCCTTCCTTGTCCTGTACCTTGGTTGATCAATGGCATTCATGTTGACCTTTATGTACATATCATTTAACGCACCTAGACAATCCTGTGTGAACACAACGTATGAAATATTCATATACATAAGTTATCTAAACTAGACACGGACAGCACACCAACATTTGTTTAGTTTCACTATACCTCAAATCATCTCCATCTCGAATTTATACAGGAGGTTGTGATTGACAAAAGTTTTTTCAACAGTACTTCATGTAGTCGTAAAACGACATTGAGAATGGAGTTGAAATGCCTAGAAACTGTTTCACCAGACCTAACGAACTGTCTACGACCTACTCTGTTCTTAACATCATGGGCTAAGATATGCAGGAATATGGCAACCATCTCCTCAATATTTACAACTTCTGTTCCCACTAATCTGCCAGTTGTCCTTAGTAAAGTACATAAAATGGCAAAACGTCTTCTATCCATTCGCGTGCTTTCACGACAATTTAAATCAGACTCATGGATTAGCTGAAAGTATGCTAATTGCCTAATATGATATCTAATGTGATGTGACGGGTATTCTATCCTTCTATGGTCGTTGAGTAACAGCTCTAGTGTTAGTAGTAATTGACGATGGGTAGTTGTGAACACTGTTAGTATGGTTACTACTTCTTGGGGGTCCATTATACCGTAGATTACAAAAATTGGCTCCTGAAACATTTATTCATGAGTGGTTTTTGAAATTTATACAAATTTTAATTTTAGTTTCAAACTAATGTACTTATAATCTAAACAAGAATATACTTACCATGGAATTTTAAATGCATGCAAAATTGTATGATATAGCTAAGTAATAGTAGTTTGCAATACTTTTTAATGTTTAACGTTAAGATTGAAACTTTTATCTAAATTTAGAGTACAATTGGATGAAATTGAAAGTTTGAAGTAAAATGCATATTTTTTTTTTCTTTTCTCTCTTTTCTACTTCTTTAACAAATAAGTTTAAATCGTTATCTATGGACTTTTAAGTTTGTTCACCTTTATCCTTAAAGACAGTTATTCATAGCTATTACTTTACTTTTAATTTATCAATAAAAAAATTTGTTTGCATTTTTATCAAATATATTCAACTATACGAAATGAAGCTACCAAATGGGTATTATTAACATTTGCCTATCACTAGCATGGTTTAACCCATAATGAGTGCTAGCCCTATAAACTATTTTTTTTTTTTTTTTATTAATCAACAATAACCATATTTAATTTCACGCAATGTCTTTGAATAATTTCATTTTTTTAAATATGAACATGGAAATTAAAATTTTCATTGATAAAATAGTCTTGATTTTTTAGGCTCATGATCAAGTCTTGAGTTTTAAATGAAAAATAAATCAATAAAAAGAAATATTTTATGAAGCCTAACAAGTATTTAGGAAGAAAATCAAGCCTTTTATGAATGAAAATTGTTGTAATAAAACATATGCAAAATCCTAATTAATATATAACTAAATTATTTTAAGAATTTAAGTTTCGTATCAACAAATACTTCAAATATATAGGATGGAATTTGAGGAGAAGAAAGTACCCATGTAGAAATTGAGGAAAAGCAAATAAATCCCATAGTTTACACGGTTTCGGTTGTTGCTGGAAGAAATTGAATGAAATATGAGAAAAGAAGAAGTACGGATTAGTTTCCACCCAACCTACAATACATGAAAGAAAAGATTTTAAATCTACCAATCATAGAAATAAACAAAAAAAATAGTGAGACAAATAGTACGAACAAAGACAATAAGTAGAGAAAGGAAAAGACTATCAAGAAGGACAAAAAGAAATTGACACAAAGAGTACCACCTTACGTACGATAGAAGGAGGAAATGTGAAGATTCACTTGTTTTCTAATAAGTTGTACACTATGACAATGAATAAACAGATGCTTCAGTAATAATATAAAGAAAAAAGTGAAAGTGATTTGACAGAAGATGTGATAAGCATCACAAAAGAGAAGAAGGGGGAAGGGACTTACCAACAATGGTGTAGTGAAGATAGGGTTGTCCTCATAGTTGTAAGGAAAATAGGTCTCATTTATAGAGAGAGAAGATATTGACATTCTAGGTGATGGGTAGGTCAACTTTAGGTGTACTTATGGTAATAAGTACACCTTGGAAACCCCACCTAGTGAAATAAAGTGAATGGTATATCATTGATGTGAACCAAATACATTCGGAATCAAAGAAACCACTATTGTCAATCACATCAACAAGGAAGTGAGTTAACAATTAATAAAGTATTTTACAAACTACTTGCAATCAAACTAGAGTAAACCAAATAAGAACAACTTGGGAATCAAACAAGAGTTATGACATAGTTGCAATGAGATTGGGAAAAAAAAAAACAAGGAAGCCGACAAACAATCAACTATCCTAGTATTATGCTTAGATAGTAATAACCAGCCTCAGAGCAACGAAATTCTTTTCTAAATCGTTCTGAATTTCGGATGATATGATATATCATGGTAAATTAGATACATTAATCATTAGAGTCAATGAAAAAATAGTCATTGAAATAGTAGCAGAGACCAAAAGTAAACAGATAAAGAAACAAGGAGTAAGGGACTGATAATTAGAGACCGAGAAGATAGCATACCTTTGACCTATAATCAGAAACCAAAAAAGAGAATCACATCATGAAAATAGCATTAGCATTCTAATCAATGTTTATAACAATCATTGAAATAGTAGTAGAGGCCAAGAGTAAACAGATAAAGAAACTAGGAGTAAGGGACCGATAATCAGAGATCAAGAAGATAGCATACCTTTGACCTATAATCAGAGACCAAGAAAGAGAATCACATCATGGAAATAGCATTTTAATCAATGTTTATAAAGTGACAAAAAAATGAATAGGGACCAATAATTAGAGACCAAGAACAGGTAAAGAAAAATGTAAATGCAATTATAATCAATGTTTATACAGTGATCAATAATCAAAGACCAAGAACAGATAAAAAATCTCAAGGAAATACAATTATAATCAATGTTTATACAGTGACATACAATTATCAAAGACCGATGATCAAAGACCAAGATCCGAACATTGAAATCAAGCATAAAGAAAAATAGTCCAAGTAAGCTGAAAAGATGTGTCAAAAAATAAACTTACATTTGTCAAAAAAAAATGAAGGAAAAAAAATTACAATGACACATCATTGGCTAGTGAAGAGAAAGAAGACTTACCATTTGATCTGGTAACCCTACTAAGATCCGAACACCATCCTCCATCCCCTACTATGCTCCAAACAATGATCTCCATCCTCTACCAAGCAAGATCTGAGCTCCAACATAGTCGTAGAATTTCAGACTCAGATAGACATGAAGGACAACACAAAAGATTGGAGAACCAAAAGAAGTGGCAAGGGGAAACCTTCGTTTGAAGCAGCAAGATAAAGGAGGAACGGGAGTGGCGTTCGAAACAACAAAATGAAAGAGGAAGCCAAAAGAAAGGGTTACGGATCTAGAAAAAAACACAGATCTAGACTACCAAACATACCGTAGTCTAGATCTGCGAAGGATTTCTTCAAATCCGACCAAAGAGAACCACAATGGTAGTCAATCGACAGGAACGGAGAAGAGGAAGCTCCAAAATCTACCAAGAACGACGTCGATCGGGAACAATAACGAAACCCTAAGGAGAAGAGATGGAAGGAAACGAGATGGAGGAAATAATACAAACGAGCAAAATAATCAGAGTAAGCAAAACAAGGGAGTGCATAACAGTGGTTTGTAGGTTAAGTGTAGGTTAAATGGGAACAAAGAAGAGGAAGCTCCAAAACCGACCGGGAAGAAAGCAAAACAGGAACCTGGTGAAACCCTAAGGAGAAGGGATGGAATGAAACGAGATAGAGGAAACAATACAAACGAGTAAAATAATCGGAGTAAGCAAAACGGGGAGTGCTGGAACAGTGGTATATTGGTTAAATGTGGGTTAAGTGGGATTTAGGCTTCAATTAAAATAGTTGGAGCCCCAAACGGGTGGGCTATAATAGCCCACCCACCCAACTCCAAATAGGAGGCCCAAACGCTCCCAAAGTGTTCAAGTGTTGGAATAATAAAAGATAAGAAAATAGTGTAAAGCAGACTTTAATAGATTTGTAAAAAACATGCAAATATCTTATATTTGCACATTTAAAATTCACTTAAAATTAGTTGTTTTTAAATATAGAAAAATAAAGTAAAATATTTACAAAATATAGCAAAATTTTAGAACCATTAATGATAGACGCTAGTATATCAGTGTATACCAGCGTCTATCATTGATGGTTCTAAAATTTTGCTATATCTTGTAAATATTTTCAATAGTTTTACCATTGAAATAATTTTTCTAATTAATAATAATTACATATTTATAACGAAAAATCAAATTAAAATTAATCTCAATAAATAATTACTTGATTATTAAAAAAATAAGTAATCAATTATTATTATTAAAAAAATAATTTTTTGTACCTTTAAATTTAACTAATCATTGTTATTAATTAAATATATTTAAGATATTGTTAGCTAATTATTTATTTATTTATGTAAAAATGTAATTACATTCATTTAATAAATTTTTATTGTAAAAATAAATTAAATAAATATTTTAATAGATTGTTATTGATTTATTAAAATAAATATCAATATTAGTTTTGTTAAGTTAATATTAATTAATTAGTTAACTATATTCAAAATGAAATTACATATAGAATGAAAAGGGGAAAAAGAGAAAACTCACAGTTTGTCTGTGTGAAATGAGAATGCTTAGGAATAGCTTATTTCTAGCCATAATGTTGAAAACTGTGAAACAAACATAGGTTTTGGATGCCTGTATCAATCCCCATACAGAAAAACCTCCGACCAAACGGCTTCTAAGTATTCGAGTGTTGGAATAATAAAAGGTAAGAAAATAGAGTAAATAAGACTTTAATAGATTTGGAAAAAAAAAACATGCAAATACCTGGTATTTGGACATTTAAAGTTCACTTAAAATTGGAAGAAAAAAAAAAGTAAGAATAATAGAGGCAAAAACATTTAGTGCATGCAAACTCATCAAAATCTCTTAAGCGTTGGAACAACAAAAAAAATAGTGTAAAGAAGACACTAATAAATTTGGGGGGGAAATGCAAATACCTTGTGTTTGCAAATGTTCCACTGAAAATCTCTTATCAAGAATCCGTTTTGTTTCTTTTAGAGAGACATGACACATTTTTTCCATCTTCAGTTCTTTTTACTAGGGTTTCATACGTCTATATATTTTCGATGAAATTTTCTCATGCTATATGTCTTGCAAGAGTTAGTATAAACAATGGGACCTCAAATTTGTCCAACCCTTCAATTTGAAGGAAGATCTTTTTAACGTTTATGCTCGTGACTACGGTCAAGCATTTGACAAAATACTCGGCAATCAGTATATACTTTTTAACTTTTCCTTGGCCCTACAAAACCTAAATCACGCATCCCACCCAGTGCTCTTGGAAATAATCAACATGATAGCCTAAAAATTGTTGTTGTGTTGCATAAGTGAGAAAATCGGAAGGGAAGCCATGAATGGGAGCTGACAAAATATCATTGCATTGGGAGATGCAAAGAATACATTCATAGGTCTTCAACCATCACGAAAAAGTTATACATTAGGCTCTTTTCAAGGATCAAACTTTTTTAATGCACTTTTGCTTTAGATAGGCGTCATGGCACTGAGAAGAACGTGATTCGTGGACCAAATGGTGGAATGAAGTAATTTGAGAGAGAATAAAAGTTGAATTTTGCTAAAATTATGGAAGATATACTCATCCATAATTGATGGAAGTATTGGGTTTAGGGGACAAAATTGGAAAAGTAGGGAGATAGACCCTCCCTATTACCTAATGGCCATAAATCATACAATTTAAAAAAAAAATGGTCATTTACCCAATTAGAAATTTTTTTAGGGTTCTTTGGACAAATGGCCAAATCGCTATGGGCTTTTTAAAAAATGGCCAATTAAGTTTCTACTTATTAAAATGGCCAAGAGATTACAACTGTCAATCCCATTGTTTAAAAAAATGACAAGTATGCCTCCATTATTCAATCCCTATATTTTTTGTGTGTTTAAAGACAAAATCTACTATATTAAATCATATTTAATTATATAACCATTTGACTAAAAAGAATAATCATTCTAAAATGGATCTCGATCACCCAAAATATAACTAAAAAATGCTCTCATATTTCTAAATAAAAAGTAGGAAGATTTAAAGTGTTAAGAGTGCCCACACAATGCAAATACAAAGTATATAAAGCAGTCATCCATGCAAGTACTAATGCAATAATCTATGACATATTAACCAACATACCACAATCAAATCACAACTTGCACTCAAATACCACAAAAGAACAACAATTTAAGGCTTCCAACACCAACATGTTCTCCCAACTAAGGTACCTTGCCCAACGAGAAATCCTTTCATATCCCAATCTTCTTATCTCATTCTCTCATTTACGTTTGAGCACACCATCTATATCTCAACATTTTTACTGATTACCCCTTCATTTCAAAAAAAAAAAAAAAAAAAAAAAAAAAAAAAAAAGATAGAAAAAACTTCCCATATTAAATATGAAAATACAATGTACTAATTGTAACACAAATACTTTGTACTAACAAGTTATAATATTCTAAGAACAACTTAGGTATAATCTAAAATAAATTTGTCACACAAATATGTTATACTAACAAAGTTAATATTTTATAGGAACTAACTTAGACCCAAAAAAAAAAACTCTCGAAAAATAATTATAATAAAATTGTGTGCAAATACTCTGTATTTTGACTATTTTTGCCATCCACTACAATTTCTCATCTTTTTATAGCGAAGTGGAGGAAAGGGAGAGGAGCGACCTTGGGTTTAGTGGGCTGGGCCTGAAAGTACAGGCCCGTTCATGGTGATTTCCACCTCTTTCTATTTTTCTTTTTCTTTTTTCCCTTTTTTTCTTTTTCTTTTCTGAAATTTTATAATAATTAGTTCTTCACTTCGAATTTCGGAAATACTATTTTAAATTTAAAATGATTAAAATTTTCCTGCAAAATCTATGAAATTTTTGTCTAGTATATTGCTATTATCTCTGCCCGTTTTGTCTTTTCTTCTCAATAATATATTTGGTCAAAGTACATGTCTAAATCAGTTAAATTATATTCTATTTTGTCTCTTCTTCTATATCAAAGAAGATAAAAAAGAAATTACATATGAGAGTTTTTGCTTTTTTTCTTTTGTCCATGCATTTTGTAAATGACTATTTCATTCCTCAATATTTAGGATATGATTCGTCAAGTTTAAGTGCCATTTAGACAATAGATATGCAATTATTTTATCGATTAGATATGATTTGTGAATATGTAAGGCAATTACACATGAATCAGTATTCACTTGTGGATGTCAACCATATACAAAAAGGCAACTTTTCAATTTTAAGTCTCTGCTAATGCCTTTCAATTCATGGGACACAAAACTCTTTGAGTTTAGTTGTCCATAATCCCCTTTAGTTTTTTGACACACAACTCTTCAAGTTTAGATGTCCATTGAGAGATGCTATGATTATAAAGATTCAATTTGTACCGACGCTAATGGAGTGTTACTATTGTGTAGGTGGATTACACATCTAATGAGTCTCATTCATTCATGTACGGATATTATCCATGTATAAAATAGACTTTTTGAGTTTGGGTGAGACATAGTGGAATGATTGAGGAGAATAAGTATAACTTGTGTTGTCATAATTGTTGGGAATGACATTGAGCCAAGACCCATAGCAAAAGCAAGAGTTAATAAGAAAGGAATTGTCCCTAATTGAAAGATTTATATCCAAAGGGGTATGAATATAAAAGCATGTAAGGGAGCTTCCAAATTGTGGTTGTGGTGGAAATAGAGATCTTTTTTTACAAATGTACTGCTGCTACGAAAAAAGAATTAATTTTTACTAACATTCCATTTAAAAGATTTTCAGATCTGAGATAGATTAATTTTTTAGCTTTTCTGATTTCTTCTAATCACGGTTCTGAGCAAAGTTTTCATCGATTTCTTTTTTTTTTTTTCCAATGAGTGCATGCCTAAATTTGGAGATTGTGTAAATCTTGGGAGCAATTGATATACGCGATTTAACACTGAGGTCGCACCAAATTTTACTTTCAAGACGGTAAATCTTCCTTGACAAAAAACGGTCTACATTTAGTCCTAATTATAACAAAGCCAACTAGCATAAACTATGTTTTATCCATCCAAATATCAGTGGCTAATAGAAAACAATACGAAAATTAATTGACATGATTACAATTTAGAAAAGTGAATTTTCAACATTTACATTACAAAAATTTTAGAACATGTGCATTGAATCATTACTACTTTTAAATAAAGCCCTTCTGATATAGTCACCCTCGAGACAATTAGATATATAGTTGAAAGAAGCATATTTCAATTTTCCTCATAAAAGCGACATAATATTAAATAATTTAACTCATCGATAATGGAGATGAATAGAGTAGATTGCATGTGACAAATAATACTCCACTTTCTTCTTTACAGCTTGATATCTATATTGAATATCTATATATCTTTTCGGTCCCTAGATTTTGAGTTTAATTTTCATTTGGTCTCTATATTTCAAAATCTAACACTTTTATCCCTCAAATTTCAATAATGCTCAATTGTAGTTCTTGAAATAACAAAATCGTTAGTGACTTAATGGAAAAATGACTAAGATGGTGACTGAACTAATTTTAAATTAAAATATCAATGATGTGGCTATTTTAATCTTGATAAGGCAAAAAGTTATTTTTTTAAGAAATAAAGAAAAATAAAATAAAAAAGAAACTCAAGAGACAGTTGAATCCAATGTTGGAAGAGGGTGAAGCTTTTGGAATCTTACATTTCATTTTCATAATTTTTCAAAAAAAATCATTTTAATAAAGGAAGGAAGGGGAAGAGCAGTGAAGGAAATGTTGGAGTTGAGGAAGAAACTTCATTTGGAGTTCTCTTTTTCGATTTTTAAGAGAAAAGAGAGTTTTTTTTTTTTTTTTTTTTTTTAAATATTAAGCAAATGACGGAGTTTTTTTTAGTTATTTAGATTCAAATCATGATATGAGATTTATATGAATCTGATCAGAATCAGCTTAATTATAGGCGAGTGAAGCAATCGCCTAAGATTCCCATTTAAAAATGTCTTATTACATATATACACATATATGTATATATTATAATATTTGCATCTATTTAATTTAGTTTTTAATAAAATTAAATTTAAAATATAAAATAATATACTTATTAATTTTCATAAAATTTTTCTTGTAATATTGAAAATAGAAATTATTAGAAAAATCTATAATGAATAGTCTCATAAACTCTCTCTATTTTTTATTGGCTGACATTTTAAATTTATTAAGCTTTTATCTTTTTATTCATAATTCCTTTTAAATTTCCTTAAAAATCTCAACTATTAATATAATTCTTTTGGTGTTTGTTTCAAGAGTTAAACTTGAGATGGGTTGAGCATAATAAGTCCAACTCTTGTTTGGAACAAGAGTTTAGAAAGCCAAGGTTTCCTACTCTTTTCCCATGGGTTTGAATAGTGTTGGTTACACTTTTTTTTAAATTTAATTTAGGAAGTTTGTCGGCCAACTTCCATACACCAACTTCGACGACCACCGTCGGCGACCCCTGCTAGCAAACTTTCAACCACCGACTCTGGCCAAACTTCGGCTACCATCGATCAACTTTGGAAGACATTAATAAAAATATTTTTAGTATATAAAAAACCAAACAAACTTGTATATAAAAATATTTCTAAGAAATAGTTGTCAAATACATGTGTTTTTATTTTAAATCAAGAGTGTTTAAATAAAAAAATTTCTAATTCATTCCAAATAGGCCGTTAGTTTAATGATAATAATATTTTTTAAATAAACTCCATTTCTTGTATTTTTTCATTTGGAGTTTTTTCTTTTTAATTATTATTATTTATTAGATTATCTTTTTTTAATTCGCTCTCTTCCCTTTGTTTATATATTTCCTTTATGTCAGGAGATTTCTTAGCGATAAATCGATCACTACAAGAAACATCCCTTATATGCTTTTATTATTATTATAATTATTATATACACATTTTTAATAAAAATTGAATAGTAAAGAAGGGTAAAAAGTAAATTGACTAGATTTTTGCATAATTAAGTATATTTATTTAAGTTATATGTGTAGAAAACTCCAATTTAAATTAACATTTTATTTCAAAACCTAATAAAATCAAAATATCAAATTATAAAACAATAAATTAAATAAAATTATAGTTTCAGTCAAGTCTATATTTCAAAATTCAAAAAAAAAATATTCTTCTAAATTTTTTAGATTATTTAAACTTGACTATATTAAAATAATTAAGATGACAAGTTTGAACTAATCTAAAATCTAACCACGGATTAAATACAAGAAAATATTTCACAAACACTTCGACTTCCTAAGCCTGCACTCCAAACATAGGTTTCTTAAATTTAGACTTCCAAATCCTGCACTCCAAACACAGTTGTTTTCTTAAACCCTAACTACCTAAACCTTCCAACCTAACCCAGGCTTAAACTAAAATTTTCTCTCTCTTCTCATAAATATATTAGGTATGGTAGGTTAGATTCAATTTAAGTTGAATTCTCTCCGTCTCTCTAAATCTCTCTCAACTCTCAAATTTTCATCAATATTATGTGTGGCCTCACGAAAGTTTGATTATCAATTGTTAGAGGAAAAATCATTCCCTTACTCAATCCAATTGCTTCAAAGTTTCAGGTTTTTTTAGTTCGAATTCTTTTGCTTTTTTTTTGAAAAAAAAATATTTCATATTATTGATTGTTCAATACCTTAACATCTAAGATTTGTTTATACTTACATACTTATAATATCAATAACTAGAAAATATGAATCTGGATATGAAAAGCTTAAGAAGAAAAAAAGAGTAGAAAAAATGGTTGAATTTAAAAAATGTGCTCTTGATAAATTTGTTATTGAATGTAAAAGTAATAGACTGATGAAATAATAGAAGAAATGATAGGTATAAACAAATTGAAAGATGAAACAAAAATAATAGATAATTATATAATTGAAAATGAAGTATGTAATCAAATAAACTTGAATGAGAAAAAAAACTAGAGAGGGAGGAAAGTGAAAAAAGAGAAAACAATGTGATATTAGTAATGATAATGAGAATGCATTCTGAATATAATATATATGATCCAATAAGATGGAAAAATATTGATTCTAAATTAATTGACTTATTGACGGAAAAATGTTCCATTAGATAAAGTCATTTAATTTTTCCTAGACATTTTTCTAATATTTATTATACTCAAAAAAATATCAAATGGCGAAAAAAGTGATAGAAATTTTCTAATTTACTCAAAAGGATTTCAATAAAGTTTATTGTTTTTGTTATAAGTTATTTAGTACTAAATCCAATACAGTTCAATTGGCTAAGGAATGAGTTAATGATTGGAAAAATATTAGTTATTGGTTTAAAAGTCAAGAAACTAGTAACGAACACATATCTAATATGAATGCTTGAATTGATTTACACAAATTAAATTATTAAAAAAATAAAACAATTGACAAAGATGTTAAAGAATTAATTAATAAAGGAAAAGAATATTGGAACAAAGTATTGACATGAATTATTGTTGTAGTTAAAAATCTTGCTAAAAATAACTTAGAATTTCAAGGAGTAATAAAAAAAATTATCAAGAAAACTATGAAATTTTTTTAACTTAATTGAAATGATTGCCGAATTTGATCAAATAATGCAAGAACATATTCTTCATATTCAAAATAAAGAAATTCATTATCATTATCTTGGACAAAATATACAAAATGAATTCATATAGCGGACTTGAAATAAAAAATATAATTATTGAAAAAAATTAAAGAAGCAAAATATTTTTCGGTTACATTAGATTGTACACCTAATGTAAGTCATTAAGAACAAATGTCTCTTATGGTGAGGTGTGTTGATATTTCCACAAGTCCAATAAAAATGGAAGAATATTTTTTTAGAATTTTTAAAAGTTGAAGCTACTACTGGAAAATGTTTATTTGATGTGCTTGTAAACACAATTAAGATTCTTAAACTTGATATATTGAATATAAGAGGACAATGATATGACAATCAATCTAATATGAAAAGAAAACAACAAGGTGTACAAAAAAAGATTACTAGAAATAAATTTTCTGACATGGCTAGCTCATGTCATAGAACTATGACATTTTTTGGAGTTGTGCAACGTATTTATTATTTATTTTCTTCATCTACAAAACGATGAAAAATTTTGCTAGATCACATAACTAACTTGACTATCAAACCATTGTCACAAACACAATGGAAAAGTCGAATTGAAAGTATTAAGCAATAAAATTTCAAGCACCTCAAATAAGGGACACTTTATTAAAATTAGGAGAAACTAACGAAGATCTTAAAGTGAAAAGTGAAGCTAGTTGTTTAACTACTTATAAATTTGAAAATTTTGAATTCTTGTTAGGCATGACTATATCTAAATTAATATGGTATGGATACTTCTACTAAAAAAAACTTTTCAAAATTAAAATTAAATAGATCTTAATTAAGGTCAACTATGTTGCAATAAGGATTAAATGAATTTACCATATTATCTATTCAAAAGATATATTAATGAACTTAGTTTATCAAAATTTAGTAAATAATTTTGCATCTCAAAAAATAGGAAAAATAACTTTTAAATAATATTTTCTATATGAAAGTCTCCCTATCAAAGATTTTGCCTAAGACCTCGTATGATCTTGAACCCGCTCCTGGATGTAATCTCATTTATTGTGCGTTTTGAGGTTGTTATTTGGATCAATGGATCATTTATAATGCCATTTTCTTTTTCCTAAATGTAGGTTGCCTCTGTTTTCTAGTGAGGTCATGTCAAATGGAATTATTATTTTTTATTTATTTTTTTTTCTAAGAAGAGAAGAAGGAGAACAATAAGAGAACCATATCATAAAGTCTAACCACAAAAACAAAGGAGATAACTCATCATTTAAAGGAGAGGCTAACCAACTAAAAAATCTATCCACCAAAAAAATTCCTCGAAGTATCAAATACTATGAGTGTGATTTTATTTTATGGTTTTAGATTCATTCAAATTCAAAAACAATATTTTTATATTTTAATTAAATTTAGATTTTGAATATTAAATTTTAAAATACAAAGATAAAAAAAATATTCAGAAATACAATATTTCATTTTATAAACTCAATTCATTTTTAAAAAATTAAAATATGCCTTATATAGTATATTGTAAATTATATAATATTAGAAAATTAATAATTATACAAAAAAATTGAACTTAAAACATGTTTATACACTAATTAAGATATAATAACTTTATAGTCAATCTAAAACTTACAGGAGAATTGCAACTCATTTTATGGTTTATAAATGCAGTATCCAACACATTTAAATCAATAATTTAAACTAGAATATAATTTCTTAATTTGCTACCAAACGTTATCTCATAACAAATTCAACTTTGTTGTTATTCAATCCCATATTTTCAAATATTCTTAAACTCCTCATCATTTTAATGTCTTATTTGAATGTGATAGAGTCAAAGTCATCTGGAGAATCCTTCTGTCTCAGTATCATGTTGATAGGATTATGATTTTCTCGGATTGCCATGTATTAATGTATATTTAAATAAGCCATTTGAGCCTTATGTTGAGGTTCGTGATCTTATTCAACTTATTTGGAGGCAAGTTGATCATTTTCAATCGATCTTTTTTTGTTTCGTTCATTGTGATTAGAGTCGAACTGCTCACGAACTTGTTTGTAGAAGTTTCTCAAATGTGTCGTTTAATTGGATTTTTAATCGTGTTAATTGGATGATTTTAAGTTGTAAATTCGATGTATAAAACTTTATCCAATCGTCAGAATGTTGATGGTATTTAATAAATTATCACTTTTTGTTTTTTTTTCTTCTTAAATCAATTTTTTTATTCAAAGAATTTGATGACCCGAAAAAATCGATCAATTCAATCTAACTCGTGCAATTTGAGTTGGATTATCAACTCATTTGGTTTGAGTTATTCAAATAAATGAAACTTTTTTTTTGTTGGATCGGTTCAAGAGTTCACTTAAAGTAACTCAAACCAATCCGACTTATTGTTTACTTTAAAATGTATATTTTTTTTTACTTATGATATAATAATATATACATATATTTATTTTTATTTTTACTTTCATTTTCTTAGATAATTTATTCTCAACAACTCATAAAAATAGTTTTTAGCACGTTAGGAAAAAAAATAGATTATATAAATTGAAATTGAGTTGTTAATCTTAATTCAGTATATAAAAATAATTAAATCAAATTTCTACGTATTAATATTTTACTTATTTTTAAAAATAAAATTTAAAAAAAATGATCTGAGTAATCAAAATCAATACAACTCAAATATTTTATAATTGGATTAGATTTGATTTTTTTTAATAAAGATTATTTGGATCGAAGAAAACTCGAACAATGGTTAGATTTAAAAATTAATTCAATCCAACTCAACATACAAACAACGTTAATGGTCACCGTTGTAGTAAAGGCACTTTTAATTTCCAAATTATGTAAAAGACTGTTGGTTATTAAATAATAATGGGAAAAAAAATCACTCCGATCTAATATGAACTCATTTTTAAAAATATATATATATAATAATAATAATAATAATCTCAACTAAATCCATCGCTTTGATTCAACGATTGTTTGGATACATCCAACGTCTTTAATGACACGTTGGTGTTAACTGTTGATGGTCATAAATGTGATGGCTACCACCAACAAAGAAATAATGATAAATTTTTTTATCCAAAAAAAAACTACAAATAATAATGTCAATGCCACTTGAAAACATTTCAAAATCAATTTTCAGATATACTTTATTAGTTATCATTTTGAAATTCATTTTTAAATATACCAAATCTCTTTACTTTCAAATTCATTTCATTTTAATCCTTTTCATCTTTTATAAATCTTAAATTTACTTTTCAATAAATATTAAATTTATTCCCAAGTTATTTTTTAAAAAAATATGTAATAAGGTAAATATAGATTCATGATCAATAAAAGAATATTGTTATAGATTGAATATATTTTTTAAATATGAAGATCAAAAATGATATTTTAACTTATTTGATTATTAGTAGTAATGGCAGGAAAACTATTGATTTATACTCTTAACTTTAAAAGCTTTATCAATTAAAATTTCAAACTAACAATAGTATCAATTAAATCCCAAAAATTTTAAGTTAATCAATTAAGACCTTTCATTAGAATTTCATTTTACAATCATTAATGCATAACATTTATACGTATATAAAATTTCTAAGTTAAGTGTAAAGATAACTAAATTAGAGAAGTACAAGGAAATCAAATAATAGCAACAAAAAATTCTAAAAAAATTATATAATTTGATTCATCTAGGTTCATAATTTAAATTGATATGATTATTAATTTCGAATTTAGAGTCTTAATTTACTCAAACTAAAAAAAAGAATTGATATTAGCCCTTAAAAGAATATATAGTACTAAACTTTCTATATATATATATATATATATATAACATATTTTAAAACATATATAATGAACTCTAAAGAGTCATAATACGCACAACTCAATGTATATATAAGTTTTATGGTTTGAATTCTCACACGTCGCACCTTCATGGTATAAAAACGGAATATGAGAAACAAAATTGAATGAATTTTATTAAAAGTCTAAATGAGGCTTCCTTGTTAATCATCCGTTGTTCATTCTCTATATATAATAATAATTATAATAATTATAATAAAGCCCAGTGTCGACGGTTGAAAAATCGGGTTGATTTTTGGATAAATGTTTGACCTTTGAAATGTTATCCTTATCTCTCTTTAGCGCCATCCACGTGGCTGGTCAATTCGGTATTGTTCGGCGTGTATTGCCGACATCCCCGCCCCCGGTAATCTCGCGTCTGACGTGTCCACCCATTAAAATAAATATAATTCTCAAATTGCAATTTATTTTCCATGTCGACAATAACCTTTCCTCATAAAGCGATATCGAAGGATTTGGTAGACGTAGACCCCGCGTTATTTTTATATCACTGGGAATAATATAATTTTATTTTTTTCAAATTTAATTAAATGCATTAAGTGGGTTGATTTTCTTTTATCATATTAATAATAACTTAAAAAACACTTCTCGTCTCTCGACATCGATAAAAGTAATCACTTAGTCTTTAAACTTTTATATATAATGATTTAGTAAAAAAATCATCAAAATTATACATTAGATTTATGCATAAAATCTCATTAAAATTCATTAAATATTAACATTAATTTTTATATTAAGGACTAAAAATCCTAGAAATGCTTGTTTCAATATATTGTGTAAATTAGTCAAAATGTAAAAATCAAATATTTTTTTGTGGTGGAACAAAATATCCCTCACTTCCCCTGGAAAAAAAATTTGGGAGGGAGTTCCAAAGGAACATTGTTATGTTGCCTCGAATGGTGTACTAATTCTTTGAATCCAATACCAACGAGAATCATTCCTCCTAGAACAACGTTCTCTTTCAAACCTTTCAACCAATCAATACGATTTCGGAAAGTGGTTATTGCTAACAAATTTTAAAATACAAGAACTAAATTATTACATAATAAAATTGAGCTAAATTATTACAAAACTAAAAATTTATAGACTAAATCATTACAAATCAAAGTTCAAAGAAAAAATTGTTACTTATATAAAAAAGTCTAAGGACTAAAAGTGTTTTTGAACTTTATTAATATAATATGAAAATTTAGATCGACCCGAATCCTCTACTCTTATTGTACTAAATAATGACGATAAGAACTTTTAACTTTGTAAAGATCCTTTCAAACTATCTTTCATGTTCAACTATTTAAGCCTTCTGGTGTTCATTTGGTATTTGATTTTTGGTTTTTTAAAATTAAACATATGAGCACCCATTTCATCTCTAAATTTATTGTTTTTCATCTACTTGTTATCAATACTTTTAAAAACGAAGCCAAATTTTGAAAAAAAAAAAAAAAAAAGTCATGATTAATAACAATTTGATTTTTAATTTTTAGTTTTTTAAAATTAAATTTATTAACACCCCTACCACTACTATCTTTAAATCTCTTATTTTTTTCATTTACTTATTCCCAATATTTTAAAAAATCAAACCAAGTTTTGAAGAAAAAAATTAAAAACTTGTTTTTGAAATTTGGAATTTGGATAAGAACTCAATTCTCTTACTTAAGAAATATGCAAACTATTGTATAAAATTGGACAAAGTAAACTTAATTTTCATAAATCAAAAGTCAAATGGTTATCAAACGGAATCTGATTTTCAAAAACATGTTTTTGTTTTTAAAATTTGGCTAAGAATTCAACTGTTTTATTTAATAAAGACTAAAAACATGGTAAAAAATTGATAGGAAATATGTCAAGTTCTCAAAATACAAGAATCAAATGGCTACCAAATAGGGTTAAAATAATAGGCAATCAATTTTAAAATACTTCACACTTATTCAAGCATGGTGTTATTGTCAATATCAATAAAATTCAATTCGTTAAAAAAAAATATATGCTTTCGATTAAAAAGATCAGAGGGTTTGAATATTCTATATTTTAAATATTGTGTTTTTTAAGTGAGTTTTTTTACTTTTATATTTTCATTGGATTCTTCCTACTTAATTGCAAGAACATTTGGTACAAGATAAAGAAATTGTGTAGGATGGACAAAATAGGATATCTAATTGAAAATATGACCAATTTTTAATTTTATGATTTATGGCTAAATTCCAATCGTGCCCCTTTTGAGCAGTTATATCTTTCCACAATTTTAGTAAATCTACACCTAGAAGATCATTTATCTTTCTTCTTTCAATTTTCTTTCAATTTCAAGAATCAGACTCTTTGTCTTCCTTTTTTTGCTCAAAACCCTTTCTTTATTGGATTAATTGGAAAAACAACAAGAACTAGCCTTCTTCTTCTCTCATTCTGAAGTTATCAATTATTCAACTCAACTCTCAAATATTCTCTTCGAGTTTCTTCTCCAGCAATAAGGCTTCTTCTCCGAGCTTCTTCTCCTATATGTTGTAGCTCAAAAAATGTTTTTTAACCAATGAATTAGAACTTTTCGGTTTAGAACGGTCTCTTAAATTGATACATGAAATTTGCAATTCAAATTCATGATTTGACTCGTTTTCCATTAATTGGAAATTGGAAGGTTGGAGATGAAAGATTGGGTTGAAGAATTTCTAGTTGGAATATGGAAGGTTTGTGTAGGGAGATGTGTTGGTTTTTACTGGTATTTGATGTCTGATTTGATTGTTGTTTTCGGTTATGTACTATAATTATTGGATTATGGTTTATACATCCAAGTGCATGCATTGCATCTTATCTTAATAATCTAAGAAAAAAATGAATAAGATTCTTTTCCTTTATCATTGTAGATTTTAGGAAGATTTCTGATTGTGTATTTTGAATACAATGTCTTTGTATACCACAGAATGACTACTTTAGTTGTTTTTTAGCGGTTAAAAGTTTTTTTAGTTGTTACAAGGTATAATATTGGCCTACCTAAACATCTTATTGTCCTACATTTTTGTGTTTGATACATACATTTTCAACTCCTTTGGAATTTGATTCAGTCTTTCATTAATTGTTTAATCATTGGATTCCACTATATCCTAATAATTTTAACATTCTAGTAACATCAAATTTGAAAAATCAAAGTATATATATAATTACTTAGATCAAATTTTAATAAGGTTTGACGCTTGAATATAAAAGGTTGCGTTGGATTTAAATTTATTTTCACCAATAAAATTATTCCTCTCCAAATTTATTGAAAATTTTAATTTTAGGAGTATTAAGAATTCTTGACATTTCTGACAAACTCGATCAATGCACCTTAAATCGTACTAGTTGGGCTATTTATTTATTTTTTTAGTACATATTCTTTGGGTAAAATTATAGGCTTAATTTATTTGATAATTTCGTTAAATTAAACTATAATATAAAATAATAAAAACACTTTTTTTAATAATGTATTTGGTTTAACCCTTCCGTGTTTAATTTTGAAAATAAGTCATTTTTGGAAAAAAAAAAAAAAAAAAAACTAAAGCGTTTGACAATCATTCTGAATATATTTTAAAATATAATTTTAGATTTTTTTAATGAAATGAGATTAAATAAAAATGACTTTTCTAAAAAAAAAAACTCCAATAAATCCAAACAAACACTTAATTCAGATATTTTTCAACTATCCAAATAATATTTTATTTTATTTTAGCGATTTAAAGAGGGGAGTAGATGGCTGTAGCCTTATCTCGATAAAATAATCATAATTATAAAAATTATTATAAGAGTCAGAAAGCAAGTGAGCCACGTGCGATCACGGCGCCACCTTCAGTTGATTTTTCTTTTCTTTTCTTTTTTTTTTTAAGGTTTAAATGTATTAATAAAATTTCTTTTAAGTTTAGATCTACTTTTTGTAACAGAGTATTAAGTTTAGTGTTTCCTATAATTTACTCTCTACTAATTAATATAAATAATTTAATTAGTTTCATTCATTTTCGATCACTACTAAAATTAATTAAAAAAAATTCACATCATAACTATTTTTAATTAATTAATTAAAAATTAACAAATACCAAAAATAAGCATCAATTATTTAGAAGTAAAAGTATAAATTCTAGAAATATGGAGACCAAGTAAAATTACATTCGTAAATTATAAGTAAAAGGTAACATTTTAAAACATAAAGACGAAATGAAGATTACAATCAAAATTTTGAGTAAAAAAAAAGGTTTAATCCTTGAACTTGTATAGAAATAAGAATTTAATTCTCATAATTTTAATTTAGATAATTATTTTGAAGGATAAAAATGATGGATAAATTTTCAAATATTACAAAATTTTATTGTCAAAACTGATGGATATATTTTCAAATATTTCAAAATTTCATTGTCTAACAATAACAGATATTGATAGACATTTATGTCTATCGGTGTCTATTATTGTCTATCATCGATAGACATTGATATTTTATTATATTTATAAATAAATTGACTCATTTTACTATATTTGAAAACAACTCTCATAATTTTGTAATCATTTAATATTAATTTTAATATGTAACAATTTACTAATCTGAAAAAACCTATTAAATTTTAGGTAGGTTGTTGCATCTGTATAATTATTTATCGTATAAAAAGAAAACAAAGTTGTATAACAACTTTGTTATAGAAACTACAATTTCAATGGCCTTTCCAAAGGATAAAGGAGAGATGTTATACTTGCTCTTGGTCTCTTACTATTTTCTTTTTTTTTTTTTTTTTCATTTGGCTGATGTTGATGTACTAGAGGCTATGGTTATTGAAAAGGGTTTGTTCATAGTAGTTGAAACATGTTTTCTTGATTTGTAGGTAAAAACTAACTTCAAGTGGTTAGTCATCGTCAATTTCAGATCTCAATTATTGTTGTGTCGTGGAAGATCCACGGTCTTGAAAGCAAAATTGACATGACCTCAGTGTTAAATCACAAAAAGTCGGTTGCTCCCCAAGGTTAAGACAATACCCTTCTCAGACATGCATCCGTTGAAAAAGGATTGGAATCGAGTGGAAACTTTGCTCATGATTAAATCATTTTTAATAGAGAGAAATATCATGTCAAACTCAAATTTCACTCTTGTGGACTAAAACAACCATTTTTCTTTTTATAAGAATCCAACAAAAACGTTTTTCTAAATTAAAGATAGAAAACGTATCATATCTGAATTGATTACAAAAACGTTTCATATCTAAATTAAATACAAAAAATTATTTTCAAAATTAAATTGAAAATACATTTAGAAATCTTTGGCTAATTTTATTACAAGTCATTCCAGCAAATGACTAATTGGCTAGTCATTCCCAAAAATCCCCCACGTATGACTGATAATTAAAAAACAAAAAATAATTTATCTGAGCAAATATAGATAATAAAATTAAACATTAATATCTTTCGATTTGAATTGATACATAGTGAAGTAGGGCAACAACTTGATTGGAGAGAGTGAATTACGTCTTGAACTTTCAATAACTATGATTGGGACCCCCATAACACGTTTTACTCCTTAAATTTTCATCGACTCGGCGATAAAAGCGTGCTATTTAAGGCCATGCACATAGAACCTCGGGTCAATGTGAAAGCTCTAGGAAAAGATCTTTAAACTTTTCCATAGAAGGCGGTCACATCTTCACAATTACATTAATTGCTTCATCAAGTTTATAGCAATAGGCCACTCAAAACTGAGCTATGGAGACTTCACATCTAGTCCATACCATGACCAATGAGCTATCAAGATTTTACAATTATCCATCAAGCCCATACCATGACCACCCAAAGGAAGGGCTATGGTATTTTAAAAGGTTTAAGTTCTATCTATCAAGTTCGTACTAGGACCACCCAAATGAAGAGCTACGGACCATCAAGTCTATCGTAATAGATCACCCAGATAATGTTGGGGTTGATGCCCTAAAATCTCGTGTCCTGTAGTTTGTAAACAGTATATACGAACACCAGTGATTGTTAATATATGATATTTACTTCACATCTTGTTGTTTTGCTCGGTTATTTGTTTTATTTGCTTTACCACAAACCAATAAACATAAAATTCCTGGTTATCTGTATGTGACTCAAGCATGTATGTGGTGACATATAAGTGGATCATGTCTTGAGTGATAACCAAAATGGTCTGTAGTATATGGATATAGGAGGAAAACCTTATCCTAGTAATGATACGGACGCGGCCCACTTTGTGGAATGGTCACAAGTTTTGTGACTTGCCACAGATGATCTGATCTTGATCATTCATATTAGGGACATGCGCACGGGGGCATCCTATACAAAGAGTTTGTATAAGACCTGACCACGAAGTGTTAATGTCTTGTTATATAACACCGTTCATGACAGAGACTTCACTTCACTAGGATGACCATAGGTAACATGACCTCAATCCTGAGTGAGTTGGGAACTTCTAGTTGGCTTTTTGGCCCTTAATCTCAAATTAATTAATTTTAATTAATTAATTAATCAATGTTTTGATGATAACAAACTCAATTTTTAATTACTGAAAATCTTAGTGTTTTAATATGTTCATAGCATAGAGCTTGGAACAACGATTCCAACACCTCTTGAATCACTCAAATCGGAGCTAAAATGAAGACGATATGACCGAAACAAGTTTATAGAGAAAATACCATGGTGGATGACGTAGCATAACCAGACCATTTGCATGTAGATATGTGGTAGCATATTGGTTGAATGGTGGATCATTAAGAGATTAACATATGATGGACTTTTGATTTTTGGATTGATTTAAAATTAAAAAAATTGAAATTTAAAAGGAAAATAAATTTAATATTATTTTATGTTTGTGTTTAACAACTAGTTTTTTTTACACATGGTATGTTTTTTTATTTTTGGATTAACTTTAAAGAGAATGAATTTAAAATGAAAATGAATTTAATATTAGTTTATGTTTGTGTCTAATGGCTAGTTTTTGATACATGGTATTTTTTTTTTTTTTGGATTAATTTAAAAAAAAATGAATTTCAAAAGAAAATGAATTTAATATTATATTTTGTTTGTATCTAACGACTAGTTTAATTTAAAATCTCCACCATTTATTTTTCTTTTCCAAAATTCAATGGTTCAAATTAATTGTGGTTTCTAAAAATTTTTCCATCTCTATATAAACCATCTTCCTCTCCAAATTTTAAACCAACAAAGTTTACATTTCATAATCCTCCAAAACTCAAAAGTTCCATTGTTGAGAGAGTGTTATTGTATTCTCTTTAAGTTCCCAATTTTTTTTCTTTTCATCTTATCCTTAAGAGAGTGTTATTGTATTGTGAGGATAAACTTGTTGAGTGCTTAAACTTGTAAATCCACTCTAGTGAGAGTTGTATTATATTCTTCAAAAATTCCAACATTTGTAACGGTTTGATCCTAAACCGTGGAAAGGATCGGGTTTGCTCTTGAACCCATAAAAGAAGCGGTGGTGTAACGGTTGGGCTCTAATCCGTGGAAAGAGTTAGAAAGATTTTATTCAAATTCCCAAGAGGCGCTTGGGGAGTAGAGTAGGTCGAGTTTGACCGAACCACTATAAAAATTACGGTGTTTTCTTCTCTAACTTTTCTTTTTTATTTTTGTAATTAATTTAAGCAATTTATTGTATGTTTTAGTTTGTTCTTATTTATTTGCTAAAATTTGATAGAATTAAATTATCACATTTTTTGTCATCTTATTTGTTGCATAATTTGAATTTTTCTTATTATTTATAAAAAGTGTATTAATTAGTTTAATTAGGTTAATTTAGAAAAAAAAAAGTTTAATTAAACCCTATTCACCCCCTTCTAGGATTGCCATATCGATCCAACACTCCTGCCTTTGAAGGCGATTCTTTGATTTGTATGGGTGCGAGTGGCCAAGTCGTCGATTCAAACCTACCATTTTGGGGATTCGTCTGATTTAGGAGCTGGGAACTCAGCTACACAAGATGGAATTCACTCCTTCCCCGAGGCAGGGGTAAGTAGATAGATGGCTCCCTTAAAGGGTTGATTCCAGGGCTTGAACGATGTGGCCCACACACATTCTCTTGGCCCGAGAGGTGTTCACACATATTGGACTATGTTGTATTGTTCATTAGAGGAATCAGTGGTACTTAAGGAGTGAGATGTAACTGCAGAGGCAAAACGGTAAATTGATCCAACTGTACTTACGAGCATCTGTGAAGGGCCATCGTACTCATGATTAGTTAATCCGATGGATACAGAAATATATCTGTGGTAAGAAGAGTTCAGCTGTTGGTCTTTAGTGGAATCACTGATAGTTAACGGATGGTGAATCTCGTGGCTAAAGAGTTTAGTTAGCTATTCACGTACCGTTGAAGCTTCGAGTCACAAGTCTATTAGGTCACCTGGGTAGCTTGGATAAAGTCGAGAACCAGTGTTTAGGTTAATTTGAAATATTCAAATTGACTAGAGGAAGTTCAATTATATATGATATAATTGGACTGGTTAATTATATATGATATAATTGGCTAAATGTATGAGATACATTATTTTGGAGGAAATTAGATATAAATATGATTTATATCAAGTATAAGAGAAAATACTATAGTAGATATACATGATATCAAACTATAGGATATAAATATAATATGATTATATTTATTAATTAAATTAATTGATTAATTATTTGATAATTAACTGATTAATCCATGTTCGGACGCGGGAAGTAGGGTTGCGAAGGTTATGGTAACCAGCGGGTTAAAGCTATGAAAATCGTTTTCATTTTAATTATTCAATCGTGCATTCGTATCGCCCGCGCCCAAAAAGAATCCGTGAAAGAGCGATCGCAATAGCCTATACAATAGAAGCTCGTTCGTCTAACCGATCGTCTAGTTCACGCGTTCTCTAAACGATCGTATACATCTTTTCTAAACGATCATTCAATTTTTCCTAAATGATCGTGTAGCTCTATTATACGATAAGCATTTTTGTTATACGATAGTATAGTTCATCTCCCACTTGCTTATCGTCTACACGACGTCTTCTACCAAACTCACCGGAGCCCACTCTTTGGGTTTTTTACGCCGAGGATACCCGGGTTTCTCTTGTGGTGGTGTCGTCCCCGCGACATTATTCGTGTACGTTCGGATCGTGTTGTTGCAGTCGACAGACTCGCCGGGTGCTGGTAGATCGGTGAGAGGTTTTTCGCTGCTTTGGGTTCAATCGTTCGAAGAGTGTCTTCATCTGGTATGAACCATTTCCTTGTGTTTTATTATATTATGAGCATGCCGATTATGAGTTTAATATGCATAACTGTTTGTATGGAATGCATATCGTTTATGTTTCGGTCACTGTGAAATCAGAGCGATCTAAGCCCACTCATGGAACTTTCGGTATGAGATTCTTCAGATAAAGGGCTATGGACCATCAAATCTATCGCAATAGACCACCTAGATAAAGGGCTATGGACCACTATAATGGTTTGAGTCCCATACTTGTTGAAAGTTCTAGAATTAATCTTCTTGATAGGCCTTCAGTGAGAAGATATGCAAAATTCCTCTCAAACCTTACAATGAAATAATCCTCCTTTCAGTAATTGTTTCACAACTCCATGCCTGAGGTGTATATGCCTCCTCTTGCCATCATACACACTATTCTTGATAATTCCTATGGTAGTCTGTGAATCACATTTAAAGAGAATGGTACTAATACCCGTCCACAATGGTACATCTCTCAATAGACTTCTAAGCCATTCATATTGATGCCCCACACAATGGTGCATCTCCCAATAGACTTCTAAGCCACTCAACCTCTTGTCCTGCTAATTCTAGAGTAATAAATTCAAACCCCATGGTGAACCTTGCTATACAAGTCTGTTTTGCATATTTCCATGAAATAGCTTCTCTACCCAATAAGAGTACATCCACTAGTAAAGCTTACTTCGTCATTCTAAGCTACACAGTTTGCATACATTACCCTTCTAATATGGTAATAATTATTAAAATGCAAACAATAATCCATTGTACCATTAAGATACCTTTATAAACGACGAAGAGCAATCAAATGATCTTTATCATGATTATGTGTATATCTACTCAATCTTCTCACAACATATGCAATAATAGGTCTAGTATAGTTCATAAAAAATATAACACTCCCTATAAACTTTGGATTTTCAGATTGAGAAACATTATCTCTTTTATTTTTCTTAAGGCTCATACTAGCATCATAAGGTGTTTTTACATAAGCATCACCGTGACTATCAAATCTCTTTAACAATTTCTCAATGTAGTGTGATTGACCTAAATAAAATCTGTTCTCAATTTTTCTAAGTTTAACACTAAGTATTATGTTAGCTCTCTTTTATCTAATTCATTTCAAAATGTGACAATGATAAGAACTTGGCATTATTGACTACATCTATGTTTGTACAAAAAAATAAGCATATTATCAACGTATAAACATATAATCACACAAATTAACTCAAACAACTTTGAGTAAACACATGTATCAATGGATATTTACTAATGTACCATTAAAGTTCTAATTATACAATTATTTGGAAGCTAGGTCACCATTGAGAAAGGACTTCTTTACATCCATTTGATGCATTATACTAATACCATTAAGGTTTTGTTTCCTTTAAGAAATTCTACTAAATCCATGAAGTTCAATTTTCATTTTCTCTTTCAATGATCCTAGATAGGCTTAATAAAACAAGGACTTCATACTTTCAATAAACTGAAATTATATATATATGTATCCATGAGCATCTTCTTATCTAATCAATGCGGGACTTTGGTCGCATTTCCAACGATCATCCCCTCAAATAAAAGACCAACTAAACCTCCCCTCAAGTAGCCATCCATCCATTAGGCAAACTCCTTTTCACTAGAGCATACATCCTATCCAATGGTGTTCAATCATGGATCACAGCATGACTACATTTGAAGCTTCACTACACAACTGAGGATTTATATCAACGTGGCTAAGCTAGGGGACGACTCTGATACTACTTATTAGAGATAACAACTCTCCAAATATCTTCACAATAGTATGATATTATATTCACTTTGGACATAAACCCTCATGGCTTTGCTTTTAGGTTTGATCCAAAAAAACCTCATACCAACGGAGATAGTTGTTCTAACTTATATATCCATGAAAAGTCCTTATAAAATGTCCACATATTTTATAGCTTAGACAAGATCTCAAATTACCATCAGTTTTACAAGCTTTCACAAAAAATGATGGAAATTTACATATTGTCATACTAGAAACAAGCTAAGTGATGGTCAAAATAATGTTATAGGACCACATTCAATTTAAAAGTATAATAATACTTTTCAACTTCATAAAAATAATGTTATAGGACCACACTCAATTTAAAAGTATAATAATACTTTTCAACTTCATAAAAATTAATGGCCAAAAATGATAATTTAATCATGCATAAACTTTTGTCAAATATATCACACATGGAATATTATTTCCATTCACGCTAACATGCTAATAGACATGCTCAAGTAGATCAGAATAGCATCTCATTTAAAATAATTCAGTTTACTACTAATGAAAAATTCGAATATGTACTAATCAAGTTATATTGAATATCATGCTATACAATAGCAATAAAATAAAATTGCTAAAGTTTTATACCAAATGTAAAAATTAAATTTGTGGAACAATCTAACAAACCACGTGTGTCAACTATGTCACACATGTCACATTAATCTCATCAATCAAGAGCAAACTCAAACTCAACCCAACAGTTCAACAAAGAGATTGTAGTCTAACAGATTAACAGTTCAACACCTCAAACAATGGAATGATGCATAATTTCTTGCCAATTTTCCAACGGTTATAATATCTAGTATAACAAATGTTATTTTCCTTGTTTGGATATTACACATAGAAAAACCTCACAATTTTCCTTACATAATAACTCTCACCATGAGCATATTTCTCTACTTTATATTTCCTTTTCTTTTTGAGAAAATAGTCTCCAATACATTTTTCAACTAACATACTATTGGCATTTTCTCAAAATCAATGTTGAATTAATTATTAGAAAGATCATTATAGTTAAATACAGAAAATCGTTTGCAAATTTAAGTTAAATATAAAATTACATTTAAAAATATTTGATTAATTTTATTACAAGTCATTCTAGCAAATGTCCAATTGACTAGTCATTCCCAATACATGCATGTGTTGTTGTTCTATTATAAAAGAAGAAGGAAATCAATGGATTTTTAGAAGTGAGGATGGTCATTAGTGAAGTGAATATGCAAGTTCAATGTTTTCGGACATGTGTTTTTCGTCATTGTCGGTATCAAGCCAATTGAGTTATAAAGCGCCTTGGTGGGTGTTGCAGACAAAAGTATCATTGATTGAGATGGAAGAAGTTCTAGAAGAGATTTGAGAACCCATACGTGTAAACGATAGTTGACGTGATGAGATAAATTCATATCAGTTTAACTAAACAGTAGCATTTGAGGGAATGAATTTCTTCCTTTGTTTATTTATTTATTTTTGGTGGTTTCATTGTTGATCGGCTTAAAAATAAGTTTTAAAATAAATCAGTGCCATTATTACTATCCTCAAACTTTACGAAATTACTTGAAAAAACGTCAAATACAATTCAAAGGAAAAGCAAAATCCCAAGTAATTAGCGACAAAAAGAAAAGGACGGCAAGAGGACGAATCGGGCCCCTCAAAACTTATATTATATAATCTTTAATTAAATCGTCAACCACTATCTTTGAACAATCTTCAAACACTCTCTTTCAAAATAATTATAATTATATTTATAATTTTCAACACACTGCCTTTATTTATTTATTTATTTATTTATTTTGACCATTTCGAACACACTGTTATTCTTTGAAATCATTCCAGTGTCATGAATAAGTAACAATTGCTATTCTTTAGTGTTATTCCATATATAACATCCCTTACTTTTTCTTGCATCCGTAATTATTAAACCAAACAAAATGTATGATTATTATAGGTTTATTGCTTCAACTTTTAAATTTACGTCAAATAGATTCTTCAATTTTTTTAAAAAAAATATCTACAAATTCTTAACATTGCAATTTTATGTCAACTAATCTAATACATCGTTAAGATTTCGTTTGATAATCATTTCCTTTGTGATTCTTCGTTTTTAAAAATTAAACTTATATACACTCATTTAACTTCTAAATTTCTTGATTTATCATCTACCTTTTATCCTTATTTTAAAAAATCAAGCCAAATTTTGTAACCTAAAAAAATAGTTTTTAAAAATTTCATGTTTTGTTTTTTAAATTTTTTAAAGAAATGAACTATTGTAATCTAGAAATATGCTAATCATTGGGAGAACTTGAAAGAGAATAGACTTAATTTTCAAAAACCAACGAAACTTTCAATTATGTGTCCAATAAAATTTTTTAATTTTGTATTTTTTTTATCTAATAGGTCATTGACCTATTTGACACTTCTTTTTTTTTTAATTCACATATATATATATATAAATAAATTTAAAATTTTAGAGATCTATTAGGCAAATAAATTTAATTTTCAAACTAATAGATCAATAACTAATTAAGTTTTTTTTAAAAAAATATATATATATATATATAGAGTAGATATGCAATGGAAAGTTAAAAGAACCGACAAAAAATTTCATAAACTTATTTGACACAAATATGAATGTTCAAACCTATATAATAGATCTAAAAGTTTAAGGATGAAGAAGACAAAAAAAAAAGTTTAGAGACTAAACTTGCAATATAACCAATATATATATTTACATGATCTTAATTCTTATTTCATTTTTTCGTCAACATAACATTTTAGTCTATGTACGCATACCATTTCAACATAACATTCAAATTATTCAATTTCACTTTTTATATTTTCAATAAATCTTAAATTAGTCAATAGATTAGTTTATTGTTGTTTTTTTCAAAAGAAAGAAAAAAAAAACTAAATGAGCCTCCCTTTAAAAAGGTGAAAATATATCTACATATTATGTTTTTTTAAAAAAATTTAAATTTAAATGACTAAATCAAAGATTTATTAAAAATATAATGATTGAATTTAAGATTTATTAAAATTGAATCATTCACGGAATAATTTTAACTTTTTTATTTGATCCACATTAAATATATCATCTATAAAATCAGGGTTAATTGGATAAATAATGTAGTTTTAAAAACAAATTAGGAAGAAGGGGTATTTTTTAAACTATTTAGGAAAATGGGATTGTTTTCTTCTTTTTATTAGAATGCATTCACCATATGTGCCATCAGTACATGAAATTAACGGTAAATAAGCGGAATTGAATTGGATGATTGCTTTTTTATTTATATAAAATATTGTTCAAATGGTTTGGAGTGGTGGTGGTGTCTTATACTTTTCTTTCCCTCCACCTAGGTTGAAGCCCAAACCCAAACATTTTTTCATTAAATTTTTTTTCTTGTTTTGAAATTTTCAATCTTAAATGTTAATAGTCTATCACTTTGCTATATAAAAAATATTATACTTAGTACAACATTAAATATTTGATGAATTAAGTGATTGTAAAATTTTAATTTAATAAAATAGTATCTACAATATAATTTAATATTAAGATAATAATCATTTTAGTTTTTAATTTGTTTTAAATGTTTTAGTCTCACACATTGCATTTTTTCCTTCTTTTGTTTATGGAAATTTTAATCTTAAATATTAACAATCCTATAATTTTGCAATAAAAAAAATAATTAATCCATCATTTTTATTTAATACTATAATATCCATATTTTAAGTAGTAGTTAAAATTTAGTTTAAATACTGAATACAAATTCGAAAACTATTTAATTCTTTTATTCTTAAAAATATTTTCTTTATTTGAAGTATGTGCTATAGATTAGAAAGTCAAATTTTGAATTCTAAACTCTAAAAGCAGTCGAATTATAGAAAAAATATAATTAATAATTAAATTAAAATTTTAGTAATAAAATATCATAACATAAAAAAAAATTAATATAACATTCAAGTGCAATTAATATATCTTATTTTATAAATAAAAACACTCGAACACTTTTAATAAATATCAAAAGTAAAATAATTATCATTTAACTAAAATTATATAAACTTGATCCATTGATTATACATTTTTGTGATGAAAACATGTTATTGTAGATTTTTTAGGACGGTTTTCAAATATAGGAAAATGAACTAAATATTTATAAAAATAACAAAATTTTTCTGTCTATCTACCGTAGACTACTATCTATATTAGATACTAATAGTAGTCTATCGCAGTCTATTGACAAATAGAGATAGTAGTTTATCGTAGATAGACAGTAAACTTTTGCTATCATTTGTAAATATTTTCAGCAGCTTTATCATTTAAAATAATTTTTTTTTTACTGAAAATAAAATTATAAAGTTTCTTGATATATTGATTATTACTTTTTGTATATTGTCACTTTAGCAATATAATGAGAAATAATTTAGAATTTTTCAAGAGTATCTAATGACATCGATATTTTTATCAATATTTTCATAAAATTAAGACATTTTCATTGACATCGATATTTTAAATTTTGGTCGATATATTAATTATAACTTTTTCTCACTCATATTGTACTATATATATTAATGATGAAATTATAATATTTTGAAACCTAGGAATTAAATTGAAATCAAGAGATCAAATTCAAGTATAACAAAAAAAAACAATTTAAAAAGGACAGTAGAAATTGTAAGAAATTTAACGGCAGAAAAATGAAAAAATAATAAAAAATAACTAAAATGGTGGAGTGCACTAAAGGACAAAAAAAGAACCCTATTTAGTATTTATCTAAATAACTTTCATCCCCTTTTGTCCCAATTCTTTTTAGAAACAGCCTTATCTCACGAATCGACCCATAAAATCGTCAGTGTCACATCATGTCCTTTGTTTATCAGGCTTCTTCTATCCAATACAAACCACATAGTATACAAATTTTCTAAGCTTGGAGATATTTTCAAACCCATGCTTTTTAATTCTTTTTTATTGATTATATTCATCTTCATTTCAATGTTTATTAAACTTTATTTTTTATTCTTCTATTAATGAAAACGTTTGGATTAAGGTTTTGTAGATGTCTGAAAATAGGATCTTTAGGAATCAAATATTACTATGTTTGGTTATATATGAGAATGAGAACAGTGGGAATGTCTTATACTTTTTCATACAATTATAAAGTATAAAATTAATAAAAATTAATTTTAATAATTAGTTTTCATATGTTAATTTATTTTTATTACATTAAGTTATTAAATCAATTTTAAGCCAATAAAATTTAATTATGTTTACCCACTCACCCTCCAGTTAATAAAAAATGGTTTGGGGGATTTTAACAAATTGATCTATTATAGAAATGAGACTTTATAAGTTCAGGGACTTGAGAACAAAACAAAAGACGAGGGGACTCAACCGACTTCCGAAAAGGGATGCCACTATGTTGAAGAGACAATTATCTCACTTGCAAACATATTTGGGCGGGATTAAATATATGATGGGGTTACCCGATATTGTAATAATCGTTGATCAACAAGAAGAATTTCAGGCTCTTCAAGAATGTATTATGTTGGGAATTACAACTATTTGTTTAATTGATACAAATTGTGACCTTGATCTCGCAAATATTTCAATTCCAGTGAATAATGATGCTATAGCTTCAATCCGGTTAATATTTATTATCAATTAAATTTTTTATATTGCACATTATATTATCATTTTTATTAAAAAAAATATTGGTAATTAATTTAAATATCTTTTTTTTTTTTTTTTTTGTAGTTTTGTTAATTGAAGAGTTAATTAACTAATTGTTTGATGTCAATTATAAGTTATATATACACACATATATATACACACACAAAAGAAGTTAATATAAACTAAATGAGTCTAAATTATCAAACAATATTTTTAATTTTTTTAAAAATAACTATGATTATAGATTAAAACTAGAAATACAAGTGTACAAGAACTTAATTGAAAAAAAAATTAATTTATTATTATTAGTTAATTAATTAATATTTTTTAAAGACTAATTAATAATTTTAATAAATAATTTATAATGTTAATATATATTACCAATAAAAAGGGATTTGCAAATATAATTATGGTTTATTTATACTTTTAAAAAAAAATTATGGTTTTTTCATATTAATTCATAATAATAGAATAAATTATTATATTAACATTATTATTAACAAAAATTAATTATATATGTCAATTATAAATTAAATCTAAACCTATTTATAAAAATTAAATATATTAACCACTATCAACAAATAAGAAAAAATAAAATAAAAAGATAAAAAATAAGAGAGAAAAAATCATCGGAAATGGAGAACCGTATATTTTGGTGGTTATGAAAAACGTTTGTGGATGAGAATATGAAGTACCTTATAATAAGATATTTTCATTCCCAAGGTTAAAAACTCGTACCAAACATGTGATAGAATATCATTTTCCATTTCCATCTCTTATTTTTATGAACCAAAATGACCCATAAAGGATTAAAAACAGTTTCATAGTCAAGTTTAGTCTAAACATGTTAAGGCTTTTTTTTTTCTTTGAAAAAAAAATTGATTTTAAGCCCTTTGAAGTTTCGAGAAATAGTTTCTTTTGTATTTTTAGTTTCAAAACCTTGCAATTTAATCCCTCAAAATTTGAAAAAATATATTGGAAATATTTAGAAATAGTCACTACCGTAAAGAAAAAGATGGCATGACATCATCGTTAATGTCAATATAAAGCCTGAATAAGTCAACCGTAATGCGTCTATTTTTTTTTTTTTTTTTTTTAGGTTTAATGTTTGAATTTCCACCTCATCCCTACATTTTTTTAATAGACATTTTAAATTTAGTTTATATTAATCTATCCTTAACTCAAGACTTGACCTATCGAGGAGACAATACTAAGATTATTTGTTGCGCTTGAGACTGCAAAACGTTGGATCGAGCATAACTTAATTATTTTTCGATTAGTACATATTTATCGGATTAATTGATGGCTCCAAAACTAAAGACCCTAATTTTCTCTTTTAGGGATACACGTTCTCCCATGTCGCCTTTAAGTTTCTAAGTTTGAGTCTTGCTTGGACAACCATCAACAATTGTAAATTTATACATTTTGAGATATTAAAATGAAATAAAATCAAAAGTTTCATAATTAGAATAAAATTAATTTTTTTTTTTTTTTTTTAACAACAGTTACTATGATGGAGGACGGATCCTCCAACCTCAAGAAAGAAATTGCATGCTAATTACCAATAAGTTAAGATCAAGTTGATACTTTTTTAGTAAAATAATAAGGGAGATAAAAGATCAAACCTTCAACCTCAAGGAAGAGAGTTGTTGATTACTGCAAGATTAAACTATTTTCTTTTTCTATTTTTTCATTGTTTTTAAAAAATAAAGAACAAGATCAATTCTTCCACCACCCTGTTGCTACAGTTACACTTGCTCCCACATTTTTTTAGTACAATCAAGTCGAGAGATTCAAACCACATACCAGTTGTTATTAGCACATACTATTTGAGCTACACTTGTTTTGATGGTGGATTGGTTGGGTTGGGTTGAAGAACTTTTTAGACCCAACCTAATTTTTTTATTGTAAATTTCTCAACCTAAATAACCATTATTAAAAAATGAACCCAATCCCTAAATAACTCAATCAAAAAAATGAACCCAACCCCCAAATAACTCAACCCAGCCATGAAATATTTGGGTTTGGTTAGTTCGGGTTACTCGGGTCATGTATTTAAAATTTTATTCTAAAAAGAAGTAAAATGTAAATACGTAAAAATATAATTTAATTATTTTCATAGGTTGAATTAAGATTAACAACTCAATTTCTATTTATATATTAAAAATTTCTTTGAAGATTTTCTTTTCAAAGTGTTAGAAAACTATTATTAAGAGTTGTTAGAGAATAAAAATAAAGAAATTAAATAAATCTAAAATCAATATATATGTATAAATAAGGGAAATTATTTCAAATGGTAGAACTATTGAAAATATTTACAAGATATAACAAAATTTAAAAATATCAATGATAGACGTTGATAGACACTGATAAACTTCTATCCGTACCTATCAACATTCATCATTGATAGTTCTAAAATTTTGCTATATTTTGTAAATATTTTGGTTCATTTTTCTATATTTAAAAACAACCCTATTAATAATTATATTATATTTTAAAGTTAATAATAAGTTTAAGTTGGATCGAGTTATATTATGTGAACCAACTACGAAGCACAAATACTTCATGTGAAGCGAAGAAGCCGTATCAGACATGTATCAGATACTATACTTTGAGATACTTCCCAGACACGTATCTAACACGCGATTTGACGTATCTATACTTCCAGATACTTCTCAGATACATATCTGACATGCGATTTGACGTATCTATTTCTATGCGTACTTTTTTTTTAAAGAAAAAAGACAAGTAACTCATCTAATCTTTTCCAATCTAAAATTAGGCAACCTATTTAAAAAGCTCACTACTTGAGTCCAAAACTAAAAAGGAAAAAAAAATAACGGACCGAACCCTAGACTAGAATCATCCAATTCATTTCCACATTTGAGTCCCCACAAAGTCACCAAAATATAAACCATTTGGATATCTTCAACAATAAGTTATTCGTTTATCTTCATACTTCTCGCTCTAATCTTCTTCTTCTTTGCAATATGAGTCACTTTTATATTGCATTTTATTAACTATTGTACTTCAACATTTTAGATGTTGTTTTTTTTGTATTGTATTTCAGTGTTTGTATTATATTTTTTTTGCTATTGTTATTAACTTGTATGCTAAATTTATCTATATCCTAGATTTTTTTTTAAAGAAAAAAAATGTATCTTCATCATATAAGTATCCTCGTTTTTTAGAAATATATATATATATTAAAAAACTATATAAAAAATGACGTATCCTTAGACGTATCCGTATCTTAGTTTTTTAGAAATTGACGGCTCGCCGTATCCGATCGTATCTATATCGTGTAGCCGTATCTGTGTCTATGCTTCATAGCCAATAAATCAACTCAATTCATAAAAGTTCATTTATTTGAAATCAATCCAACTTAAATAAGTTGATATACTAACCCAAAATGTAAAGATTGGATTCGATTGATCGATTTTTTGGATCATTCAATTTTTTGACTCCCTAATTTTAAATGTTTTCTCCTAACAAAGACAATAGGTTTTTTTTTTTTTTCATTTTTCTACTAAATGCCCAATTACTGCTTCCAAGAATCTCCAATATTGAGGCAATTAAAATTTTAATTGACTAAATTATTGCATATGACTTGTCAGTCCCAGTGGACCATTCCAAGTATGGAAATATCTTATCTTATAATCGTTGAAAAATAACAACTTCCAATAATTTTGGTTGAATATGAAAGCTCTTACCATCTGATGAACAGCCCAATAATGTTATTCATTTATTTGGCAGGTAAATATTTAAATTCTAAGTCATCAAATGTTTGAAACCATACATAATGACTTGAATATCAAACTCTAAGATAAATTAGAGCATAGGTTAAATAATATCAATAACGATTTTAGCGTCATTTTAAAAATTACATCCTTTGAATATCTTTTCTAATATTAGATTTTTAGAGATATTTATCATACAACTTAGAGGGATTGAAACTTTCTATTGTGATTTAAATCACGTCTCTTCTACTTATTTATTATCTTCTTTGACTTGAAATATACGTTAACCTCCAATTATCAACAAATAAACCGTTCTATATGAAATCCAGGAAAGGAATAAGGTCTTTATTATTTTCTTTTTCTTTTTTTTATTTATTTTTTATTTTTTTGAAAAATATGTTTTGATCCTTTAGTTTTGAGACTAATTTCTACAAGGTCCACAAGTTTCAATATTTTATAGTTTACCCTCAAATTTCTACTAATGTTTACTTTTAGCCTTTGTCGATTAATTTAAAATAATTAATTTTAATAATGATGTAAAAATAGTGAAAAATTAATCTATCTATTTAAAATTAATTAATAAATATTGTCACCAAATATGGAAATAAGTATTTAATTCTTTTTTTAAAAAATAGTAAGTATTTAGCAACAACAAAAAAAAAGGGTTAAAAATATAAATTACGAAACCTAAAAACAAAAAGAAATAAAAGTGAAAAGTGAAATATAAAGATAAAGATGAAATACCATCTATCTTTAAAATAATAATTTATATTTTACTCGTTAAGTTATGCTCGAGTTGATTTGATATAAAGTTTCATTCGATTTCTAAGTTCCTCACCTAAAAATAAAATAAAACTTTATTGTAAATTATTTTGGATTGAGTTGTGTTTTTTCCAAACTATTTGATTCTTGCAGTAAAGAGAATTTTTACTTTATAGTTTATATAATCAAAGTAAGGCTAAAATATTTATTATATGTATACATCTTTAAATTTTACCTCTCTCAACTTTTATAAAAATTAAAAATAAATAGATAATCTAAAAATGACTATTTGACTGTGATCCAAGTTCTCAGTACTACACTATTTCATTTATTGATTGAAATTCCAAAGAATTTATAATTTGAAAATATTTTTAGTAAAAGAGTTTTTTTTTTTTTTTTTCTTTTTTTCTTATTTTAAATAAATGATGGGGAAATTGTGAGACGAATTTTATTATTGTTAATATTATATAACGAAATTCCTTCATCTTCCTCACAGAGAGGATCGTTCTCTCAGCGACGTGGATCCCAACGGTACAAGTCGAATCTCTCTGTGTCACAATCCAACCAATCCTTCTTTTAAGCTACACCCACCATTTTCTTCCTTACACCCACTTCTTCTCTCTCGCCGGACCTCCAGATTTTGCCTCAAAAAACCATGTCCTCATCTCCTCTGCATCTCCTCTTCTTCCTCTTCTTCCTCATCCTCTGTTCCCAATCCCATAGCTCCCGCCTCGCTTCCATTTCTTCCCTCACTTCCTCCTCCTCCTCCGATCTAGTCTCCGATGGCGTCAATGAATTGCAGGAACCCCCATATCTGCATCTCAATACACTATCTTCATTCTCTGCACCAGAGGAGGAGTCTTGCGAGCAGTCTTATGGGTTTCTTCCCTGTACCACCACTGCTTTGGGGAATCTCTTTTTGATCATCGTTTATGGATATTTGATGTTCTTAGCTGCTAAGTACTTGTCTACTGGAAGCGAGCTCCTGTTGGAGATCTTGGGACCTGGAATTGTGGGGGGATTGTTCCTTCCTGCGCTTGGTGCTCTTCCTGATGCTATGCTGATTCTCGGTACTTGTTGCTTCTTTCAATTTCTCTTCTTTATTTCTTTTGCACTTTAATGAGTTTTGACCTGTAATCGAAATGTCCTGCGAAATCAAATGGTGTGGTCCATACGTTTTCTCGAAAACTTGATCGTTTTATTTGTGAATTTGAGGCGTGGTTCTGTTTTTTATGATCCAGGCGAAGGCTATATGGTTTAGTAAATCGGGTAGGGGTCTGTGGAAAATAAGTGATAGATCTATATTTTACTTTCATTTTTCATTTGTTCATTTCCCCATGAACTGTTTGATCGCAGAAACTGAATCAGATTTTACATAAACGCGGTGGAAATATCATTAAAATTGTGAAATGTATGGTCGGTTTTGTTTTCTTTTTTTCTTGGCTACTTTTTCTAGAAAAAGTTTCGGTAATTGACCCCCAAAAGTTTCATAAATGGTTTGAGTATTATAAAATAAAGGTGGGGGTGCTTGTTGTTGATGTTCTATTTGCTGTTATGCCTCTACTTTGGTTTTGCTTGGGTTGGGCATCTCTTTGCTTTTGCTATAACTCACTTTTGTGGCTATTCGTTGGTTCAAACTTTATCGTACTTCAATTTTTGCTACTTTGATACCTTGTCGGTTAGAGCTCAACATCAAGAACCTGAACGATTCTCATCTCTTTTTCTTGGATGTCATCTTTTCAAAAGCTCAGCCATTAGTCCCAAACTGGGCTCTATTTATTCGAAAATTTCAGTTTAGCCATTTTTCCCTATGTTTTCAAAATGGACCATCCTTTTCTTTAGCGGTTTTTAAATGATGGGTTATGTAATCCTTAACTCCATATTTTTTGGGTTTATATTTTTTGTTGACATTTTTTTTCTGGGCTAATAGATATCTAGACTTTCACCAATGGAAGTTTGATTAAATGAACTTATTAGAATATGAAAGGTGATAAAAAGCACCGAGTTTCTAAGTTTGAATTGGCCCCTTTCGTTCGAATGTTTATTGTTTTGATTCTCTCTTGTTCCATTTTGTTAGTGACAAATGACAGATATGATAAAACTAAAACCCTCTAATCTTCTCCTTTCTATAGTTTCTGGTCTTGCAGGAAGTGCTGAAGTTGCACAAAGCCAAGTCTCCGTTGGAATGGGCCTGCTAGCTGGTTCAACTGTCATGCTTCTTACACTGATCTGGGGTACATGTGTGATTGTTGGGAAGTGTGACCTTCAAGATTCAGTTGCCATAGATTCACAGGATACAAAAGGGTTTAGCTTGACTGGTATGTCATTTTGTCTTGGTTATATTCAACTGTTATATATTGCCATATGTTTTCTTTAATACTTTTGCACCAGAAGAAATTCCAAGGTGTCTGTTTGTGTTCCTATATGTCTTTGTTTTTCAAAGCTTAGACCTTTTGATCAATAGTACACACTTTATGTCAGTTGAACTTTGCTCATTTTAGCGGATGATCAAGACTTACAAAAAAAAAAAAAAGAGGACATTTTGAGTAGTATTAAAGGTGTTATGTGAGTTTTGTCATTGACCACAGGCAACTTCTATAGTTTTAGTCGTGACTTGTGACGATGGCAATTTCTCGTGTTATCTACTCTTCCTATCGTATAGAAACTGAAGATTAGATAATCTTGGTGAAGATATTTGCAAGCGTCAATTAAAGTAAACTTACGTAGTCTTACATGTTGGGCGACCCCAGTTTTTCATCTCAAGAACATACCTAAAGCTGTTAGTGCGTGGTTGCATCTTAATGCTTCATCTTTGCACTTCCAATTGATTTCGTTCTGAGGGTCAACTCTCGGTCACTGTTCCATTTGATCACACTTGGTATTGTGTCAGCTGAATTGGTTTTGAATTTCCGTATGTTATATGGTTTTATATATATAAGATATATTCTATCAATTGCCTAGTAAAAGTTCTGTTCTTCATCTGCATATAGTCGATGCATAAATTTACGTTGGAATTTTTTCTATGACAGAATCTGGAGTCAGTACTGATATCTGGACCAGCTATGCTGCCAGGATTATGGTTATATCTGTTTTTCCATTTTTAATAGTTCAACTTCCACAAATGCTCAATTCAACATCAGGAAGGCACTTGGCAGTGTTGATTGCTCTTATTATCTCCGTTTCAATGTTCATTATCTATTGCCTTTACCAGGTGCCTTTTCTTTCTTTTACAGTTTACCCAAAATTTTATTTTCATTTTTTGGAATTTGTTGTCCACACAATATCGGAAAATTAAAAGACCCACAATTACAGATTACCATGTTTTAAAGATAAATGCTAACTTGAATAAGCTTACCTTCCATTCAAACATGCCAAATTCGGTGAGCAAGAAACATATGTAGCCATTCTAATAATCTTCCAGAGTCCAAAAGTTATAGCTGCAATGGAAGGGTCAAGACCTTCACAACGTGTTGGCGTACACTTTGTTCTAGACCCTGTTAAACCCTTTCTGTAGAGGGTTTGTTTCTGGGTGCTTGTTTTTTTGTATGCCCTTGCATTCTTTTATTTTTTTCCAATGAAAGTTGTTTATATATATATATTATATATATAACCTGATGTAGACCTTGATTAAATGATAAGACATTTAGTTCCTTTTATCTTGATTTGTTGCCGTTGCCGTTTTTTTCTTTTCTCATTTATTGATGTTTGACATTGTACCTCAATTATATCCTACTTCATGAGGTGAGAAAATTTCTTCAGGTCTTCCAACCATGGATTCAAAGGAGGAAACTTGCCTTTGTCAAGCACAAGCATGTTATATTTGGACTTTTAAGACATTTAAAACAGCAATCACTTGGAAGACTCCTGAGAGAAAATGGGGAGCCAGATAAAGAAATAATAGACAAGTTCGTTGGAACAAAAAGTTCAATTGTTCATTTTTATCATCGCCTTTTTATTTTACCAGATGCTGATAGTTTCTCAATGAACATAACGACAGGTTATTTTCAAGCATTGATGAGAACAAGGATGGACTACTTTCCGCTTCTGAACTGAGAGCACTAATTGTTGGCATTCAGTTTGAGGAGATCGACTTAGATCATGATGACGCTGTTAACAAAATAATGAATGACTTTGATACTTCTCGTGATTCCCATGTTAATGCAACTGAGTTTGGCAATGGAATCATTAGGTGGCTTACTCAAGTACAAGGTTCAAGACCTGGCAAAGGTGATGATGGTCCTCACACAATGAAGTACCTGCATAACTTTCATCAAGTAAGTTGTAATCTGTTCGCTTTTCCTTTTAATTTTTAAGGTCGCTTTTCTGAAGCATGCCCCAATGTATCTACAGGAAACAAAGAGAGAGCATGATTTGCTGGATGTCGGGGAACAGAGCGATGAGGTCGTAGAGGGAGTGGAGGAGGGCAAGGGGGTCTTGATCAAAGCTATACTCTTCTTGTTACTTGGAACTGCCATTGCTGCTGCCTTTGCTGACCCTTTGGTTGACGTCGTACATAACTTCTCCAATGCGACTAGCATTCCCGCATTCTTTATTTCATTTATCGCTCTTCCATTAGCAACCAACTCCAGTGAAGCAGTCTCTGCTATAATCTTTGCAAGCCGTGATAAGCGAAAAACTGCCTCATTAACATTTTCTGAGGTTTGTTCTCTTTTATACTTAACATTTCATTTCTTTACCCATAGTTCATTTATGCTGAGGACTGGTAGAAAAGAAAATAGGAAGGACTTGGAATATGATTGATCTCTAAGCTTTCATGGTGCAGCTATATGGAGCAGTGACAATGAACAATGTCCTCTGCCTATCAGTCTTCTTGGCTCTTGTTTACGTGAGAGGATTGGTTTGGAACTTTTCATCTGAAGTGCTGGTCATTCTCGTCGTTACGATTATAATGGGAGTTCTCGGTAGCTTCCGAACTGCCTTCCCACTCTGGACAGCTCTGGTGGCTCTCCTTCTCTACCCCCTGTCTCTTGTGCTGGTCTATGTTCTTGATTATGTCTTTGGTTGGTCATAGATCAGTTGGTGTTTTGAGTTATATTCAGGGGGTTTGTTCATTTATATTTTCGGATATCTTTGCACATACTCTCTGCTGAGGCTATGTTATACAACTACTGTTCTGCTCTACTTAATTTGCTTCATTCTTGTGTTGGTATGATGTAGCAAGTAAAGTAAAATAATGAGCATAATCTATTCCTGAAATAATCAATTTCAAATCATAATTCTCACAAGTCAACTACTAAGGTATAAATATCTAATGAACAAGTTAGAACATGGTGAACTCTTTAAGAATTGTGTGTTTCTTTTACTTATTATGTTAAATCTTGTTAATTACAAGTGATATTATATATTTGAAAATCACTCTCAAACATGCTCAAAGTTTTTATAATGATTTTTCTTTTTCTCTCTTTTCTGATGTTCAATAGGGAATGAAATCTTTTCAAAAAGAAACCATTTGTTGAAGGAAATATCACCTAATCTCTTAATGAAACTTTCTTTCTTAAATTTTAAGGTCGATTCAACTATTTCTAGTTTCTTGGGGGGGAAAGTACCAAAAACTTTCAAACCCTATTTAAAACCATTTTGAATTTCTGTGTTTTTTAAAAGGAAAATACCACAGGTGATCATTTTCTGTTTCAACATACCTGAGAACTGTTTTTAGTTTTTCTTTTTCTTTCTTTCCTTCTTTTTCTTTTCTTTTAATTATTATTATTATTATTATTATTATTTTAAAAAGTACAGACATGATAGAAGAGGCAAATATTCGTTTCAAGAGGGAAAAAAATAGTAGAAAGAAGGTAGGAGTTATATGTGAAAAAAATTAAGAGAATTTGTAGAGAAAAAAGTCGAGAAATTTAAGGAATAATTGTAGTGATGACCTAAAAATTAGGTCAAAAATGCAAAGTAACCCAATATTATTTTTTATTTTTTTTTTATTTTTTATTTTTTTTTAAAAAAAAAGCCAAATGATGATGTCATAGATAAGTAAAATTACGTTAGACCGCATCGTCTTCTTTTTCTTCTAGATCGAAGACGGCCACACCTCCAACGTTGCAACACACGACAACTCCGACGCAACAAATTTCAAGTATAGCAAGATCACAAAGTGCGGATGGAACAAGACCAAGAACAAGACCAAACACGAGCGAGCGAGACAATAGATCTGTGAGAGAGGAACGATGGAGGGAGAGTATGAGAGCAAGAGGTCATTCCACGTGCCCGATAGTATTGTTTTGATAATTTCACCCAAATTTGATATTGGGTCATTTGACATTTTCTTAAAATTCGGGTGTTCGATATTTTGGTCTCAATTTTTGGATCAGGTTTAGAACAGGAAAAAGAAATGGTAAAGAGAGAAAAGTAAGAAAAAGAAAGGGAGATCAGAATTTTAAATCTAGTTTTAGATTGATTCTTTCTTCTTCTTCTTCTTTTTTTTGTTTTGTTTTTTTTTTTTTTTTTAATTTTGAATCTGAATCATCAAAACTGTGGTTTGCAGAAATGTAAAACCAAAAAACCAAAAACAGAAAAAGCAACAAAGAAACCAACTTCAGGCTAAAATTTTGGGTTTCTTACACGAAACTGCATAATTTAAACCTACTTAATTTAAGCAAAAACAGAGCTTGTAAAAGGGTTGGTAACATACAGGTTCTGTAGCAATGGGGATTTCTAAGATATGAACACAAAGCACTGTGGGTACAAGATAACATTAGGCTGTAGCTTCTACAACTTCAAATCTAAATCAAGTCTTTCTCCTACTTCCCCATTGCACTTGTTCATAGAAATGGCAGTTTCTTTCCCAGTTTTCACCTCTGCTGGTGGGAGGAAGCTGTAGAAAGGCTGCTTTTTGGCCAATCCGACAGGTTTCAATCCTCCCTTCGAAATATCAAACAAAAAAGAAAAGTAATTCAGCAAAAGACAGAACACCAAAGCAATCTAAACCATTATGCACTCTCATATCTCACCTGAAAAGGATGCAGTTCCGAATCGGAATCCATAAGATTCTGCAGAAGAGGATAAGTTGGAGGACATTTGACAATACTAGAGCTTGGACATGATGTCCAACAAGTAGCAAGCGAAGCAAGGGTAAGGAAGTTTCCATTAAAATCGTCATCTTTGATGTTTTCCAAGGAACTTGGTGCAGATAAGCTCCGCACATGATCCTCTCTGCATATTGAAAAAATATTCTTGGCAACTATGACTTTATATCTAAAGCATATTGAGCATGATCAAATCAGACTGTCTTACCGAAAACTCAGTGCGCTTCCATTGCCGTGCAATGTTGAATCATCGGATCTATTTGGAACATTGAAGGAAGAATGGTTGTAATCGAACATCGGTTCAGTTGGATTGTCTGGAGAAAAGCGGGGCAATCTATTCATGCCAAACATCTGTAACTACATAATTTACACAATCATTCACATATTTTGACACATACAGCATTTTTCAGTGGTGCTTGAATTCTTTACATAATCATAATGAAAATAAATCCAAGTAAAGTAATTGAACTCACCTTCTCTTCCTTGTCTGCCCAGATGGTTGAGTAGTTTCCATAACAATAGCTTTGGTTTGAAGGGGGCTCTATCTGGACATTTAGACCAGAAGACAGTGAAGTTGTTGATGACAGATTCACCTGCAAGTTCCATTAATCAAATTGGTCTCTTATTCAAAAGCACGAAGTTTGTTTTAAGAAGTATTAAATAGGCATTCAAAAAAAAAAAAAAAGAAAAGAAAAGAAAACTCATGCATTACCAGCGGAGAAGGTGCTTGATTTTGCTGTGCTCTTTGGAGTTCGTTGGAAGGCCCGCCAGGGTTAGTTTCATAAGGGAAATCAAAATTCGAACGAAATGCCAAACCGGGATCAACCCCGTAATTTTCCTTCTCAAGATAGTATTCACAAGAACTCTGCCATTTGATAGCATTTCCTTGCTCCAAAATTGTAACTGCAGACAACCCAGTTTCAGATCCACCACTATTTGCTTGATCCACCAATGGAACAGTGAAAGAATCTTTAACATCCATGTTTAAAACAGGCAAAGGTGGCCCAAACATTGAGGTGGAAGAGGAGAGATTCACCGGAGGTGGTGAAAGGAATGACGGCGACCGGTTCGATTGACGAAAACTAGGAACCGGTAAAGACAAATAAGAGGAGGATTTGGTTGGTGACAATGGAGAAGAGGATGAGAAAATTGCAGGAGCTGCATCATTCTTCTGTTGTTCCTCTAATCTAATCTTCTCAAGCTGTGCAACACCAAGTCCTCTTTGTGGAACTTTCTTAGGCTTGGGTTTTAGTTTCTTAGAAGAAGATCTACCACTAATACCACCAATTGTCCCAAAACTTCCAAATCTATTATTATAACACCTCTGTTTTTGCTCCTCGTCTCCCATTCCTATCATCTTCCATCTAGACTTCAAAACAGAAACCAGTATTCCAACACACCCTAGTTTCTAAACAAGGTTATTCCACTACTATAACTAAAAGCCCAGCAACAATACATCTAAAGCAAACTCACTATTTCCACTTAACAAAGCATAGGGAACTCTCAACAAACAAAACCCAAATGGGGAAAAACGAGAAACGAGCAATAAAAACCCAATAAAACTGAGAAATCTATGGACAAAATATAGAGCGAGCGGAGCTACCAAAGCGAAATGAACAAAAAAAAAAAAAAAAGAGGAAAAAAAGATTAAACAAACAGAGAGCGAATTAGATTCTTCTCAAATCCAGTTGCATGTCTGAGAGAAATGAAGGGGAAAAAAAATCAAATCAGTCGAAGATCAAGAACAAGAAAAATAAAAGATCAAACATTAAGATTAGATTACAATACAAAGTGAGGATTTTTGGAAACGATTAAGTCGCCAAAATCGTCGCTCTACTCCTCATTTCATTCCTAGACCGACTCTTGTGAAAATGAAATCACTCTTTTCTGTGTGTGTGATCCATTACTTACAAATACAATTTGTTTGTGGGTTCCTTTCCATGTAAATCTAAAACCCATATTTGAGATATTTCTCTCTCTGAAATTATGGATTTTAGTTCCAAAAAGAGCTCAAGGCCAAGCTAACTTTACAACCCAATTCATCTTTTTAGGTTTGGGTTTGTTTTTGTTTTCTTTCATATGGGGAATGATCTTTTAGAATCCAAATTGTGGGCTCCTCCTCCTTTTATAGCTCTTCTTTCAACATTTGTATGCAATGCAATTCATCTCTTTCTCTCCTTCATACCCTTACCTTTTATAGTCCTCAATCTTTACCCATCTCTCTATTAACTCATCCCAACATTTAATCTACCTACTTAACTTTTAAAACCGTTCTTGATTTTGTGTCTAATAAATTTGTAAAATAAATTTAATCAATTTATTTTAATTTTTAAAATACTCATTTTCGTTCCTGCAAATTTCTCTATTTAATTTTGTGGAGTTTGGGGCGAAGATTTCCACAAAAAATTTGTTGAAATAGGGTCCCATCAGAAATTTTTCTTGAAATGTTTTTTTTAAAAAAGAAAAAAAGAAAAAAAAAAACAATTAACTTAAATTACCACTATAGAAAAAATTTAATTAAAAAGTTAAATTCCCATTTTTATTTAAATTAATTAATTCAATTTTCCAAGTTAGATAAGTTTGAATTGGACATTTCAATTTAATGATATGTTCAGTTAAATGGCAGTGAATCAAAAATTTTATATAGGTGAACACCATGTAATAAAAAAAGGTAAAGAAAAATATAAAAAGTATTCATAGCTTTGTAAATTAGCTAATTTAATACATATTATAGTTGTCCTCTACAAGATTTCATGTTTTGAAATCAATCCATGATGACTTTCTATATAACTTATCCAACAAATTTTTCTTTATATATGCTTTAAGACAATTATTCATTTGTTGATTTCTCTCTTATTTGATTATACAATCAAGTCCTATTGATTTTTGTATAAATCTTAATCGAGAAAATTTAATTTATATATTAATCAATTCATAAATTGTAGTTATTAAACCAAAATCTGTGGCTAATTTTTGTAATTTGATTTTCGCATAAAATCTATTGGAGATATATTTTTCTTTTTTGAAAATAATGACTCTATAGTCTCTATCGTTGTTTTCTTTTTAAAATATCTCTCCATATTTATTTAGAGTTAATTATATAAAAGTAATAACAATGACAGTATTATGCTTTATTACATAAATTTTCAAAAAAAAATTCAATACATAGATTTTAAAATATAAAAACTAAAAAATTGAGAAAAACTTATATGATATTTATATCTTGGCGTGTGACAACAAATTATTTTGTAGCTTTTAACATTGAAATTGTGTAAAATATAGGAAAAAGGTATAATCTTTTTTGGAGTTTCCAGCACTAGATTTGCAATTACATTTTGGATCTCCCTCAATTTAGTTTTGTTTTACTAGAATTCAACAATCAATATATTATTTCCTCTCCCAAAATCCCCCAAAAAAAAATTATATTTTTTTTTACAGTTTCTTTTATCAGGGGTGAGTCCCCAAGGAAAAATTAAAAAAAATAAAAATAAATAAACATCTCTATCTAAAAGTTTCAACGTTTATTAGATATAAAATTAAAAGTTAAAGAATTTAGGAGACATTTTTTAAAGTTCAAAAACATATTAGACATAAATTCAAAGTTCATAGATTTAGTTGGCACAAATTAGTTTTTTCTTTTACAGTGTTTTTTTTACTTAAAACAAATCTTAAAAATTAAATGATTAAATTGTAATTTAACCTATATTTTTAAGCATTTATGCTTTTTACAAGAAAAAAAAAACAGCTCAATAACTGTTGAGAATCCCACATTAGAAAATTCAAAGAGGATTCACACTGCTTATAAGATAGATAGGCTACTCATTTTATTCGCCAAATGATTTTGAGAATGAGCCCTCTATCAAATATGGTATTAGAGTCCATAAAGTACAAATGGGTATTGTCGATCCAATAAGAAGAAATTGTAATCCAATCAAGAATGGTGAACCCAAAAGAGACAATATCTTATTCAGAATCTCACATTAGAAAAACCAAAGGGATTCACACTTTCTATAAGATAGATGAACTCTATAATATCAAAATCTTGAAAGGTATTATGATTTTATGTTATCAAAATATAAAACACTTGTGAAGTTTTTAGCTTTAAGTGCTAAAATGAGCATAGTTCAACGGATTCATTTTTTTTTATCATTGGTTCAAATTCCTATATCTCATATATTGGATGATTGACTCAAATGCACGAAGATAGTTCTAATCCCTCTCTCTAAATATATATATAAACCTCAAATCAAGTTTTCATTTTTTTTATTTGTATCATAAAACCAAGGGGTTTCATTTTTTTATTTGTATTATAATATCAAAATCCTGAGGAGTATTATGATTTTATTTGTATTATATTTTAAATTTTATTATGTTTTTTCTCCGCAATATATATATACATTCGGACCATTTTTGTCTTCTTTTGCCTCCTTCCATCATAAAGAAGTCCTCATTTCATCTTCACCCAAAAGAAATTCATCTTCCCCAAGCCCTCATTTTATCTTCACCCAAAACAAAATTTCCTTCATTTCTGCCACCTTCTTTATTTATTTTCAAATACCGATCATCTTCTACCTTCATTTCCACCTTCATATTATTAATTTGTTTCAATGTAGTATTTTATTTGATAAGTTGATATATTTTTGTTATTCAACAAAGAATTAAGTTTTTGATAACTTTTACTGATTTTTTTAATGTTTATTTTGTTTACAGTGGATATTATATTGAACAAAAGTTTCACAAACCATTATTCAAACTTTTTTTTGGTAAGGGGCAATATTTTTCTTTTAATAAGTTGATATATTTTTTTATAGTGGATTATCATAAGGGAGAATTACATGTAATTAACATTGTGTTATATATATTGGGGTTAAGTATTAAAAATAACTCTAATAAATATAATAAACTTTAATGTAGTCCGCTTTACTGCTGGTTGGTATGTCTTCTTTGGTTTTTATCTACTTCTTTAAAAATAATTACCTTGCAATTTTGTTGCTACTTTGGTAGTTTTTTTTGGAGGATGAAAAAAATTATTGAGGTGATTTTAAATGGAATCAAACAAAAATAGCTACCAAATCAACAACGAAAATGTCAAAATTAATTTATGTGGAAAGAAACTTTGAATATAAAATACAACATCTAAAATGGCATGGAAAATCTTCCTAACATGTGTATGTCCATCCTAAATTATTTAAAACATGCATATAAATGTAGATCACTTCCCATATTTTGCAAGAAGCAAATCAAAATAAACCCTACCTATTATTCTTGGGAAAAAATTGTAAACAACTCACACCTTGTTCTAAAAGTATAAATTTTCTAACCAAGTCTATCCAAATGAAATCGCTAACAATGGTTGAAGTTTGAAAAAGAATTCAATGTGAGTCTTCGTATGCTTCGTTATTATCGTTGTCGTCAAAGCAAATCTTGAAAAGTTTAGAATATTTGACTATAATTTTGAAAATATTACATCATAGTCTCAAATTATTTACGTTTAAACATATAAAAAAGTCATTAATAAAAAAAAATATTACATAGTAAAAATAATGTTTTTTTTTCATACTTTTAGTAAAAATAATCTAACTCAAATTTTTTAAAATAAAAAATTATCTTTAATTCACGTTCAAAGAAAATTTTAACGAAATCTAAAAATAGGTATTTAAATATATTTTTAATGGAAAAAATAAATCTTTTTAAATGTAAAATTTATATTTAAATCTTTTTAATTTTGCCAAAATTTTAAAATTTATTAGTAGTTTTTAATATAAAATTAAGAATATGTTCCTAATGGGAAAAAAAATAGTGATATTACTTTATTTTGTAGAGAAAAGAAAAAAAGCTAAAACGAATTAAAGAAAGAATTTAAAGTTAATAGTGGCATTAGATTTAAACTAAAACATTTTATTTTATAACGGATTAATTGGAGAATTTGTTTTACGTTTTATTTCTGAAATGAAACAAAAATGTAAAATGTCCATAATTTTGTATTGATTTTTTTTTTTACCGTGACTATTATTTCTGAGAAAACTCAACAATCAAGTCATTTAAATGTTATATATATATAATTATTTACTATTATTTGAAATGATGTATTGATTGTTGAATATTAAATGTTTGAATGTTAATATTAATTTTATTGTTAGTAATATTGTATTGTTATTGTTATGTTTATTGTTTATCTAGTCAATTTATTTTGAATTATTCACCTTAATATTGTAAATTTTATGATGATTAAAGAACAAAGATTCATGTCAATATAAAAGAATATTTATCATTGATTTATAGTCAAATGATGATGCATGTCTTAGTAACAATATTTATCATGATTTTGTACCTACTTTTTATTATTATTTTGTTTGAAGGTAGTTATTATTTTTTAAAAAAACATTCTTTTATTTTTACATATTTTAAAAAAAAATAATAATAACACATTAATATAGTTGGCCTAATATATACTTACATAATAAGATAAATATCAGATTGCATTGGCCAAACTACGATGGACGTTGTGGAATTTTATGTTATATGCATGGAGACACACACTTTCCACATGTTGCATGGAGAGTGTACAATTACACTTAAAGATGTAGTCATCCAATTTGGACTCCCAATTAATGGAAGACCATTGATCGGGTCTCTAAATTATGACTGAGAACAACTTTGTGCCCTTAGGCATAACCACAAATGACGCCGTTCTTAAGGGAGGCCATCTAAGCCTGTCATGGTTAATTGATCAATTTAACAACTTCGCCCATCTACCAGACCATGCAGATGAAGAGGACCTGCAACGATATGCTCAAGTATATATTCTCACGTTGATTGGAGGATTGATATTTTATGACAAATCCAATAGCAGAGTGCACATGATGTATCTTCTTCTCTTGGTAGATTTTGATGTTGCCAAGATTTACAGTTGGGGCGCTGGTTGTCTTGCATGATTGTATAAGCAACTATGCAATGGTGCAGTTATAGATGGAAAAGACATTGCAGGCCCACTTTTATTGCTACAAATTTGGGCATGGGACCGATTTCCTCTTCTAGCGTCTTGACGGCTCCATAGATACGAGACACAACTTAGGTGACAGACCACTTGCAATAAGGTAAGCATATTTACCTCATTATTGTTGTGTTCATTATGAAATATTAATAGCTAAAATTCAACTTGTGATTATTGTAGATGGAATGACAACTTTTCTGTAATTAGAGCACTGACGCATGTTCTAATACAATATAGACACATATTAGATACACATGTGTCTAATCAGGTAATATTTTATTCATTTTATTCATTCATATATCATATATTCATAATATTTCGATCTTCTGGTTAATTCATATTTTGACACATATGCATGCAGATTATTTGGGAGTCATATAATCATCTTATCCAACTATTGTTGTCATACTGTCTCGATGGTAATGAGATACGAACATTCAGATGTCCACTCATATGCTTCTTCGTTGTGGAGTGGCATCACCCAGATCGTGTGATGTGTTAATTTGAGATGTTGCAACAAATTCCTCAACCTTGCAACACAGACGTCCGACTTCATTCACATGATCTAAGGGGTAGGCATGAGCAAGACTGGATTGCATATTTGGCTCGTCAAATTTCAATCTGGGAAAATCGACAGAGTTTGGTTGTTAATGGACCTTCTATTAACAACGGTGTAGGTACCAAGCCTAGATATATTGAATGGTATTCCATTGTGAGGAGGCGGTACATAACTAAAGTAGGAGCATCCTATCACTTGTCGGTATGAGTTTATTATTTATTAGGATTGATTGATTTTATTTCTTCATTGCACACCAAAATAAATTTTAAAGTCATTAATTTGTTATTCAATTCTTTTTCAGGTCGAGCTTCCAAATTTGCTATTATCTGCTCAAAGGGTCTTGCATAGACTCACCTCAATATATCGAGTGCGAAATTTCGATGGTGATGTTCCAATGGAAGAACAAGGTGATCCAACAAGACATGAGGATGTTCCTATTCGACCTAATGTTCAGAATGAATATCCAATAACGCCACTCAATCATTTTACACATACTTCCATGATGTCCTCTCCCTCAACATTTGAATTTTTTCCAACAACCCTCAGTACACTAAGTATAAAAGAAGGACAAACTTCACATGTCCATCCAAATGTCCATGACCAGTATGTGACATATCGACAACGTAGTGAGGGTCTACACTTTGCAGAGGAAAGTCAACCATCAAGTATAAGAGGGTGTGGCGATCGTGGACACTATGTCACTCAACATGATCGATCTAGGCGTAATAGAGAATCTTCTTCCAATCGTGAATAAAGAACATTGTACCTATGATTAAATTTATTAATGAAATTCAATTACGAAAATGCACTTGCAGTCGACAACACATCCTAAATAACCTTGAATATTATTTACAATAGTTGAAAGTTAATATCTATATTTTTGCATAAGTTTCTAATAACTTTAAACAAAAACAATAATTTGAAATTAAAAATTAATATTGAGTATATAAAATCAATCATAGAAATTTCTTAACCTCAAAATAACATTATTGTTTATACTGTTAAAAAACTAGTAATATTACTATCAGAATAAAAAAACGAGATTAGTGAAATAGTTGATTTTAGGTAACAATGATTTAGAATTAAATAAATGAAATATTATTAACCATAAAAAAAACATAAGTAATGAAAGAGTTGGGTTTCGGGTTGTTAAAAGAATTTTAAAGAAAATAAAAGCAAAAATATTTTATTATTTTTTTTTTTTAGGAATGCGTCTCTTCAAAAGACGCATCTTTTTTTTTAAAAAAAAACGTATTCAATCCGAGAAAAAAAAATATTATCGAAGAGATGCATTTGGAGACAAAAAAAAAAAAAAGACCCTATTTTCCCTAAAGAAGTTCAAACGACCCATTTTTCTCTATTAAGTTTCAAAATCTCCCCACAAATCTAAATAACCCCAATACAGGGTGGTGGGCGTACTTTTAAAACAAAAAATTAATTATTATATTATAGAAAATCTAATTTATCACTAATTTGAAAGTTCTAATATCATACCTAAGAGATACCTGTCTTCAAAAAAATATTTGAAATCTTACTCTACACCAAACTAAAATTTATGTATTATGTAACATTTATGCTCAGTTGATAACTATTTGGTTTTGAGTTTTTTAAAAATTATGTTTATTTAATTGTCTTCTCACAAATTTTTCTCATGATTACATATTTTCTATGTAGACATATTAGAGTTCTTAGTCAAATTTCAAAAACAAAAACAAGTTTTTTAAAATTATTTTTTTAATTTTCAAAATTCGACTTTAATTTTAAGAAAACACCCCTACAATGTGAAAATGCAACATTAAACTAATAAATGGAAATGGTGTGTGGATGCTTAATATTCAAAAATCAAAACAAAAAACTACATTGTGCTTTATTTTTTTAAAAAAAGTTTTAAATGTCACAAAAAATTGTAAACTTAAGTATCTACTCAATACAAAATTAAAAATTTAAGGATTTATTGCACACTTTAAAGTCTAGGGGCCTGGCATAATTCTAATTTTACCTTATTTGGATTATACCATTAACATATAATCATAGATCTGCCATTGGTTTAGACTTTTTCATGCATTTTTTAGGTTGTTCCAAAGAATGTCATACCAAATGTCCCTTTATAACTTATTATGTGTATATTTATATATAGGATCGAACGCTTTGATCTTGCAACGGAAGCAATAGAATTGAATGCTTTAATTTTTTTTTAGAGTAAAAAAAAAAGTAAATCGGTTAAGCATAAGATAAACATATCTTTGTAGACACGTAGTTGCAGTAAGATGTTTCTTCAAATGATGTTCTCTTCTTTCTCTCTATGACTTTGGCAAGAATCTGGTTTGTAGGAGTCTCCTTTGAAAGATATGAAGGAATTAGGGAGGGAGAGTTCCTAAAGAACTATCCTCTATATTTTGTTAGAGAATTTTATGCGGAATAATTATATCTATGAGGACTCTCTAAGGACCTTTATATAAGCCTTAATTAGATTAAATCTTATCTAATTAGGATAAACCTATTTAATTATATTATCTATTTTAAAATTTGATCATATTAATTATAATTATAAATATCTATTTCAATATCTCACATTAAAATGTTCAATTATTTGAATTTATTAATTCTCCTATTATATATTTTTAATTTGAACTTCATTCGAATTAAACGAATCATATTCAAATGCATTAATTCTCCCATATTATATAGTTCTAATTTGAATCTCATTCAACTTAACTCTATAACAATATACTTATTATATTAGTAGTAATATTAACTATATCCAATACAATAAATATATTTTCTTTCTTAAATATAAAGATCTTAAGTTTTCTTTCAATATATTTGATCCTTGTTAATTTGTGCTAAGGTAGCAAAGGAACCATATAAACTTATAAATTTTTATTATATCAATAATAGTATTAATTGTATCCAATACAATGAATATTTTCCTTCTTAGATTTAAACATTTTAAATTTTTTTTCAATATATTTGATCCATGCTCAATAACTTTTATTTTATTTTATCTGAAATAATGAAAAAAAAATAAAACAACACTACATATGCAATGTTAAATATATAATTAATTAGTTTAATAATTAATGAGTAATATCATTTCAATTCGAAATAAATTAGTAGAAATAAAGATGAATTACTACATCCAAGGGTTCTGTAGCTCAGTTGGTTAGAGTGTTATTCTAATAAGCCGAAGATCGCAGTTCGAGTTCTGGCAGGACCAACTGATTTCTAGATTTGTTTTATTAAAACCTCCTTCAAATGTATTTTTCTTTTTCTAACATCTAAAAAACCTGACATATTAAACGGGTCCCGTAGCTCAGTTGGTTAGAGCGTTGGTCTTATGAGCCGAAGGTCGCGGGTTCGAGCCCCGCCGGGACCATCTAATTTTTTATTGTGTCTTGTCTTTTATCCAAACAAGATGCCCAGCAAGACGCCATCAGTGAGTAACTGTAAAGTATAATGTGTCGAGAATATCCTTGGCAATACCAAACTTGGAAAATTATCTACAACTTCATGTTGATTTTTTTATGGAAAATGACATCTCTTAAAATGAAGATGCTAGGAACATGTAATTGAAAGAGCAAATAACGAGCAACATTCAAAATATGTTGATGTTTTCTCTCGATAACAGGGTTTTGTTTCGGACGAGTATCATAGGAATGTTGATGTAGAACTCCTTTAGTAGTGAAAAAATCAGTAAAAGCAAGTTCTGAGCATTATCAGACCGAAAATTTTTAATAGATGCATTAAATTGATTCTCAATGAGTTTGAAGAAACATGGAACAAGTGTTAAAGCAACCGACTTTTGTTTCATAAAAAAGACCCATGTATATCGAGAGTGATCATCAACAAGTGTTAGAAAGTATCGATAACTAGAATGCATAGGATTCTGATACAGTCCTCAAATATCACAGTGAGATATGAAAGATAATCTTTTTTGCTTTGCAAGGGGACAAATCATACAAGTAGTAGAATTATTATTCTGAAATTTAATTGGTAAAACATTTTGCAAGGCAGATAAGTGTTTGTGAGAGGAATGACCCATTCGATTATGCCAAAGGTTAGTATTCTTTATATGAGAAACAAAATAACACATAGAAATAGAAAAACTATCAGTTGATTTGTTTGAACTGATCTGCAACTTATAAAGTCCCTGCCAAACATCAACCTTCTCAATCATCTTCATGGTTGACATGTTCTAAATAATGCAGGAATTCCCAAGAAACCTAAAAACAATTGACTGATCAGTAATTAAGGCACTTATAGAAATCAGATTATAGTGAAAATTAGGAACAAACAAAATATTTCGGAGCATAAGGTGAGAATCAATTTGAATATCACCAATAAAATCCACACCAATACGAGACTGATTAGGCAAAGTAACACACATTCCAGACACAAGCATGAGATGGGAGAAAAGATCTCGACAAGAACAAATATGTGTAGCAGCACTAGAATCGAGTATCCAAGATGTAGAAGCAGCAGATAAAGAAGAAACAGAATATGTACCTGCTACATGAGAAGTGATAACATCAGAATCAGAAGTAGTCTTGGCTTTTGTTAGATGTGTCTGAACAAGACTCACTAGACTTTGACATTGTTCTGCCGTAAAACCAGGAATAGAATTAAAAGAATTTGCAGAGTAAGATTCGGGCTTAGTTGAGATATTCTCCTGAATTTTGTATCCATGAGGAAAACCATGTAACTTATAACATTTCTCAACAGTATGACCTGAAATGTTACAATAGGTACAAATCGGACAATCTTTCTTCTTAGAATTAGAAGAAGTTGATGAGGAACGAGCATTTGAATTAACAGTAGAAGAAACATAAGAGGAAGAGTTCTTCAGTAAAAGAGTTGTAGCAAACGAAAAAATGGATGAGGAGAAAGGTGCAACACGTTATTCAACTTCTTAAGCAACAAGAGAAAAAGCTCGTTGTAAAGAAGGCTCAGGTTCCATTTGAAGGAACTCGTTTTTTAAAGAGATCCTTGAGCAAAAGTGGATCGTCCAAATTCCATTAATTGTTGAAAACATAATTTATAGTAAACATACCGTAGATATGCATTTAAAGTTAAAGTACAACAACTTCTTGAAGACATTCTTCGAGAACTTCTCGAACCAAACAGATCGGACACTACCACAAAGAGCCTTTACATTCTCGGGGTGAGAATCCAAGAGTGGTGGGCTCTAACTATTTTGGTTAGGATGGATAGTTTAGGTGGAGGAAGGAGATTGAAAGAACACACAGGACTTTTCTGCAATTCTCAATCGTTTAGCAAGCTAAAAAACGTTAGTCGTTCAGGAAGAAAAATAAAACAAATTTTCTTCTATTCCTCTTGCAACAAAAACAATAACCACCCATTAAGGTGGTTGTAGAGAAAAGAGGGAAGTTATTATTCAAATAATATAAATAAATATGATAACTAACTTATCATATTATATTTATATTAAATTATATGTTATATCAAATATAACATATAACCTATAGTTTTAATATTGTATCATATACAATATAAACTATAGTTTCTTTTCTCTATTTTATAGAATTTAATATAAATCATATTTATATTAAATTTAACAACTATGAATCACATTCATAGAAAATATATTTGAAAATATAATGTATCAAATATATTATAACAATTATATCATATATAATTGAAACAATTTAATTATATCATATATAATTAAATCATTCTTATTAATTTGAACAATCTGAATTAACCCAAAAACTGATTCTCAACTAAATCCTTTTGAGCTACCAAGGGGACCTTATGGACCTGTAGCTTGAAACTCCAATGGTTTATGAATAATTAACTAAACTTTTTAATTACATTATTCACCATCCGTTAACTATCGGGCACTCCACTAAAGATCGACAGCTGCACTCTTTGCACTATAGATATGTTTCTGCGTTCATTGGATATAACCAATCAACAGTATGATGACCCTTCATAAATTGCTCGTAAGTAAAGTTAGGCCAAATTACCGTCTTGTCCCTATAGTTACATCTAACTTCTTGTACCATTGATCTCTCTAATGAACAATAGATTATAGTCCTACTATGACTACACCTCTCGAGTCAGGAGAGGATGTGACACCACATTGTTCAAGACCCAGAATTAGCTCTTAAGGGAGCAATTTATCTACTTACCCCTGCTTCGGGGAATGAGTGAATTCCATCTTGTGTAGTTGTGTAGTTGTGTTCCCAACTCCTCAATCAAACGAATCTCTAAAATGGTAGGCTTGTTGAGTCGGCGGTGTGGCCACTCTCACCCATACAAATCAAATGACTGCCCTTATAGGCAGGAGTTCACAACTCACTCAGGATTCATGTCATGTTACCTATGGTCATCCTGGTGAAATGTAAGTCTCTATTATGAACGGTGTTATATAATAAGACTAAACATTTTGTGGTCTAGTTTTATACAAACTCCTTTGTATAGAATATTACTACTCGCATGTCTAATGCATGAATGATCAGGATCAGATTATTTGTAGCACTTTACAATAATTGTAACACCTACAAAGCGGGTCATACTCATAATGTCACCAGGATAAGATACTCAGCCTTATCAATATACTACAGACCATTTAGGTTATCACTCAAACATGACCCACCTATATGTCTCTACATACATGTTTAAGTTACAATGATAACCTTGGACGTTAGTTTATTGGTTTGTGGTTAATGCAACTAAAATATCACATATTTTATAAACAAAGTGAATAAAATATCATATATTATTAATCACATAAGAGTTTATTCATACAAAGTTTACAAACTATAGGGCATTACGAGATTTATGACATCAACCCCAACACCATTAACAGAAGATGTGTCCGAATTTGACTAAAAGAATCATTCGATCCCATGAGAAAAGTCATTACGTGCTCTATTTGAAAATAGTTAACCAAATCTTTAACTCGTCCACAGGTATAATGACCACAAGTACATGAAGGACGGTAAGAAGCAAGTTCATTCCACAACGTTTTCATTTTTGCAAAGTAGGTCGTAATAGAGAATTGATCTTGAGAAAGAGTCGATAACTCACGACGAAGTTGGAAGATCCGAGGTCTGTTCTTACGTTGATGTCGCCGTTGAAGATCAACCCAAATAGCCCGTGTTGAATCAGAGATGTTAACACTCGCAGATATCTCCTTCGAGAGAGAATTGAGAATCCATGCCATAACTACATTGTTACAAATAATCCACGAATTCCGCAAATCTCCATCAGGTTTGGACAAACTTTCATCAACAAATCCAAGTTTGTTCTTGACCGTGAGCCCTAGAATCATAGTACAACTCCATGAAGTATAGTTAGACTTTGTCGGAAAATCTAAGACGAGGACAAGATTTGTGCTGTCAGAGTGATGGAGAAAATAAGGATTCAAACATTGATCAAGAACTGAGGAAGAAGATGAAGAGTTTGCCTTCAATGTTGAAGCAAAAGGGTTATCGGGAAGGTCGGTCATGGAGAAAAGGGAGAAAATTCTGAAAACCCTTGAGAGAGACTGAAAACATCTGATACCAAACTCAGGGTAACTTAAAATTATGCCTCGAATATTTATTAATGAATTGGCACAATAAATAGGCGATCAAAATACATGTGGCATAACCAGAAAACAACCAACTAACCAATCAAAAACTAATTCTAGTAGTTCGTTTTTAACCTTCATAAAGTTATACTTGGATTGTTCTTATTGAAATTTCAGAAAACATTATTTATTAAATAATAATTTTATCAATTTAAATTTGAAATTATTGTTAGTTCTTTAAATTTTGTTAAAAAATTATCTCGTAAAACTTGTAATTGTTCAAGTAAACCGTGGATTTTTCAATTTGGATATTTAATGGTAAGGCATTAATTTAAATAAGGCGAGCTAAAAAAATAAAGATTGCTAATATTATTACCAAAACAATAATTTTGGAGTAAGTCTAATAAGTTGTTTAAAGTTTATAAGATAAATTTATGTTTTGAAATTAGAGCCAAATTAGAATTAAGTTTTATTGTGTTATGATTAAATAATGTTGATAAAGTAAATTCAAGTGTATTGTTTGTAACTCGCCTTACAATTAAAATTTGAGATTCAAATCATTTTCCTTGAAAACATCTTACTAAGAGCATAACTAATAGAATTAGGTTAAGATAGGAAAATCAAAACACAAAAAATAATTTTCAATTTAGAAAATTTCCGTTAATTAATTGATTACCATTAGTATAGACACGGGCATAGCGCAACTCACATAAGAACTTCGAATTCTATCCCTCCAAATGATTGTGCTAAAAAATGCTATCAAAGATGCAACAAGTCAGTTTGGAGTCGAAAGAACTTGCACAATAAACGTTGCTATCATCTAGTACTGATATTACAGTTTTTTCTCCCCTTTTTTTCCCATGATAATGCTTATTGTTGTAGACTATATTAAGGTATTTAGATATGGCTATGATCAACCAAACTATATCTTTGCTGAAATTACCACACCAAGTACTAGATCTCATTCGAGTAAATGCTATGCCATTGTCTTTGGCAGGTGATAAATTCAGTAAGAAAAGCATATAAGAGGAAAAAAAGAAAAAAGAAAGTGGGCATGAACACTATTAATGGCATACATCTTCTAAATTTCTTTGTGCATCCAATTCTTCTACAAAACATTAAGTCATTTCAATTTCCCATTCTTAACAAATTCTCAAGACTTGTAAGAACATTGAGACAAGGTTATCTACCCCTGTGGGAAAAATTTCTGGTTTTGTATAAAGAAAGCTTCGTTATGGATATACCTTCACTTTGCATCACAAATTGGATAAGGAGAAGTTGAAACTCTTTACCCAATCTAGGTTTTCATGTTCCAATTGTTCCATTTTGTATATCCAATAGTTCATATAGATAGGCTAAAACGGAGAAATTATTCAAAGAGATCACCACAATGAGACGGACAGATTCACATTGTTGGATGTATATATATGAAAAAGAAACATTGCATTAGTGGTTGTTGGAAAATGCAGGTTTTCAAATACACATCCAACAATTAATAAGATGAAGTCATAAGGTGGTGGCTTTGTTGAATAATTTTTCCTAGGAATGACACTAAAAGTAGGAGGGCATTCATTTCCTTAGGTTGAATAATTTATAGCAATTATATAATCCCAACCATCAAAGCTTTAAAGACACAATAACTATGTAATCAAATTCAAGTTTCCTTTAACAATGAGAACAAACCAAATAGCTGAAATCAATGAAAAGACAGTGGATTTCCATTATTACAATGAAACAGAAGGAAAAAAGGTTCACAGAAGGAAGACTAGAATGTTGTACAAGATTAGAAGAGGCCATTAAAATAGACAATTGAAATAAAGACAACATTAGACCAAACAGATACTGCTCAATCACATAGAAAGCTCTGAAATGGAGACAGATAGGCAAGCTTTCAAACAAGAAAAAGAAAAGCCAAAGCATAAACAGAAAGAGAGATAACTCAGGAATGAAGAAACCTGATGAGATAGTTTCAGGATTTTTCTTCTTCCCACAATATAAGCCATTGAGAAAGTAACCCAAATTCTGATCCCTGCAAACAAGCCAGCAATGGGGAAGTAGCTTCACTGACTTTATTGGTTAACAATGAACAAGTCCTGCAAAAAAGAAAAAAGGAAAAAGAAAATCCAGTTAAACTAATGGTGTCTAGAACTAAAATTGGAATTGTGTGAACTGGGTATTGATCTAATGTGGTTTCTTACAGAATAAGGAGAAAGATTTTAGCAGTTGTTTTAGCAGATTCAATGGCGGGAATTGGAGGAAGCAGAGGATGGTTTTTCAGAAATACCATCATGTTCCTCTTCACCCGGGATACGCGCTGGAATTAGAAACCTGGAGAATCCGCCGGAGGCGAGTCCAAGACCCGGAAAAGAAGATTGGTAGATCGACAGTGGAATTAGTTGCGGTTGATTATCGACGAAGGTGATTGATGGGTCTATCCAAGCGCGAATCGAGGGCGTGTAACTGGACTGAAGGGGTCCCCTCTGAGAAACCAACTGGTTTTCTCCGAACAGAGGTTGCAGAATTGGCAACGGTGGCGATAGAGGCGAAAAACTCGAGGTCGTTGGCTGCGAGTTGTATACGAATAATTCTCCATTCACACCTCCAGCTCCGCCATCTCCGCCTCCACTATGATCTGCACTCCCTGTGTTCCAATGCAATATCCTCTGGAATTGGCTGATTTCCACGGCCGGTGGGGGTTGCTGATCCGACCATCCATCGAAGCAGCCTAATGGTGTTGATCCAGAGAAATAGAGATGATCGTTTTGATGATTTTGAGCAACTGGATGCTGAGTTCGTTCGGATTCGAGCTTCAATGTTGGGCCTTGAAGAGACTGCAAGGAGAGTCCTAGATCTTGCGTTCGGCTATTGGTTCTGGAGAGCAAATCCGGTGGGAACGCATCGAACTCGAAAATCGACGACGGTGTCTCTGTCGCTGTCGTCGTAGTTATCGGTAAAAACGATTTGAAGGTATCAACGATTGAATCCGAATCGAAAGATGGTGGAAGAAAGCTGGAGTTGTCGCTATTAGGGTTATCCTCTGTGGAAGCATTCTGCAAATTCTGCATAGTACATTCGGAAATTCCGCCGTCGCCGGCCACCAAATTCCCTTTCCGATTACTAATTCTAGTGGTACTCCCCTCCAGTGAGTTAATAGCAACTGGAATTTTATTTTCGCTGTTCTTCTCTGCCTGCGTTGTCGATTTGTCGGTGCTCGTATCCAAAACATTTGGATTCCATCCGGGAAGCTCTCGAAGCTTGTCTATGGCAGGTTTGGCCTTCTTGATGAGCCAGTCGACGGCCTTGCTCGGCCGGTCGTAGCCAAGGCGGTCCTGCACGTCGTAGAACTCGATGGCGGTGTGGGCAGAGAGTCTAACACGACGATCCCTCGGGCCTTTCGCCGTGCAAACTTTGCTGTGACGGTCTTTTCTTCCAATCGAACGAACAATGCGACCTCCTTGAACCTCCACGATTTCACTCCCACCTCCACCGCCACTACTTCTTATTCCCGATTTTGATGATTTCGCCGGCCATTGATTGCTGAACAACCCCATTTTCCCTTCATCTTGGAAGCTCCACCCAGCGAGAGATGAATCCGACACCGGAGGAAAACAAGGACGCTTCTTGGTTTCATATACGTACTGAAGGTTTCGTTCATCTTCTTGTTCCTCTGTGTTAGTGAAGTTTATAACCTGACTCCGATACCGCCGTTGAAGATGACGATGACGATGATTCGACTGAGGATCCAGGCTCAATCCCTTGAGATACCCTTCCTCCAGCTTTGATTAACAGTTGATTCCTATTCCAATTCCTCTTCACTTTTCTGTAACACCCTCTACAACTACAACCACCATTGTTATGATCTCTGTTTCTGTAGCCTCTCCAAAAGGGCTCCGCCATTCAATCTTCTCATTCACCATCAAGACCTCCAAATCAAAATTCCAATCAAACCCACATGCGAAAAACGAATCCTACAACCCCTAACCCATCTTTCCTTCACTTTACAGATAGACCAAATGGGAAAGTGATTAAAGAAAATTGCAACTTTCAAGAGAGAAGAGTGTGGGCTGGGAACTTGAAATTTCTAGGAAAAGAAAATGGAGGGATTACAGAGTGGGAAAAAAGTTTTTATGGGAAATGTGATGGTGAATGATGGGAAAGTAGAAATTTTTGGATGGGCCTATGAGAGGGCTTGATTGTGACAATTGGAGGGTATGCCAGCTTTTTTCTTCTGCGCTACCATTGTTATTAAAAACAAGATATCTTTCTCTGTCCTTATAATCACTGCCTCCTCTGACCCATGGATCTCATCATGACACTACACTACGAGAGTGGTGATCATCGGTAGGACCGGGTTAATTTGAGAAAAAAAAAACCGTCGCTGACAACCGATGACTCGAGTTTTATCAGTCGGTTTTGGAGTGCCGCCCGAGGACACGGTCGATCGGTCGTTTTTATCGGTTTTGGTAAACCCATCAAACTTTTTAAAAAAATAAAAGAAAAGAGTGAGAAGGGATGAAAAGGAGAGAAGAAAGAGAAAAACGAAGAACAGAGGAGAAGAAAGAAGAAGTTTCAAATGGAGAAAGAGGAGCGACGAAAAGTGAGAAATGAGAGAGAATATAAAAAATGAGTTGGAAAGAAGAAAAGACAAATGCATGATGGAAAGAGAATGAAAGAGATGGAAAGAGGAATAAATAGGCGTGTCAAGTTGGAAAAAGAATAGAGAAAATTATTTTCTTAGTATTTATTTTTATTGATAATTAATCATTTTACGTAAATCAAGATATAATGATGAAGAGAGAGAAAAAGATTAATTGTTTAATAGTAATTTTACACCCATCCGTACCATTGATTAGGTAAATCACAGTTTTTACTTTATTACACGCGTAAAGCGATATAAGTTCGATGCAGATGTCAAATATATCGGACGGTTCGGTCGGCAACCCAACCGACCGTTCTTCGGTTTTCAAAATATAAACCCGCTGCCAACCGGAAAGCCTTTGAATCCGGCCGGCCGACGTCGGTTTAGCCGGTTTTTATCAGTTTTTTCGGTTCGGTTTGCACACTACACTTTATATTTCTAAAATTTACATGATTATTGTCTCATCTTACAACATTTCATTGTTGAAGAAATTTATTAATATTGTAATACTTAAGTAGATGACCACTTAAATCCTTTTTTATATATATGAATAGTCTTTTTACCTTTAATTCTTATACTATTGGTTACTATTCCTTATTTTATCTTCTTTTTTAAAAGTTAAATCTCAACTAGAATACAATGTACTCTTCGAATAAGAGTGAGAGGTCCAATATTATAACTTTTGGCTATCGAATAACTTACATTGTTTTATTGTCATAAACAAATGGTGCACAACACTTGTTGAACATATTCCTTTACAATCCTACCACAATATGTCATTTGATGTTGGTTATTTATTATTTCGAAATTCTAACATTTTGGTTTAGGGTATGTGTCTTAATCAATTGAATTACGCTCGTATTAGCTAGTAAGAATCGGCACCTACGTGCACACATAGGCATATTTAAAAGATAATAATTTTTAAAAAATTATTTTTGTTTATGAATTTTGACTGCGAATTCAACTATTTGACTTTAAAAAATCTACAACTCATTATAAGAAGTTAATGAGAAAATATATTTAATTTTCAAAAATAAAAAATCAAATAATATAAATTTCGAAAATGTTGCTAAATCATCTTTTGAATCATGTTTACCAACTGTTGATAAAAGAAACAATAAATAAATAAAAATGGCATTGTTGAAATAGTCATTTTTAAGGGGCATCCAATCCCTTGGCCTCTCGGAAACTCGATCTCGGTCGTAGGCGAAGGAGACAAGGGCGAGGCACCTAACATGCTCGAGACTCAACCTCCATCCGTCATTAATGATCTCAATCCGCAGCGGCATAAGCATTGATTAACGTTGTGAGCATCTCGGGTGTGAAGGAACAGCCATCAGCAGAGGTAGTACGATTCTATCTGTTCGAGTCTTACAGCTCTGTCCCGGCATCAGGACCTCCCCTTTCCTTTGTCACGCTTGACGACAATCCACTTTCTATCTCCCGAATACTCAGTGGATGAAGAGGAAAGCGGGCTCGAACCCGCAACTTCGGCCTTGACTATTAATTTTCTATTTGTTTTGTATGCAATACTTATATTCCTTTTACTTTCTTTTCTTTTTTATCCTCTCCTTTTCCAATTCAACAGTGTTGTGTTGCTTTTTAATTACTGAAAATTTGGGATTTAGAGAGTATTTGCTCTTAATTTACTTATCCATATAATTTCTCAAACTGGGTTACATAATTTTTACGGTCAAACAAATGCAACAATCTTTTGAATCCCAAGCGTTGATATACAGGTCAATTTGATGATAATTTGGTCTATAAAATATCAATTACTATTTAAAAATTCAATCATTTAATCCTCTATCTCGTAAATATTAAACTCAATAAAAGAACGAATATCAAAATGTCCAAACAATGACCAAAGTTAAAAACTCAAATATGGTTAACCTTCTTATCGAACATATAAGAAAACTTGGAAGGACTCTCTCTGATCATACTGTGAACGATTCTTCTTTCTTCGTCATACCATAATAAAATTATTTAAAAATAATGTGGAGTTTATTAAATAAAATAATATATCAATAATGATATTTAATGACGACAATACCTGATATCTTCTCCTACATGTACTGTTTGATAATAATTAAATCGTAATTAATAAAATGTCAAATTCACAATATGCTTTTTTAGTTGAAATATACAAATTACTGGTTTAAGAATACATTTTCTAGTGTTATAATAGTTTGATATACATTATTAACAATAGAATGCACTTTCAATTATTCCAAGAGACATGATATTGAACATAATTGGATAAATTATTCAAAACTATTAATTTTTTTTTTTTTCAATTTTATTCATTACCAATTATATATAGATAAGCATAGGGATGTCCATTTACTCCGTGGTTCGAGGCCCCACAGGGATCCGCCCGAGGTGGGAAGTCCCCAATTAGACGGGAAATGGGTGAAGGAGTGGAGATAATTTTTTTCCGTTGATTAAATGGGGACAGAGACGAGGATTATATTCCCTGTCTCCGTCCCCCACCCGATGAATATATTATATAATTATATATATATAATTAATTAATTGTTATTGTTATTATTATTAACTATTAACATAATATGAGTTTATTATTATATTATTATAGTTATAATAATTATTATTTTTATTTTATCTATATACTTTTTTACGAAAGTTGTGGTATAAAAAGTTAGTTATTTTATAATTTTCATTTAAACCTTTTCATACTTTAATATTTTCTAAATTGTTTTACCATTTAAGACTTTCTACCTTAAGCCATAAATGTTGTAGTATTTAAATGAAAATTTTGACTATGATATTGTAATATTCAAATTTTAACTTTTAAAAATTATAGGATTAATTATATTTTTTACGCGTATAATAGTATTATTTTTTATAATAAATTTTTATACTATTTTATTTGAATGAAAAAATTGTTGGAAATAATTCATTTAATATATATAATTTATTTGATTGAGTAACAAAAATTGTTAAAAATGATATATTAAAAAACGGAATAAATGTTCTCCACGGGAAACTCGATCCCCGCGATTTCTTGTGGAGAATTTCATGGGGACGGAAAATGAAATAAGGGGCAGTGACGGGGATGGGAAGCCTTCCCCATCCCCATCCTGTCCCGTGAATATCTCTAATAGGCATCCGTATTAAATGATATATATAAAATTTGGAATTGATCCATAAATAATAAATGATTATGTAACATCAACTTTCAAATCCTAATGTTATAATGCCTTGGTTGCATTTAATATCTATATCAGTGAAGGTTAATAATGTAATATTTTGTACTCGATAATTGTTGAAGTGAAATAATATTTAACTTAAAAATTGTATTTCTGAATGTCGTTTCAAGTTAATTACACTTTCACTAAACATAACTTATTTTTAAAATATATATATATATATATATATATATATATATATAATAATATATATATATATATATCAACATATGAAGATGAGGTTCAAACTTTTAATTTCATGATCGAAGATATATGTTTTTTAATTAATTAATTAAGTTGGGTTCAACTTGACATACTAATTAAACACAAATCACAACTATGATGTTTGACATGATTTTAATCTTTAATGTATAATCCAAAACATCTATATATACTCTTGTTTATTCAACGCATTCTCATAATATATATTACCTCTCTAAGTATACAATTTATGTGTTCTATTTGTTAGTAATATCGTTTTAATAAAATTAAAAGTGTTATTACCACGAGTCTAAATAAATTTTTTAAAAATCTTAAATTTTATATATGAATGTAGTGCCACTTTTATTTATTTATATATAGATAGATAGATAGAAACAACAAAATTTATACATACAAATATCCATCACAATATTAGATTTTTATTGATATTTATACATTTCTATGATTTACCATCGTCAACATGAAAAGTGAATTGTCATTTTCATTATACCATATAAAATCGATGTAACATTTTTTTTAAAAAAAAAAAAAAAAAAAACATAACGTGAATATAATATTATACCAAGTGTTCCAATTAATTTTTTTTAAAAATGTAAAATCGTGTTTTAATAATTAAGATAATATTTGTAATTGTTTATTATTAATTTTTCTCATAAATTTTTATCGATATTTTCATCTCCATTTCTATAAAATGGAGAGATGAATATATATTTTAATAAATTTATGAAAACAATGTCTTTTTATACAAACAACAACAACAACAGTTGTCCATTATATGTAGACGAAAACGATGTCTTAAAGTGATTAAACTATTATTTCTACTAAAGCATTAATGTCATTCTTGTTTCATTTATACAATTATTTATTTGAAATATATATAGAAACACAATTTGACAGAAGATAGATGTTTCCAATACAATATTTTTAGACAATTGAATTAAATAGATGGAGCTTTTCAACCTAGGATTTGTGAAGAAAATATATTGAAGTGTATAAGTTATATTTGATATTTATAATGATTTTACCTAGCTAGTCTAATTAATTCTCAATAGTGATAACTAAATATGACTTAATTATGATCTTTTGACATGCAATATTCTTGCATATCAATTATCAATCAAATAAAATTTGTTGTTAATATATACTAGCTCAATAGACAATAATCAATAATTTCATATTTTATTCTTTATATATATATAACAATATTATAACTTTGTAAATGGCCACAAATCACTTATTCGATGTGTTAATGTTGGGTGAAAATTTAATTTTCAAAATTAGAGGGAACCAACTTTTTTGGTTGGAGAATCCCACATTGGAAAATTTGGTGTTAGAAGTCTCATTTATGTACTCTAACCTTGTGTTTTAGGTTTAGGCCCTAAGGGGTAACCATGTTTTAGATTACTTTTAATAAAAATATTATTATTATTATTATTATTATTGAGTTTAGAAAGGGTGCACGTTCCGATCGGTAACGCTGCATTTCCGATCGGTTTCATTTGGCTGTGGCCGTCGTGTCAATACGCGAAACATCTTAAAGAGAGCGAGCGCCGCGACTCTGCCTATAACGACTATTCGCCTGGCCGTCGTGCCTTGACAGTTTACAGTTCGTCGTTCTGAGGGCCCTGCCGTTTTCAATAATTTTAAAACGTTTTGCGGCCATCAATGGCCCTCAGTAGCAACAATGAGATATCTAACCTCAACCGTCCATTAAAGAGAGCGAGCTTCGCGACTCAGCCTATAACGAGTTTCTGTTTTGCAAGTTTTGCTCTTTGCCTGACTATCGTGCCTTGATGGTTTACAGTTCGTCATTCTAAGGGCCCTGTCGTTTCCAACAATTTTAAGACGTTTCGTGGCCATCAATGGCCCTCAGTAGCAACAATGAGATATCTGACCTCAACTGCCCATTCCGATTCGAAGGAGCGAACTTTAAGCAGTGGAAGCAAAAGATGTTGTTCTGACTCACCGTCAAGAAAGTTGCCGAAGCTTGTACCAGGGCTAAGTCGATCGTCCCTTTAGAAGAACCAACTGACAACAGATAAAAGAAACTGCTGACTGGGAGGAGAAAGACTTTTTATGTAAGAATTTCATTTTAAATGGTTTGACTGATGATCTGTATGACTACTACAGTACAATGAAGACATTGAATGAGGTCTAGGATGCCCTACAAAAGAAGTATGACACTAAGGAGGTCGGGTCGAAGAAATATGCGGTTAGCCGTTATCTCAAGTTCCAGATGACGGATGACAAATTCGTGGAGGCCCAATCCCATGAACTCCAGAAGATAACCCACGAGATAATTACCGAAGGCATGCCTCTAGACGAACAATTCCAAGTTGCTGTTATTATTGATAAACTGCCCCCCTTGTGGAAGGACTTTAAGAACACTTTGAGGCATAAGACCAATGAGTTCTCCTTAGAAAGTCTTATAACCCGACTAAGGATCGAGGAGGAAGCCTGGAAGCAGGACCAGAGGGAGGAGGTGAACGCAGTACCTAGGAAACTCGCCTCTGCCGTGGTAAAACCTGACAAAAAACCTAAAAGGACAAAGAGGAAAGGTCAGAATCGTGGCTCCAACAACCAGAACCAACAGAAAAAACAGAAGCCCCCTTCAGGAGAAACGGTACAGTTCCTCTGCTTTAATTGTAATAAACCTGGGCACATGGCTAGGAACTGTAGGAACAGGCGCTGTCTCTTATACACATCTAGATGTGTATAAGAGACAGCCCCAATATTATGCGTTACTCCATGCCAAAAGGCTTATAATAACTGACAAACGCATGCGCTGAAGCCAGGCGATCGCAAAGACAAACGCATGAGATAAGCGATCGCAGACGGTAATCACATGCATCCAACGCATGGAAGTATTGGTAATCGCATGCGTCTAACGCATGGGAATTGCGGTGACCAAATGGAGATTGTGGCCACGAAGTGATAGCCATAATAGAAGATCGCAAGATGGGTAGAACGCGTTGATAACTTCGGCTAAATTAAGCTCGGACGCATACCTTGGGAGTATCAATAAGATAAGGCGATGTGACAATGCCCATATCGCGACAAAAGTAGCAATGAGCAATACCGTCATCATGATAGCTGTCGGCGTCCAAACTCTATAAATAGCCCTTGGGAGCTTCATTTTACAACATCCGAGCTTCTGCCTCAAGGCAGAAGTTTGTGATCACAGATGAGAGCCTGAAAGAGATTTCCAGTGAGAATTTCTCATCTCCACAACCTAGACCGAGTGACGATCGGAGCATTCGCCGGAGATAGAGTTCGAGAGAGACATCTCCATCATTCAACCATGGCACCATCGGCAGCCTTGACGCAGATTTCTTCATCTCCCTTCTAATCTCTGTATCGTATTACATTTTAGCTTGAGATATTAAGATATTTTTTTATCAATGCAAATCCTAATTCCTCCATTACCGTCTTCTTCATCATCTTCATTTCTATCATATTTTATCTTCAACGTTTATTTATCAAAGTCAATCGCATGCTTAATCGTGTAGCCTAGAGATAGGACGCATGAAGCAATCCACCGAGAGGTGTGCATTGTGCAAGTATAGTGAGTTAATCCTCTTTTCTTGATGAAAGGTTGTAGCAACCTTGTCTATGGGATGTTGCATTGCTTGTCTATAAATTAAATAGCTGCGTCTAACTGCCTGAGAAGGTAAGAGATGGAACGCACTAAGCAAGGTTCGCATTGTTCCTAGAGATAGGCACAATCTTATGCTCAACGCAACCATGCACTATAAAGATATAGTCATGCGGCTGACCACCGAGAGGTGTGATGCGTTAGTGCAACGAGCTGGGATTACTCGGGCAATTTAAGATAGTAAACATCACTATGCGTTATTGGTTGTTGTGTTTCTACCTATTCTCATTGTAAACCTCCTAGTGCTCAATCTGTTTAGCTAGCAGTAGGAGTAGTGTATAAGTCATTTAAACTTTCTTCGCTTTATTTTTCTTTTATTTCTCGCCCCAAACGCATCATTTCAAAAATATTATTGAGTGACAAGTCCCCGTGTTCAACCTCGAATTACTCGAGAAACTTGCGTTTATGTTATACTTGGTGAAAGCGTAAGAAAACTTGTGATAGGAACGCATGGTCATTTCATGCTAAGATTAACGCATCATCATTTCGAAGCATGACCTCAGACGCATGGAAGCAAATGCATCAATTATGTCTAACGCATGATTTCATGTTCAAACCCATCCGTCCTTAATAATTAAAACAAAACAAAACCCGTTCCTAAAATATCCCAACAATCACCACTCCATGAAAGTTGTTGGAACCGGTGAAGTGGAACTGAAGTTTACCTCTGGGAAGACCCTCACATTGAAGGACATTCTACATACTCCAGAGATACGAAGGAATTTGGTTTCAGGCTATCTCCTCAACAAAGTCAGGTTTACTCAAACTATAGAGGCAGACTTATATACCCTTACTAAAAATAATGTATGGGAAAGGGTATGCAGCTGAGGGAATGTTCAAATTAAATCTAGACCTTAATAAAATGAAATCTTCTGTGTATATGTTGTGTTCTATGAATATTTGGCATGCTAGACTTTATCATGTGAATAAGAATTTAATTAGTAATATGATTAGATTGGAAATGATACCTAAGTTATCCATGGATGATTTTGATAAATGCGAGTATTGTGGTCAGGCTAAAATTACTAAAACTCCGCATAAATCTATACTTAGGAATTTTGAGCCTCTAGATTTGATCATTCTGATGTATGTGAATTTGATGCCATATTGACTAGGAACAGTAAAAGATATTTCATTATTTTTATTGACGACTGCTTTGATTTTACTTTTGTATACCTGCTGAAAAACAAAAGTGATGTGTTTTATGCCTTCAAACTTTTTGTTTCTGAAATAGAGAATCAGTTTAATAGAAAAGTTAAAAGACTTCGTAGTGATAGGGAAACCGAGTACGACTCGAACAGTTTTAATGAATTCTTTAACTCACATGGAATAATATACGAAAAGACTGTACCTTATTCTCCTGAAATGAACGGAAACGCCAAAAGGAAAAATAGAACTTTAGCTGAGTTAGTAGTTTCTATTTTACTTAGTTCAGGATTCGTGTCTTACTGGTGGGGTGAAATCATCCTTGCCATATTTTATGTCCTAAATTGAATCTCGAAATCTAAAAATAAAACTTCACCTTACGAAATTCTCAAGAATAAGAAACCAAACTTGTCCTACTTTAGAACGTGGAGTTGTCTAGCCTTTGTAAAGATTCCTGACCCAAAAAGGAGAAAGTTGGCTAGTAGAGCTTACGAGTGTGTCTTTATAGGTTATGCCTTCAATAGTAAAGCCTGCAGGTTCTATGATCTAGTGAACCAAATGATTATTGAGTCAAATGATGCCGACTTCCTTAAAGATAGGTTTCGTTTTAAATCAAGGAATTGTGGGGGCTCTGGTTTAAATGGTATAACCCTAGTTAGAAATCCTAACCCTAGAGAGGAAACTGACCCATAACCTAGAAGAAGTAAGAGCTAGAACCGCCAAAGATTTCGGAAATGACTTCTCGACCTACAATGTAGAAGATGTTGAGTTTTATGTCATAAAACTCGTAATATGTAAATAATAGAGCTTATTCTGATAATTCAATAAAGGTGTTATTGAATAGATCTATTGCTTGAATAGAAATCCAATAAACCTAAAAGTCCCTTGACTATTGGATGAGTACTTGAACTTTATGTGGAGACATAAAGGTGGATCAGGTTTGAGTAAATAGTCAAAATGATCTATAGTACATGGATAAGGTTGGGTACCTTATTCTGGTAGCACTATTGGATACGGCCTGCTCTGTAGTTGTTACAAGGAGTTGTAAAGTGCTATAAACGAAGTGATCCTAAATCGTTCACGTTGGACATGAGGAGTGACGGTGTCCTTGTGCAAAAGAGTTTGTACAAGATCGAACCACAAAATGAGTCACTCTTACTTTATAACGATGTTTACTGTTTAAGACTGACTATTTCAAAGCAATGACCTAGGTAACTTGACCTTAATCCTGAGCTAACTTTGAACTCCTGTTTATCTGGTATTGCCTTAGGATTTTCATAGGTGAGGGTTGGCTCAACAGCGCTGGCTCAATATGACAGCCATTTTAGGGGTGAGACTGGATAGATAGCTGAGGACATAGGGTGCAAGAGGGAATTCACTCCTACCCGCTTTAGGGATAATAGAGAGATTGCTCTCTTAAGTGCTAATTCTGGAGCTTGAACAAGGGATCCCGCCCTCTCATTTGGCATGAGAGGGACTCGGTTTTGTGATTGGATCACAAAATAATTGTTCATTAGGGGATCGGTGGAGACTTAAAAAACAAGAGGTAATTTCGGGGGTAAAACAGATATTTGACTCAGCTGTTATTACGAACAACTTGTGAAGGGTTAACTTACTAATCATGGTTATATCGAGTGGACATAATATATCTACAGTGAGAGGAGTTCAACTATGGGCTTTAGTGGAGTGATCCATTAGTTAACAAATGAGGGTTAGATCGATCTAATGAGTTTAGTCGATTAATCTCGAATCGTTGGAGCCCACGATCTGTAGGTCCATGAGGTTCCCCTACTAGCTCGGAAATGGATGAGCTCTAGAGTAGCATGATAAGTTAATTTGAAATGTTCAAAGTAGAATCAAACGAAATTGGAAAAAATATATTTAAATATGATTTAAATATATGAAGATGAATTTGTGTAAAAATTAATTTAATATTGGATATTAAATTAATAAGAATTATTTAAATTGTTTAAATAATTATTTATTAATTTTATTAGAAAATTAATAAATTTTATTTTAGAAATAAAATATGATTTTAAAATCAATTTTGGATTTTTGAAAATTGAAAAATCACACAAACTTGAAAAAATGAGTTTTTCAAGTCATCTTCAAAGTTGCTTACAAAGAACCCACCACTTCTCCTTTGATTTACTCCAAGCATGAATTGCATCCTATGTAGCACATCTCTTTGCATGATAATCTTCAATATATTGAAGAGATTAGAGTGGAGAAAAAGAGGATGAACCGACTGAATTTTTGCTGAAAAATTCGAATGAAGAAGGTGTTCTTCAATGGGTTTTGTTCAGTGAGATTTCTCCATATTCCCTTTGATTTCAGTTTACTTTTGAGTCCTACAACTCAATCTAGAGCACCAACAGGATAGTAGAGAAGATCTTGTGGTAGTCTACACAAGGATTCAGAGGATTTTGCAGCTGAAAATGGAGATTTCATTGGTTCGGCCAAGGTATGTTCATGAAACCCATTATAATCTGTTTTAGCATGTTTCTTTTCAATCAAAACTAATGAATTGGAATGCTTATGGCTCCTAATTTCTTTCGCTGCGTGATGGTGTCGATCCAACAGAAGAAGACCCTAAAGATCTAAAAGTTGCCCTGTCCTCAGTAGATGCCAACCTATGGCAAAAAGCCATAAATGATGAGATGGACTCACTTGAGTTAAATAGGACTTGGCACTTAGTAGATCTACCCCGGGATGTAAGACAACAGAGTGCAAATGGATCTTAAGGAGGAAACTTAGACCTGATGGGACTATCGACAAATTTAAAGCCAGGTTAGTAGCCAAGGGCTTTAGACAGAGAGAAAACGTAGATTTCTTTGATACCTTCTCCCCTGTCACTAGAATTACCTCTATCCGTGTCTTGTTCTCTCTCGTTGTTCTTTATAACCTCGTAGTACATCAGATGGATGTAAAAACCGCTTTCCTAAACGGTGAACTTGAATAAGAGATTTACATGGAATAACCTGAGGGTTTTGTTGTCCATGGTCAAAACAATAAGGTGTGTAAATTAGACAAATCTCTCTATGGACTAGAACAAGCTCATAAGCAATGACATGAAAAATTTGACAACCTTATCCTATCTAAAGGTTTCAAGGTCAATGAAAGTGACAAATGCATCTACCATAAGTTTGATAATAACCTCTACAATATCTTGTGTCTATATGTAGATGATTTGTTGATCTTTGGGCCGAACTTGCACGTCATAAATGATGTAAAATCAATATTGAGTGCGAACTTCGACATGAAAAACTTAGGAGAAGATAGTGTAATATTAGGCATAAAAGTAAATAGGTTTGAAAAGGAAATTTCTTTAGATCAATCTCACTATATAGAAAAGATTCTAAAGAAATATAATTACTTCAAGTGTAAACCAGCCTGTACTCCTTATGACCCTAGTGTCAAGTTGTTCAAGAACACTGGTGACAGTGTTAATCAATCTGAGTATGCGAGCATCATAGGCAGTCTTAGAAACGCTGCCAACTGCATTAGGCCTGAGCTTATACTGTAGGACTATTTTGCAGGTTTACAAGCAGACCTAGTAAAGAGCATTGGAATGCTATAGAAAGGGTCATGAGATACTTAAAGAAAACCCAAAACCTAGGATTACATTATCAAAAGTTTCTCGCTGTCCTGAAAGGGTTCAATGATACTGATTGGAATTCTTTTTTGGATGATTCAAAGGCTACAAATGGCTATATATTTAATATAGCTGGCGAAGCTGTCTCTTGGAAGTCCAAGAAACATACTATTTTAGCCCAATCTATAATGGAGTCAGAAATAATAGCACTAGCGACAGCTAGTGAAGAAGCATGCTGGCTTAGAAGTCTGATATCAGAGATTCCCTTGTAGGAAAAATCGGTACCAGTCATATTGATCCATTGCGATAGTACTGCAGCAATCGCAAAAGTTTAGAACCGTTACTATGACGAAAAGATACGTCAAATACGTCGTAAGCACGGTACCATTAGAGAGTTTCTTACTACTGGTGCAGTTAGAGTGGATCACATATGGACTGATGAAAATTTGGCAGATCCTTTGACGAAAGGACTGGCCAGAGAAAAGGTTTTTAGAACCTTAAAAAGGATGAGACTCATGCCTATCGAAAAATGAATCACAGTGAGGAAAACCCAACCTGTAGACTGGAGATCCCAAGAAATAGGTTCAAGGAGTAATAACTGATCACGGGTGATATATAATGAATCACGCTAAACCAAACACGGAGTTCCATTCTTATGACTTAAAGTATGAATATGATATCCTGAAGCGTAAGAAAGGTTGAACTCAATTCTTAGGGCTAGTTGCATAAATAGAATTCAGGCCCAAAATAATAGAACGTGTAGTACAAGGATAAAATAATTGCATATATAGATCAAAAAATGGTAAAAGACTAAAAAATCCTTACCTAGCCACCATTTTGTTCACCTTTTCCTGATTTTCTCAAATTAAAAGCTATCACTGATAGCAGCTATCAGCTGCTATCGCTGATAGATTTTATCAATTGCTATCGATGATAGTTGTATTAGTGATGGGTTTCAATTTGAGAAAAATTAATACAATCTTGAAATATTAGCTTTTAATTTACTATCAATTATTAGTAGCTATCATTGATTCACTGTCATCAATTGGAATCAACGTTGAAATATTAATACTTAAGGCTATCAGTGGCTATCAATGATAGATTTATAAATAGTGATCAACTTTGAAAGAAGACCAACACCTTTAATTACCATAGTAGTTATCACTAATAATATTTTATCGTGGCTATCACTGATAACAACTATCAGTCGTCATCACTGATAGACTTTCATCAATTAGAATCAACCTTGAAATATCAACACTTAAGGCTATCAATGATAGACTTCTATAACTGGTTAACCTTTGAAAGAAACTCGATATATAGATATCACCTAAGTTTTATCACTGATATCACTAACATCACTCATATTGTGGTTATCAGTGATAGCTTCTTTCACTGATAATATCACTAATAAGATGTTATCAATGATCTCTCTGATATCATGCTATCAGTGATAGTTCTCTATCACCGATAACGTGTTATCAGTGGTAGCTTTTATCACCAATAACGTGCTATTAGTATTAGCTTCTATCACTGGTAACATGTTATCAGTAGTAGCTTCTATCAATCATAGCCACTAAACACCTTTTTGCCCCTTTATTGTCATTCCCAAACATTTTTAAGTCCCTTTTATTTCTGATGATAGCTTCTATCACTAATAAACATGCTATTAGTGATAACTTCTAGGCATTCCACTTAAATTTTAGTTTGAGATTCAACTTTATTAATTAAATTGACTAAGTTGGCTATCAATGATATATTTCTATAAATGGCTATTAACTATGAAAATCTAATCAAAGATTAAAGTATCAATGATAAAAAATATTAGTGGCTATCACTGATAGATTTTCATTTGCTTTTTATATTTATTAGTTGTTATAATAATCAAACTTGATGATTGGCTTGTTAGTGTTAAGTCACTTATGAATTGAGTATTTTCAAGTCCTTACAGAACCCAGCTTCATAATTCTTGTGAAAACAAGGGGAAGAAGAAAAATTCAAATAAAGGAAAGAAAAATTTTAAAAACAAAATAAAGACAAGGGAGGGCAAAGTTGGAAATTAAAAAAATCAAAGATTGACTAGTCAACTCATCTATATTTGCAAATATTTTAAAGATGTAATATATTTTTAGATTTTTTTCTCTTATTTTACTATGTAGTACAAATATCACAGTTCTTAATGAGATTTATACTTGATGACAAGTGGGGTACCCAGCTATAGGAGTACACTTGATAGACTCACCTGTGTGAATGTGGAAGTGAGGGTCGCTTCCTATGGAGTTTTTAGGCAAACTCTCTAGAGCATTCACTATACCGGGATTCACGTGCTAAGCCTTAAAAGCACGGGCTTTCGTACTACAACCTAATAACACTCTGTGTGAGATGCGATTAGAAATAGAGTTTAAAACCAAGGGTTACTTAGTATATTCTGAATCATCTACACAATGTAAAGGTTCAAGTCGTAAGACACCTTTGCTTATGCACAGTGTTGTATAGATTGAAACTGTTCGATGAAAATCTTTCCTCTCTTTTCGTTTTGTTTAAATTTCCAAGTGAGGGATGGTTGGGTGAAAATTTAATTTTCAAAACTAGAGGGAACCAACTTTTTTGGTTGGAGAATCCCACATTGGAAATTGGAAGTCTGCTTTATGTACTCCAACCTTGTGGGGTTTGGGCCCAAGGGGTACCCATGTTTTGGAGGGAGTGAGGAGATAGACCAATGTGGGTTCGGTAGACATCCCACACGTGCGCCGCCACCGTCGTTCGGCATGGCGAGGCAAGGTGCGCGTGTGCGTGATGATTATTTTTAATAAAAATATTATTTATTATTATTATTATTAATTTTTTAACCGAAAAAAGGGGGAAACAGTCCATTCATCCCGTTTCGTTTCATTCGCCCATCCGTAACGTCTACGCACGTTTTGCTCCCTACTGTTCGACGTCGAAGGCCTATAAAAGGCGAGACCTTCAGCAATTCGTAACACACAAAATCAATTTTCTTAATTTTCCACTTCATCGTCCTCTCCTTTTCCATCTTAGATTTTCGAGCAGTGAGTTTAGAAAGGGTGTACGTTCCGATTGGTAACGGTGTATTTCCGATCGGTTTTCATTTGGCTGTTTTATCCTGAGAATGATGTGGCAACTTTCAGACTTGCTTGCACACTTAAACAGAGCTACGAAACGTCTTAAAGAAAGCGAGCTCCGCGACTCAGCTTATAACGAGTTTCTGTTTTACAGGTTTTACTCTTCGCCTGACCGCTGTGCCTTGATGGTTTACAGTTCGTCGTTCTGAGGGCCCCGTCGCTTCCAATAGTTAAGAAACCTTTGATTTTGGCGTTCTTGTTGTTTTTATATGATGACACCATTATGTAATTTTGTTTTTGTTTATAATATTTTTTACACTAAAGAAATTGGTTTGAGAGAGAAATCATAAATTCTTGGTTATTGAAGTATGTCATTGGGTTACATTCGGTTTTCTTTTCTTTTTTTCTTTTTTTTTTTTTTTCGTCAAAGCGAACTTAGCTTAACGATAATAGCCTTGATCTTCCTCTTTTCAGATTGAAGGTTTGATTTTTTGTTTCCTGTAGTTGTTAATATACTAGATAAATATTTTATTTTAATAAAAACTTAATATTGTTTTGAAGGTAACTTAACTTCAAAAGTGTCTAATAGATACATATTTATGTCGATAAATAAATCCAAACTAAAATTTGAAAATTAAGGGATGGTTTGATAAGTAATTAGTCTTTTGTTTTTTGAAAAAGATTTATTCTTGTTTGATATCTAATCGAGTTTTCTGATTTTTCAATTTAAAAAATGTTTTTAAAACTGCTGAGAAATTTCAAAAACGAAAAAAAAAAATGGTTTTCAAGAATATGTTTTCGTTTTTGAAAACACGCGCTTTATTTATTTATTATAGAGATGGCTCCGTTTCCCTTGTGTCGTAGCGGTATGAATATTTGTTTGGTTCAAATGCCAAAGTTCAAACTTGCCACAATGATTTTTCTTATCTTTTCCATCCTTTGTCATTTTATTTCTTTTCCATTTTATAATAACAATTTTTAATATTTATATAGAAATAAAATGGTAAATAATGTCAAAATTATATATTTTTTTTGTTTTTTTAAATATATTACTTTCATACTTCACTTCCACATTTCATCTGTCCTTCCATTTCTTTCTATTTTAATTATAATAATAATTTTAACTTTCTATATGAATTTGAATGATAAATAACGCCAAACTTTTTTTTCCTCTCTAGTTTCACTTTCACACCAATTCTCTCTCTCTCTATCTTTTAAACAAAAATATCTCAATTTTTCAGAATAATATTAAAATTCAAAATTAAGAAAACGCGAATCATTGGATTCATTTTAATTATTATGGTTTCTTCACTCACTTATTATCTACTTTTATATAAATGAAACTATTTTATATTATATGATCAATATTTTAATTTTTTTATTTGTGATTAATCAATATATTTTAAATAATGATATTGCTTCGTTAATATGAAATTTTAAGTATTAAAAATAAATATGTAGTTTTGTAACTATTATATTATATGGAAATATTGCAAATATAGTTTAATTCTATTTCTTTTTATTAAAAAAATATAACTAAAAAGTCATTCAAATTTTTTTGGTTTTTTAAAAAACAAAAAAAAAAACATAATTATCGAAACATTTTTTTTAAAAAAATAATAATCAAACATGTATCGTTTTTGTTTCTTAAAAACTAAAACCAAAAAATATTTTCAAAAATCACAAACCAGAAATCAATTGGTTCTCAAACAGATCCAAAGAACTTAATTATTTAAAAACTTAATTTTGTTTTTGAAATTTTGTTATAAATTCAATTGTTTCTTGATGAAAATCATTTTTTAAATAATATGAGAAATAAACATAATTTAAAAAAATAAAATGATTTCCGAACACCCAGCTCTAATTTTTTTTCCTCTATACATTTTTTTAATTCAAAATAAGAGTCGCAGAATTAGATTATGTGTACATATATTTCCACATCTACTTTGTTAACTAAAAAACAATTATATTTTCTTATAGAAAAAAACAACCTTCTTTTATTATATTTAATTGCATTCAATTATATACTTTTTATTTTGAAAACATATCTTAGAATTGATCCAAAGTTGCTAAGCACCAAAATCATTAAATCGGCTAAAGTGAATTTGACTCAATAGTATTGGCATGATCTCCGTCTCAAGGGATCCGAAGTTTAATCTTCTATCCTGTAATTATTGAACTGAAAAAAAAGTTTGTTAAACCTAAATAAAAAGGTTAAAGTATTGTATTTCTCGTCACTGCAAAGAAAAAACCTAGAAAAACAATTTTTTAAAAAAAAAAAAAAAGAAAGAAAAGAATATATTAGTTCTGTTAATTCTGTTTCTTATTATAATATTCGAAACCATTATTATTATTTTTCTTCCACTGCTTCAATAAAGAGGAAAGGTACATCATTTCAATAAATAAATAAATCTATAAAAGTACGTCATCCCTGACAACGGAAAATAAGATACAACTGTTTAATTTTTTTTAAAAAAAACAAAAAACAGAGATTAAATAAAACAAGGGATATGAATACAAATTATTTCTACGTAAGTGGTTACCATTACTTGGAGATTATGATCTGATTGAGCATAACGTTATATCTTCGATTTAAAAATTAGAAGGTCACAAATTCATTAATTTATTATTTAATATAATTTAAATTTTATTTTAATTTATAAATTTTATATTTTAATATTTAAATTATCTAATATATTTTTCTAACCATATAAGTTTTGCATTAAAATCACATTGGTGGTTGTTTTATATATATGTAGAGCATTAGCATACACGTAACCTTTTTATTAGTTGATCGATGACATCATCACAGGTAAATAAGTGTTTCAAACTAGATATCCTTCGAACATAAATAAATAATAATATTAATTAAAATTATTATTTTTATTATATAATTATGGAGATAGATATCAAACCTCCGATCTTAAACGAATGAGTACATACATCAATATTATTATTAAATGAAACTCACTTTGATACCTTACAATGAATTTATAGCCTTAGTTATTGACTTAAATATTTGCAGAAAATTGTTGTTGTTATTATTATTCCGTGTCTAATAAATTCATCAATTTTCATTTATGCGTTTGGAGTAGAAAAATTTTAACTCTGACTTTTTCGAAAAAATTTTAACTTTGACTTTTTCGGTCCAAGACATATATTTTAATAAGTTGATTTTGTTTTTGACCCATTGTTTGACCTGATCCTAAAACTCTTAATTCCATGTGGTTGATGATGTATATTTTTTTTTTCCATTCACAAATGTATTGCATTCAATTTAAGGATTAAGTTAATAAGGTAGAAAATTGAAAATTTTATTTATAGATTTTTAGCTTGGCTATAGGGTAATTGTTATAAAAGAAAAAACAAAATCTCACCAATAATCTGAATTTGGAAATTTGTTTATTCAGTTATATGGAAGGCGCGTTCCTAGAAATTATTAATTATCTATGTAATAATTGGCCGATAGAGATACAAAATTATTTATGAATATAATAAAATTGTATGAATTAAAAACAAATGAACGGATATTGGCAGGTATGTCTAATAAATGAGAATCTGATTTGGACCAATGATTGGAGCACAAAAAAATAATACTAAATTTTATTTAATATATAATGCCGTCAAAATCCAGCCAAACAAACTATATATATATATATATATATATATTTGTGTATTAGTTGGGAAATTTCTTTAATATAAATTATGGAAAATAAAAGGTTGTTTTGATTACGACAATTTCTAAATGTTCTAAATTAATGGAATATTATGACTCTTGTTGTTTTCATTAATGCTCCAAAGATTCTTGATATTCTTAATTGATTTACCTGTGGATTATTAATATATATACACATATATATATTTTCCTGATCGAAGGACTCTTCAATTAATCAATCTTTTCAATTTGATTTCCAAATAATTACTCTATGATTTAATTATGACTCAATAATATTCGAAATTTTGGTAAGATGTCCTATAGGAGCGTTTGTTTCGTGGGTATCCTAGATTCTTATGGAGTGGAGATCTAGATTACCGTATTTGTTTTGCCTCGACATTTGAAGATTTCGATGTCCGGACGAAGGACATATAGAGAGTTTTGGATGCCTTTATAAAACATGGGTTTTCCAAATTTTCGAGTTGAAGACATCTCCATTTTACTTTTTTGTCCTTTCTTTTTATTTTATTTTACATATATATCATTCTTCATGTGCATCATATAATTAAAATAAATATTGTCAACCACGTATATCATATGTTCATGTCATAATTCCTATTATTTTTTAGCAATATATTCAAATTAATATTTATTTTATAAAAAATCTTAGATTACGATATATTATTTTGTTGAGAAAAAAAACATATACAAATAATATAAATTGATTTAATTTTAAAAGAAATTCAAATCGATAAAAATAAATATGTTATATAAATCCAAATTATATCAAATTAATTATAAAGTAATAAATAGTCGTAAGGGCCTCTTGAAACTTTATGTAAATTTAAGACATTCTCGAGTAGGAGTCCTACAAAACAAATATAGTTATCAAAATATTCCCAGATATCTGTAAAAATATTCATACAAAATAAACATGGTAATCTAAAGATGTCAGCTATAATTCCTAATATATATAATTTTAGGCATATAAGATTCCGGTTATCTACATCCCAAAAAACAAACAATCTGTAAAAAAGTATCATAACTATACATGCAAATCCACAACAAATTATCTAAATACTTGTATTTTATACATAAAGGAATTAACATAAAATATGTTGGGAGAATTGATGTATAGAAAGTGAATATGCTGGCAAGCTGATTACACCTTAACTAATATAGTAATTGGAATACACACTCTATGTAACAATTATGTTCAAACTAAAAGATAAGTCAGAGGGTATAACAATACTTATAAATTGAAGTATCCAAAAAACCTTTAGATGTTACGAAAACGTCAATAAATAGTTGATGCACACTTCTGATAAGCATTGTATGAAGAAAATTTATACTCTACATAGGGCTGCAAGTAAACTATAGCGATCTTTTTAGGAAGATACAACGACTAATTTCGGTAGAATATAACCTTGAATTACTTGAATCTAGGAGAACTCTTGAATACTTACTCTCAACTAAACTCGAGATTAAAAAAAAAATAAAGAAATGAGAGAATTTTTCAAATTGAAATGAGATCATACTCAAAAAATGAAGAAAGAAGGTGATGTTTATAGGTTAGCAATTTAGTAATGTTAAAAAGAAAAAAAACCAAATAAATATAGAATTGAAACAATTGTAAAAAAATAAATCAATTGAGTTGCCAGTCGACCAAAATCAATCATAACACATTTAAATAAGATAAATCAAAAATTAAATTTATATATGCAATATCATCAAATTTGATGGTTTCAATTCAATTTAAAAACTTCACAAATGAATTGAATTTACGTATTAAAATCATCCAATTTTTCATTTATTTTCCAACATTATAAATATTAAAAAAAAAAAGATAAATAGAGATATATTCTCCACCAATATGACGAGACTAAAACTCGAACTGATTTATAAGTCAATCGATTAAAAGACGTTTCATTGATATTTAGCATTATTTTTTCATCTTTAAAGATAAGCTTCAATTGTACGATTCTAATGTTGCCATCTCTAATTAATTATATGATAATGTTTATTTGACCAATCTCCATCAAACCAAAATGCATGCTGCAGGTGAATTTATATGATGGTTAAATTTAAATTAAAAGGAAGAAAATATAAAACATAGGTGCATGACATGAGAGTAGAGATGTCTACGGTGTAAGGATGGAGAAGTCTTCTTCGTCCTTGTCACCATCCCTCTATTTTATTTCCTGTCCCTTCGAATTTCTCTGGAAAACCGGACGAAAATTTTTCATGGGAATTTCATGGGGATTAGGTTCCTTTGGTGGAAAAATTCCCCACTGTTATTATTTTTTTTTTTTTACAATTTTCTTATTTCAATTAAATATATATTTTTAACAATCCCTTAAACACATCCAATACAATTTTCTTTTAATTAAAATATTGTCAATTTTGCTAATAAAAACAATAATATACCAGTTTAAAAAATATAATTAAAATGCTAAATTCTCATAATTTGTAAAAATTAAAATTCAATGATTAGAACGTCATATATAAAAATTACAACATCTAATGAATTAAAGTAATAAAATCTTAAACTTAAATAATTATCCTAACAAATTATACAATATTAATATAAATATATACATATTATAAATTCATAATTTATATACAAAAGTCGAGATAGGGTGGGGACATGAGGCGGGATCGGGGTCGGGGAATATATTCCCCGTCTCCGGCCTTGAATTGCAGATGGAAAAAAAACTCCCCACTCCCTCCCTATTCCCGTATATTCGAGGATTCTCCAACCCCATAGATTTTTTAGACATCTCTATATGAGAGTAGTCCACTGATAAATAATCAAAGTCGAAAACATTTTTTAATTATGTTTTTAAGCATTCAAATAATATTTCTAACTTAAATCCACATAAATTAATTATCTTAATTAAGTTTGTGGATATTTTTAGTACAATAATAATAGAGATGGAAAATCGAACCTTCAATCTTAAAGGAAGAAAAATCATGTCAATTATAGTTAAGTTTAATTAAGTCTTTCAATTGTAATTCAAATATAAAACTTATCATGAATGAAAGCGTAGCTCGACTAAAATGGTCATGTACCACCAAAAGTTTTAATTCGAGTATTAAATCCAAGACTTTTTTTTATGAGAACATTAAATTCGAAAAAAGAAAGGACGCGTCCATGAAAGCACTCCACAAGAATATCATATTAATTTGTTTTTATCTTCAAAGCTTCCAACTTTCCCACAAGAATATCAACAATTAATTGGCATGCAAAATTAGTCATTTTCGATTCTAGGACCATCCACATACATTGTCGCATCCAAATCATCGTAGGACGTTTGAGACAAAGATTATCCTAAGACTATAATAACTACATTTTGTTACCGTAAATATTATTTTGTATTCTTCATTTAGCTATTGTTAACACTATTTCAAAACCTCTATTTACTACAATATTTACTATTTGCTACAGTTTTTACTATTTTACATTCATCATTTTTTTATTCTTTGCTACAGTGTTTACTATTTTATTGTCAAACTAAAATAGTTTATATCTCAAACATATACTATCATAACTCAAACTAAAATAATCTATCCTCAAACACAAAGTATTATAATCTACATAATAATCTATGATTATAATAACCATGTAACGACCCGACCCCTAGGACTTAGGTAAGGCCGTTACTAAAATAAATGCATGCACAGAATTTAAAAATGACGCTCAATTATTTGAAATAAATGCTAATTAAATAAGAGAAGTTCAAAAGACGTTTATTAAATGCAATTGTTAAAACAGTTAATAGGGTACCCAAAATTCTTAAAGGCTAATCAAAGGCATATAAAAGAAATAATCCTTAGTAATAAATTTTAAACAGTAAAACCAAATAACAAATTTCAAGATGCGGAAGCGAAAAGGTCTAGTCCCAATAACACGATCACGAATTTCGCTGCGCCATCGCCGGTACATCTTTACCTTTTCCTGAAACATCAACCTAAGAAAGAATGAGTATGAAATACTCAGTAAGTAGCCCCATCACTGGGGTCAGGCTAGACATCTATGTTCTCTAGATACCCGTATATGGCACATAAATACATGAAACATACAAGAGACTGAGTCCTATCCTATTGTAGTTAAGTATGCCCACAAAATTGGTGAATCCCGAAGGAAACACAAAACTGGTGAATCCCGAATGAAACACAAACTGGTGAATCCCGAAGGAAACACAAAACTGGTGAGCATCTAACTAATCAATGAGGATATTCACACAGTCTTAACGTTCAAAAAATCAACACCGTACAATTCTAAAACATACATGAAATCCTTGGTACCATGGCTCCATCACATACACATAATCCTCAACAACATAATATACAACATTCATGTAAACCTTACATCATAATTCTACAACATACAAGTATGCCTAACACTAGCAGGTCAGAAGTCGACATATGAAAACACATACCATCACATACTAACGATCAAGTGCTTAGGTGTGTATTTAAACAATTCAGAACTCGTGCCAGAACATACTTTAATTCAGATCATACTATCAATCAACATGCTAACAATTTACCATAACATACACTCACCATGCTAGCATACAACTAAAGCCTGGCCTGTGGGCAGTTCCAATGGTAAAACTACTTACCTCAAATAAAGTTTAAAAGTTAAGTTAAGCGAATAAACTCCTTTCTAGCTTTTCACAACTTTTGAATGAAATCCTAGAACATGGACAAAAATCAATATTAACCTTTAAGCCCAATTTTTAAACATTAAATCATTCCCAAATTACCAGCACAACTTACCCAAAAGCTTGTCGAAACCACATTCAAATCCTCTTGACACCACATTTTTTACTTCAAAGTTTCTCCAAAACTCGATTTTAAAGCCCAAAAAAATATGTGTCAATAGATTGAAGCAGAACACCATTAGCCAATAAATCCAATTAAAATAGCACAAAACTTACCCCAAATCCACAAGTTCCGAAGACCCTTATTATTGGCAGCACAAACGACGAGAAACGACGGATCTGAAGCACCCTTGCGTGGCTGACGGCGAGCGACCCAAAAGTGAGGCGTAGTGGTGGCCGCCTGGGTGTGGGTCTTCGGATCTGGGTGTGAATGACAGCGAAACTCAAGACTTTAGGCGACGACCTACAACCCATGGAGACCAGCGCGGGCTGGCGAGCGGTACCATCGGGGTTCGACGGTCGGAGACGCGACTGAGGAGAATCATACGAAGATGGCACAGACGTGAGTGACTGGGTTTATGTAGAAGCGCGATGCACAGTAGACATTCAATTTCTGATCTGGGTGGCGATTGAAGGCTGGGCGGTGTGGCTGAGAGAGTTTCGACTTAGATCTGGTGGTTGACGATGCTGATGACTGAGGTGGCGATGGATTAATGGAGGTCGGGGAGGGGGTCTCGGTGGCTGCTAGAAGAAAGGGGGGAGAGAAAGAAAAGAAAAAGAGAAAGNAAAAAAAAAAAGAAAGAAAAGGGAAGGATTAAATAAAATAAAAATAAAATAATATATTTTATTTTATTCATTAATTTCCGCCATCAATTTCCAACATAAATTTCCAACTTCAATAATCAAATTACAGTAATTACTCTTAATTGTCCAAAATTCCAAGAAAAAAACCCCTCTAACTAATGAAAATTACTGAAATTCCAAATAATAAAGTTGCTGAAATTACATTATTACTAAAAAAAAATGTGTGGGGTGTTACAAACCAACTCCTTGCTCCAAACGTCACCTATTTATTTTTATCTTCGAAGCTTTTATTTCCCCATAAGAATATCAACAATTAATTGGCATGCGAAATTGGTCATTTTCTATTCTAAGACCTTTTACATGCATTGTTGCCTACAAATCTTGTTTTTATCTTCAAAGCTTTCATTTCCCCACAAGAATATCAACAATCAATTGACATGCGAAATTAGTCATTTTCTATTATAAGACCTTCTACATGCATTATTGCCTTCAAAATCATTATTTGTTTTTATCTTCAAAGCTTTCATTTCCCCACAGAAATATCAACAATTGATGGGCATGCGAAATTAGTCATTTTCTAATTTAATTTTGACGTATATCGTATTTTTTAGTTGAAGTAAAATCTAAATTGATAATTGTCTAGAGTCGTGTACTTTGAAAAAAGAAAAAAGGAAAAAGAAAGATTTCCAACAATACATTATAACTTATATATCTTTATTGTAAAGGCACGAATTGATAATCATCACTTAAAATCTTGGATGAATTAACATTTTAAAATAAAATTCTAATTAAAAAATAATATAAATTGATTTACTTAAACTTTTAAGGATTACATTGATATAATTATAATTCTTTTATCCAAATATAACATAATAAAATATTTAAACTATTGATACAACTCTCGAATGTTTAAGGGCTATCATTTTCGTTTTTTTTTTTTAAAAAACAAAAATTAAAAGGAGTTTAAATTGGAAAACAAAAAATGGGATGAAAATTGATTGATGGGTGAATTAAAAAAACACACGCTTTAACACATGGGATAAATGCTCATCGAAGAGTCGTTCTCCAATTTGTCCCTAATAAAAAAAATAAAAATAATTTTTTATATATAAAAAAAGAAAACAAATTAAATAAAATAAAGTCATATTATAAAAAAGTAAATAATAATTGAAATATTTTGTACATTTTGTAGTGTATCAGACAAAATACATACATATCCAGTCATCGTCCATATAAATGGTCCACCAAATTGACATTTTTAATTTCAACTTTACAAACAAACGAAATTATTTGATATTTTTTTTTTCCAACTTTTTAATTTTTTTTTTATATACATATATATTTTGTGTGTGTGTGTGATTATGACTCAAACCACCTTATACTTGTGTATAGTTTTTTATATCATAATTACGTGGGAAAAGTATTATTTATAAATTAATAGATAGGATCGTGATTTAGGTATTATTGTTATTTTTTTAGCATGATAAAAATAAAATCTAAAGAAGGTAAATATATATAGAAAAAACCACACGAATTGAGAGAACTCCAGAATTTGGAGCTCGTCTCTTCAATTCAATTGGGCTTATTTGAGGCCCAATAAAGTGAATAATTAAGTTAGCCAGCCCGATCCGGATGTCAAAGCCCGGCCCAAAAGTAATTGCATGTATAAATTTTGTGCTTGAAAAATGACTAGTTCACTCTCTACCACTTAATTATAATATTATCAAGATGAAAATATTGTTATCAGGGGTAAGTCAGATTTATGATATATCGACAAATATTTAAATATCGATGGATATTTTAGGAAGAGTCATGGATACTACGGAAATTCATAAAATATTATGAATTTTTTAGTGAAATTTTATAACAAACTTATTTAAGTAATAACCTATGACTTTAAGCATATAAATCAATAGTTAGAAGCCAAATATGATTCGTAATGGAATAATAGATAATAATGAAAATCGAAAAAATTATTATAAACTGAATATTTTATTAATAAAGTTTACGTCATACAAAACCATGGCCAAATACAAGATTCAATAATAAAAAGATATCTAAGAGGTACTAGCTCAACATTAACACAATTCATTTTATAAGGACAATATTGCTCTCAAGCCGTTGTATGTTAAAAAGTTATAACATAATTGAAAGTATGTCATCCATAAGTCTCAACATCAACCTTATATTATGACCGTCCAAATTCATCTCCTCCATACTTGAAACAAGTGAGTCAGCATCAATGCGAATATCATCATGTGTGGATCTTCTACGAATGAAAGATTTACCTATTGCTCCAATTTTACATTTCTTTTCCAAATTTAATTTATTTGAAAATGAAAATTTTGGATTGAAAATTAGAAATGGTAGCACATTGGAAAAGCTTGATATGGAAAAAGAAAAAAAAGTGATATATAGAGATAATCAGACGTCATATTGACGAAATATCCACAGTATATTCACAAAATTTTTTCGATATCTCCACAAAATATCTATGATTTTGTTGAACTGCAAAAGAAATTAGCCCAAAAAGATATATCGTTAATATTCGCGATATATTGTGAAATTTAGAGAAAAAATATCTTACCCCCCAATATCTCTATCGGATATGTGATTTTACGGATATATTGCAAATATATCGTTAGTATATTGAGACATTTTCATCCTCGAATATCATATTTTCGTTAAAATGTAGACAATTCCATGTGTTCATAGGTTTAGTATTGACATAAGGGGTTAAAGACATAGGTAGAGGTATTGAGAGGCCATCGAGGTATATCATTAGTTTATAAATTTTAATAAGTAAAAATTTAGTTTGTGTACCTGACAATTTATAACGATTTAGTTCCTATCGTGAAAAATACTATCAACACTACAAGAAAAAACACCTTTCTTGACGTTTTCAATTTTAAATACTTGACGTTTTTATGAAAAAATGTCAAAAAATAGGTTATTTTAAATAAAAAAAATCAAGAATTGATTTTAAAAAGCGGGGGTTGTGCATTTTTCCTGAAAAATATAGTATTTGACGTTTTAAAAATGTCAAGTTTTCAATTAATGGATTCTTGACATTTTAAAAACATAAAAAATTGTAAAATATACAAGGTAGCATTGCACGCTAAAAAATAGCGTTGCATTGCTACGTATTTTGACGGAAAAATAAAAAATGTGCGCGCCTAACACACGCAGCGTTGCAACGCTATGGGTTTTGACAGAAAAATTGTGTGCCTCTTGAACAACGTTACAACACTCTTTTAGTAGTGTCATGACGCTATCGGACATATTTAAAAGAAATTCCAACCATCGATTTGCATTCTATGCAATTGATTTTTTGCGCAATACACTCGAAATCTTCTTGGTTTTTCACTTCCCTTTGATGCATCTTTTTTATTCCATCAATCTTGAAGAGATTATTCATTGAGGTAAGTAAATTTGGGGCATGAACTTTCAAAGTTAGGGCTTAATCTCGATTTTCTTGTTTAGATTGGGTTTAAGTCTTGATTTTCTTGGTTTGATTAGGCTTAATCTTGATTTTTTTTGTTTAGATTAGGCTTAATTTTGTTTAGATTAGGTTTAATTCTTGATTTTCTTGGTTTGAGGCATGAAGTTTCATAGTTAAGGTTTGATTTTCTTAGTTTGGGGCATGAACTTTCAAAGTTAGGGTTTGATTTTTTTGGTTTGAGGTTTGAACTTTCAAAGTTAGAGTTTAATTTCTCATATATATTCCTGAATCTCATAATAAACTCTTGTTTCATATTATTCTTGAATGAGATTGAATTTTAGAGAACTTACCATAGTTGGGATTGTCATTTTGCCAAAGTTAGGGCTTTAAGTTTAGAAAACTTGTCACTTTTCATTAATTAAATACTTGCTAAAGTTAGATATGTCAATGTGTCTAATTTGTTAGGGCTTTATGGACTAAGTAATGCTTTGCCAAACTTGGATTTAATTTTTAGTTATTGGAATTAATATATGTTTAGCACATTAGAGCACGTCCACACCTTGGGTTCAATTTGTTGAGGTTCGATTACACATTGGGTTCAACATTTTTAGATGTGCTTGTCTTTTTTCTCTAATTTGTCTTACTTTCTTGAGGTTGGAATGTCGTAGAGTTAGAAATGACAAGTTGTATGTATTGGGAACTTGTTTGTTTTCTACAACTTATTTTTTGAAGTTGATAATTGGGCACTGCTATAAATACATACGATGATACTGTGTACTACCTAGACTTAATCAAGACAACATCACAGGTAGATATATGATATATAATGACACGTAAGTTAACATTTTTCATTTGTAGTGTTTGTTTTAAAGTATACTTTATTTTAGAATAATTTGTGGTTATTTCTTGACAAATAGGGAAATTGCGATGTTTCAATCTCAAAATAATATTTAAAAAATTCGGAAACAAACCTTATGGAGAACAGTAAGACAAGTATAAATTAACCATGACTACTTATTCATCATATTAAGTAGACATCTAGTGCGTAAGAATTACTTCATTCTTATTTACTGGTTTTTTCTCTGTAGTGTCCTCTACAAGTCGGGTGCACCGGATATGAATACTATGTCATGAGGTATATGAAGGATATTGTGACCAAAAGAAGCATTGTCGTGCCAAAATATGTTATTTTTATTTTGACATTTAAAATAGCATAGAGAAAAATAGAATCCATTATAATATTTGGCTTTTATGTTTATAGATTGATACAAGGAAATCATACTCACAAATCGAGTTAGATGAGGAGCGGATAGAGTTGGCTGAATTTTTAGGTTGTTACATGTGATCGTGGTTGGTCATTTTGGATGTGTTTGTTCCGGCTGATCAATTTCTGGATTTACTTCATATCCATATAGGTGTAAATATCTTTTGGTATTATTCAAATATGCACGAGGGGAGGGGGAAGGATAGTTTTGGATTGGTACATGTGTGGATAGATGGATGAGTTTATTGATAGAAGTTTTGGAAATGTATTTTTTGAAACTGTTCATATTAGGTTTACTGTTAGAATGATGTTCCTTATATTGTTTTAGAAGTATCCATATGAGTTGACTGTAAGAATTATGTTGTTTGGGTTGTATATATTGACAATTTTACAGAAATTAAGTTTTTATAAAGAGATGTTGGTGGTTTTTTGTTGATATATAAGTTTGTCAATGCGTGTATATTGTTTATTTGATTGATGAATGTATGCCATATATATACTAAATCTGGTTGTTGGATCAAATATAGGAGTAATTATAGGTAAAAACGTCAACATTGTAGATTTTTATTAAAAAATCACAAGCAAATTTCTTGACTTTTTTTCCTTGTCAATAATGCCCATATTTTTTACATTTAAAAAATGTAAGTGTTTGTGTTTCTTGACGTTTTTAAACGTCAACTTCACAAAATTTCTTAATGTTTTTTCCTTGTCAAGAATACGCATATCCTTGCCATTTTAAACATGTCAAGTGTCACTTTTCTTGACGTTTTTAAAACGTCAAGAAAATCGACATTCTTGACACTAGCTTCCTTGACGTTTTTAAAAACGTCAAGAAAAGTCATTCTTGACATTTAAAAAAGTCAAGAAATACTATTTTTGTAGTAGTGCATGATTAATTTTATGAAATTTCTTACCTTGTAGATCATTAAAATTGATTAAGGATCAAGTTGTTTACCAATTATAAACACTAAGTTGTTATTATGACCCTATTTGTAGACAATGTATTTGGTTCAACTCGATCTTTAAGCTATGTTTAACTTTGTTCCTATTTTTTTAATGGAAATTTATTTTAAAAAATCTTTTAAAAAAAATCCTTTAGTTTCCTTGATGTAAAAAAAGGGTAACAACAAAAATAGGTTGAAAATAAATAACATATTAAAAAAAAGTTGAAAAGTTGAAAAAAAATTAAAACAAAAATAATAAAATTTCTACCCATTCTTGAACTAATTTTCCCATATTATCACGTTCAACTCTCCCTATTCATTTTCTCATCCATTTTCTCAACTCACTCTAAGCTAATTTAAGTTTTATTATGATTTATAAAAAGACAGGAGATATTGGGAAGGAAAAAGAAGATATAAAGAGAGCATAGATCGGGAGGAAGAGAGTGAGCTCAATTCATTCCGACTTAGGAGTAGTTTACGACAAAGTGCAAACAAATCTAGCAGCTTCATCTTCTGGAAGATCTAACGCTTTAGCAGTCCTCGATGGCAAGCTCTTGCAGTCCGAACCCTCCAACGAGCTCCAGACTCGACGGACGAACATCACAAGCAGCAACCCGACAGTGGATTGTGCAGCCATGGACGAACTCCATCAACCCCGACGAAACCCACAACCAGCGGATCTAACCTCTTGCAAGCAGAATCCAATGAACAACGTTCGAGTTTGACAAAGCTCCGATGACACTTGAGGTGAAGGAATAAAAAAGGAGAGAGGGAAAGAAACCCATTAGAAACCCATTCAAGAAGAAAGGAGAGCATAAAGAAGAAGGAGTTTGGTAAAAGTAATCGTGGAATTTTTCTTAATCCCACCTTGATTTTTTTATTTCTTTCCTTAATTTATTAATTCTTCAAAACTTTTTGGGGTTTTAAAGTTCAATTTCTATCATTTGAAAAGTATTTAAAAAAATTTGTTTTGAATTTGAGGAGCACAACGGGAACACAGATAGTAATATATATAATATAATATTAAAATAAATAAATATTAAATAAACAAAACATAATATATAAATAAACAAGATAAAACAAAATAACAAAATGAGATATGAGAAAATTCTCAAAATTCTCAACTTTTAATTTGTATGGAATTTGCCCAAAATGTGTGTAATTTTAAGATCCACCAAATGACACTATTTATAGGCAAAGTGACAAATAGGATGTGGATTTACACGTGTTGGGATTGGTGTCCTAACTCTCCCAGAGTCTCGTAGTTTATAACTTATATACATTGTTATGAATAAAATAAGAGTTATTTTATCTGGCTTTTACTCATATCCAATAAACAAAGCTCCATGGTTATTGTATGTAAACTTAAGCATGTATATGAGACATACAAGTGGATCATGCCTTAAGTGATAACCTAAATAGGCCTGTAGTATAAAGATTAAGGAGGAATTCCTGATCCTAGTGACACTACGGATGCGAGCGGGGGTGTCCTATACAAAGAATTTGTATAAACCAGACCACGAGATGACTAGTTTTTGTATATAACACCGTTGATACTGGAGATTCACATCTCACCTAAACGACCATAGGTGACATGACCTCAATCCTGAATGTTTTGGGAACTCCTGCCTTTGAGGGCGATCCTTTGATTAGTATGGGTGAGAGTGGCTAGATTGCCAACTCAACATGCCTACCTGGGGACTTTTTTGATATGGGAGCTGGGAACTCAGTTACACAAGATAAAATTCACTTCTTCCCCGAAACAGGGGTAAGTAAATAGATTGCTCTCTTAAGTGTTGATACCGGGGCTTAAACATAGTGGTCACAACTTCTCTTTGGAAGAGAGGACTCAGTCATAGTAGGACTATGACTTATGTTCATTAAAGGGATCAGTGGTACTTAAGAAGTTAGATATAACTACAAGGGTATAATGGTTATTAAGCCAGCTGTACTTACGGACGATTTGTGAAGGGTTATCGCACTGTTGATTGGTTGATATGAACACATAATATATCTGTAGTAAGAAGAGTTCAACTATTGGTCTTTAGTGGAGTGCCTGACAGTTAACGGATGATGGATCCCGTGACTCAAAAGTTTAGTCAGTTATTCACGTATTGTTGGAGCTTCGAGCTATAGGTCCATAAGGCCCTCTTGATAGCTCAATAGATTTAAGTTGAGAATTAGTTCTTGATGTTGATTTGAAATCTTCAAATTGACAAAAGGTAATTTGATTATATATGATATGATCGGTATGGTGTATGAGATACATCAAGTGAAGGATTAATATAAATGAGATTTACATTAAGTACCATGAAATAGAAAAAGAGCTATGGTTTATATGTTTCATGAGATGAAATGTTAAAACTATAGGTTATAAATATACTATGGTAAATTGGTTATCATATATATGTTTATAATAATATTAATTATTGGATAATTATCTCTTTTTCTCTAATAACCAATTGAGTGGGAAGTTATTGGTGGTTTCATGGTAATCGTGAGATAAAAGGAAAAATGTTTTCCTAATTTTTAGTTGTTGTTGATTTGAGATTTCTATTATCGGAAATACTCACGGAAAGCCTGTCAAGTAAATGAGATTTACTAAATGACAACTGAAGAGAGACTAGACGATCGTGGAGTGACTCTACACGATAGTCACTCAGCTGGCCAATTAGCTAAATGATTGCGGAGCTTTTGCTAACGATCGTGGAGCTTCTTCTAAATGATTGGGCATCGTCTATACGATAGACCTCTGCCATTTCCCACTTGCTCAATTGTTTACATGATTGTTCCACCGGTCTCATCCTCTAACCAAGTCCACACAGAGCCTACACTGTTGGATTCTCACATCAAGAATACCAAGGTAGCCATTGTGGTGGTGTCGTACTCAACTTGATATAGTAGAGGTTATGTGGAGGCCGTTTGTTGAGTTTACTGTGCTCGTGATCTTGGAGATCGTTGTGTTCATGGTTGCATTGATCGTGCAATGTAGTGGTCGAAGTGTTCGAGTGTTCATGGTTTTAGTCTTACTGATTGATCGAACGTTCATGATCGAGGGAGTTTGAAGATGAGTCTTGTCCATAGCCTGTATGTTTCCATTTTTTGACTATAATTGTTAATGTTCATATACGAATGAAATTTGAAACGATCATTCCGCTGCCCATGGAAATCCTCATGTCTAATTTCCTTCAACATGGACACCAAGCATGAACAATTACAAGGCACATGTACAACATAAAAGATAACATATGATTTTTGGGACACTAAGCAATGAGTATCTATTTATTATTACAATATTCATAATACTCCCCTTTAGGTGCCCATATATATATATATGAAATATGTCTCGTTAAAACCTTACTAGGAAAAACCCAATGAGAAAAAACCCTAGTGAAGGAAAAATAGTACATATTCCATATAATATATACTCCTAAAAGAATACAATATATTTACTTCCCCTCATGAAACATCACTTAAGATCTCTTAGTCGTCGCATTCCAGTGTTGTACCAATTTTTCAAAAGTTGTGGTTGGTAATGCCTTTGTAAATAAATTTGCTAGATTATCCTTCAAACAAATTTGTTGTACAGTAATGTCGCCATTTCTTCAAGATCTTGAGTGTAGGAAAACTTCGATGAAATATGCTTTGTTCTATCTCCTTTAATATATCATCATTTGATTTGGGCTATACAAGCTATGTTGTCTTCTATAATATTGTTGGAAGATTTTTATTAGAAGACAAGCCACACGTTTCACGAATGTGCTGAGTCATTGACTTTAGTCATACACATTCTCGACTAGCCTTGTGAATTCGAAGAATTTCAGCATGATTTGAGGGAATGGCTATTATAGTCTACTTCACTGATCGCCATGATATAACAGTTCCTCCACATGGGAACAAATAAGCTGTTTGAGATCTAGCTTTGTGTGGATCAGATAAATATCAAAATCTGCATAACCAACTAGATCAAAATTTTATTTATTTGAATAAAACAAACTCATATCGATTGTTTCTCGGAGATAACGGAGTGTATGTTTAATTTTGTTACAATGTCTTTTTGTAGGAGAGGAACTATATCTAGCTAATAAATTTACTGAAAATGTAATATCTGATCTTGTATTATTAGAAAGATACATAAGTGCACCAATAACACTGAGATATGGTACTTCAAGACCAATAAGTTCTTCACTATATTCTCGAGGTCGAAATATATATTTCATTATATCCAATGAACAAACTTCCATTGGAATATTTAATGGATGTGCCTTTGTCCATATAAAATCTTTTCAATTTTTTTCCTGTATAAGTTGACTGATGAATAAATATTCCATATGCTAAATGCTCAATTTGCAAACTAAGATAATTTTTTTTTGAGATCTTTCATCTCAAATTCTTTCTTAAGATATTTTATTGCCTTTAAAAGCTCTTCAGAAATTCCAATTATATTAAAATCATCAACATATACAGTTATAATTGCAAATTCTGATTGTGTTTTCTTTATAAAAACACATGGACATATTGGATTATTTTGATATTCTTCTTTCAATAAATATCCACTCAGACGATTGTATCACATCTATCCTGATTATTTCAATTCATATAGTGATCTCTGTAACTTTATTGAATACTATTCCCGGGAATTTGATGTATATGTTTCAGATACCTTAAATCTTTCTGAGATTCTTATATAAATATCATTATCAAGAGACCCATATAAATATGTTGTGACTACATCCATCAGATGTATATCCAGACTTTTATACACAGTCAAGCCAATTAAATATCTTAATGTAATTGCATCCACCACTGGAGAATACGTCTCCTTAAAATCATTATCAAGTCTTTGTGAAAAACCTTGTGCAACTAGTCTTGCTTTATATCTTGTGACCTCATTATTTTCATTTCTTTTCCTCACAAATACCCATTTGTATCCCACAGGTTTCTCACCTTCTGATGTTTGGACTATTCGTTTAAAAACCCGAGTTTTGAAAGTGAGTTTAATTCTGTCTCAATTGCTTCTCTCCACTGAAGCCAATATTTTCTATGTCGACATTCTTCAACAAATTTTGGTTTAGGATCCTCATTTTCAGATATAATATCAAGAGCAACATTATATGCAAATTTTTTGTCAATAATTTCACTCCTTCCCTAATACAGAGGCAAGTAGATATATTGCTCCCTTAAGGGCTGATTCTAGGTCTTGAACATAGTGGCCACACTTTCTCCTGACCTGAGAGGGACTTGGTCATAGTGGGATTATGACTTATTTTTTATTAAAGGAATCAGTGATACTTAAGGAGTTAGATGTAACTATAGGGCAAAACGGTATTTTGGCCCAACTATACTTACGAATGAAGGCCATCGCACTATTGATTGGTTATATCCAATGGACATAGAAATATATTTATAGTGCGAAGAGTGCAGCTATCGATCTTGAATGGAGTACCCGACAGTTAACAGATGGTGAATAATATAATTAAAGAGTTTAATTAATATTCATGTACTGTTGGAGCTTCAAGCTACAAGTTCATGAGGTCCCTTGGTAGCTCAAAAGAATTTATTTGAGAATCAGTTTTTGGATTAATTTGAATTGTTCAAATTAAGAGAGGGATTTAATTATATATGTTACAATTAAATTGTTTCAAGTAAATGTGATATAATTGTCATAATGTATTTGATACACTAAAGCTTAATGGGAGAAAATAAATATTTGAATGAGATTCAAATATATTTTCTATGAATTAGATTCATAGTTATAATATGATTTATATTAAATGCCATATAATAGAGAAAAGAAACTATAGTTTATATTGTATGTGATACAATATTAAAACTATAGGTTATATGTTATATTTGATATAACATAATAATTTAATAGAAATATAATTTAATAAATTAGTTATCATATTTATTTTTCTCTCTCCACGTACTTTAGTGGAGGTGGTTATCTTTTATGACAAGAAGAATAAAAGAAAAAATGGTTTTTCTTTTTTCTCTACGATTTGCTACTTGGTTGAATGATTGAGAGAAAGTTTTACAGAAGAGTTATGTGTCTTTGTCTTGTGCAAAGAAAGTTCTCAATCTTCTTCTTCCTTCACCTTAAGCCTTTTCCCTCCTAACCAAAATAGTCAAAGCCCACCACTCCTGGGTTTTCACTCTGAGAATACCAAGGTAGCATTGTGGTTATGTTCGGGTTTTGGTTCGAGAAATTCTTGAAGAAGGTCGTCAAGTTGTTCATGACTGTTCGAGAGAGAAACGTGAAGAAAGGTTCTTCAAAGATGAGGTTTCTTGAAACCAATTTTCTTTATAAAGCATGTTGTAATTTAATTTTGAATGCATATTTATTTGTATGTTTACTGTAAACTTTGTATTTGATAATTAATGGAATTTGGTCGATCCACTTCTGCTCAAGGTTATCTCCATACGAGTTCCTTCAACTTGAAGATGGAGAAGCATCGATGAAACCTCTAAACTTGAAGATGGAGGAGCATCGATGGAACTCTGAACATGAAGATAGAGAAGCATCGACGAAACCTCTGAACTTGATGATGGAGGGGCATCGACAAAGCCTTTGAACTTGAAGATGGAGGAGCATCGATGAAGTCTCTAACTTGAAGATGGAGAAGCATCGATGAAACATTTGAGCTTTAATTTGCTGAAGCATTGACAAATCCTTCGAACATGAATTTGAAGAAGCATCAGTGGATTTTTCAGGCTTGATTTTAAAGATGCATCATCGAAGCCTCCGATCTTGAGCAAGTGAAATGAAGCGGACCATATCAAACTTTGAAGATGAAATGCCACTTTAGATGAGCGAAGCCCCAATGTTGAAGATAAATGATGCCTTAAACTTGAAAATGAATAAGCAACAATGAAGCCTCTGAGCTTAAATTTGATGAAGCATTGACAAATCCTTCAAACTATAATTTGAAGAAGCATCGGCGAAGTCACCAAACGAATGATAATTCGAACTTGAAGTAAGCAACGTCCAACACTGCTTCTATATTTAAGTGAGCCATAAGACAATTGAATTTTCTAGCAAGAACCTTATTGCACACATCCAACACTTGTAGCATCGTGTAGACGACATGCGTCTTCAATTTGTTGCATTGTCCCCAGTAGAGATGAACATCTTCAATTTTTTGTGTTGCCCCCAGTAGAGATGAACATCTTTAATTTGTTGTGTAGTGCCATACGTAGGGTGATTGTGGTACCATTTTTGATGGACCGAACTTAAATTTCTTTAAGTTGCCTATGTGCACTTGAAGAAAAGGATCAAGTCATGACATAGTTCATAAGGATTTTTTTTTTTACTTTGTTTTTTCCCTTTTTGTCTGGACTGGACTTAAAGTTTCCTTCAAACTACCTCTGTACCCTTTCAATAATAGGGATCAAGTCATAACGTAGTTCAAAAGATTATTTTTTTTTTACTGGACTGAACTTGAAGTTTTCTTCAAGCTACTTATGTGCCCTTTATAATAAATAGGGATCAAGTCATAGCATAGTTCATATCGGGGTTGATGCCCTAAACTCTCGTAGGGTCCTGTAGTTTGTAAACACCTGTATAAACAAACGCTTGTGATGTGATAATATGAGATATTTTCTTCACTGTTGTCTATGAAATATGGGATATTTTATTTGCATTTACCACAAATCTATAAACTAAGATCCCTGGTTGTCATTGTAACTTAAGCATGTATGTAGAGACTGTTGGGGTTTGTGCCCTAAAGTCTCGTGTCCAGTAGTTTGTAAACAACTTTGTACGAACACTTGTGATGTATAATATATAAATGATATTTACTTCACTATTTGACTTTGCACATTTAGATGTTTTTCATTTTACCACAAACCAATAAACTTAATATCCCTGGTTGTCTTTATGTAACTTAAGCATGTATGTAGTGACATACAAGTGGATCATGTCTTAAGTGACAACCAAAATGGTCTATGGTATATGGATATAGGAGGGAAACCTTATCCTGGTAACGCTATAGATGCGGCCCGCTTTGTGGAATGGTCACAAGTGTTGTGACTTGTCACAGATGGTCTGATCTTGATCATTCGTGTAGGGGACATGCGAGCGGGGGCGTCCTATACAAAGAGTTTGTATAAGACCTGACCACGAAGTGTTAACGTCTCGTTATATAACACCGTTCATGACAAGACTTCACTTTACTAAGATGACCATAGGTAACATGACCTCAATCCTGAGTGAGTTGGAAACTCCTGCCATTGAGGGTGGTCCTTTGATTTGCATAGGTGGAGTGGCCAGAACGCCGACTTAAACCTACCATTTTGGGGATTCGTCTGATTTGGGAGCTGGGAACTCAGCTACACAAGATGGAATTCACCCCTTCCCCTGTGGTAGACCTGTCTCTTATACACATCTAGATGTGTATAAGAGACAGGTGTTGTGACTTGTCACAGATGGTCTGATCTTGATCATTCGTGTAGGGGACATGCGAGCGGGGGCGTCCTATACAAAGAGTTTGTATAAGACCTGACCACGAAGTGTTAACGTCTCGTTATATAACACCGTTCGTGACTGAGACTTCACTTCACTAGGATGACCATAGATAACATAACCTCAATCCTGAGTGAGTTGGAAACTCCTGCCATTGAGGGCGGTCCTTTGATTTGCATAGGTGGAGTGGCCAGAACGCCGACTTAAACCTACCATTTTGGGGATTCGTCTGATTTGGGAGCTGGGAACTCAGCTACACAAGATGGAATTCACCCCTTCCCCGAGGCAGGGGTAAGTGGATAGATAGCTCTCTTAAGGGCTGATTTCAGGGCTTGAACGATGTGGCGCCATGTACCTTCTCATGGCCCGAGAAGTGTTCACACATAGTCGGACTATGTTGTATTGTTCATTAGAGAGATTAGTGGTACTTAAGGAGGAAGATTTAATTACAGGGGCAAAACGGTAAATTGGCCTTCTGTAATTACGAGCATCTGTGAAGGGCCATCGTACTGATGATTGGTTATATCCAATGGACATAGAAATATATCTATGGCAAGAAGAGTCAACTGTCAATTTGAGAGTCAGTTTTTGTGTCAATTTGAGATATTCAAATTGACAATAGGGAGTTCGATTATATATGATATAATTGAACGAGTTAATTAAATATGATATAATTAACTTTATGTATGAGATACATTAATTTAGAGGAAATTGGATATAAATATGATTTATATCTTGTAGAGGAAAATATTATAATAATATATGATATTAATTATTTGTTATGAATATGATAAGAACACATTCATTGGACGGTTATAAAGGAAATGGGAAGGCGCCTCTTCTGTTCTAAATAACGGATGAGTGCATTATAAATAGCAGACGGTTTGTTGATCTCGAGGTGCACGGACATTGTGAAAAGATAGTGTCATCGTTTAGAAAATTAGTGCCTATACGATAGTGACTGCACGATCACTTACATATATGATATTGCTAAGTGATCGCATACCGATTACACTGTCGCGCGTTATTATCTAAACGATCTTTTATCTTTTTCCTAAGCGATCGTTTGGCTCCCAGTATTTACTAAATGATCGTATAGACAATCGCTTAGTTTTTCCTATGCGATCGTTTGGACGATCGCTCACCCTTTTCCTACACGATCATTTAAACGATCGTTCATCTTTTCCTACACGATCGTTTAGATGATTGCTTACTTTTTCTTCACGATCGTATACTTCACCTAAACGATTAAGCATCTTTTCTATGCGATAGACGACCACATCTCCCATTTGCTTGATTGTTGTGTACGGTCTCACTTCCTCCTTCCCTCTACCAAAGCCGAACAAAGCCCACACTTTGGATTCTTATTCCAAGAATACTGAGGGCTCTGAGTGATGTTGTCTTCTCCATTTTCTTCTGTTCGAGTGGTGATTGTTTGAGGTAGACGGTTGGGCTTCAGACTCGCTGTGAAGAAGAAATCTTCATCTGGTATGATTTCTTGATCTCTTTAGCATTATGAAGGTATGTTGAATGTATATACGGTAATTCTGTCACAATGAATTAGAAAAATTTGCTTCTGCTCATAGGTACTCTTGAATAAGAGTTCCTTCAAAGACATACAAGTGGATCATGCCTTAAGTGAAAACCTAAATGGTTTGTAGTATATGGATATAGGAGGGAAACCTTATCCTGGTGTACGGATACAGTTCGCTTTGTAGATAGTTACAAGTGTTGTGATGTGCTACAGATGATCTGATCCCGATCATTCATATGGAGACATACGTGCGGGGGTGTCCTATACAAAGGAGTTTGTATAAGACCAGAGCACGAAGTGTTTAGTCTCATTATATAACGTCGTTCATGACAGAGACTTTCATTTCACTAGGATGACCATAGTTAACATGACCTTAATCCTGAGTGAGTTGGGAACTCCTGCCTATGAGGCTGGTTCTTTGATTTGCATGGGTGCGAGTGGTCAGATTGCCAACTCAAACCTACCACTTTCGGGATTTCTGATTGGGGAGTTGGGAACTCAGCTACACAAGATGGAAATCACTCCTTCCCTGAAGCAGAGGTAAGTAGATAGATTGCTCCCTTAAGAGCTGATTTCGGGGCTTGAACGATGTGGTGCCACACATCTTCTCATGGTCCGAGAGGTGTCCACTCATAGTAGGACTATGATGTATTGTTCATTAGAGGAATTGGTGGTACTTAAGGAGTTAGATGTAACTATAGGGGCAAAACGAAAAATTGGCCCAACTGTACTTACGAGCGATCTGTGAAGGGTTATCGTACTGTTGACTGGTTATATTCGATGGACACAGAAATATATATGTAGTGAGAATAGTGCAGTTTTCGGTCTTTGGTGGAGTGCCCGACAGTTAATGGATAGTGGATCTCGTGATTAAAGAGTTTAGTCAGCTATTCATGTACCGTTGGAGCTTCAAGCTACAGGTCCATAAGGTCCCCTTGGTAGCTCAATGGATTCTAGTTGAGAATCAGTTTTTGGGTCAGTTTGAAGTGTTCAAATTAACAAGAGGGAGTTTGATTATATATGCTATAATTAAATTGGTTCAATTATTTGTGATATAGTTGACATGATGTATAAGATACATTAATTGGAGGAATTTGATATAAATATGATTTATATCAAGTAAAGGAGAAAAGAACTAGGTTTAAATGTTACATATGATGTAATATTAAAACTATAAGTTATAAATATAATATGATAAGTTAGTTATTATATTTATTTATAATTAAAACAATTATATGATAATTGTGGGTAGTTTCTCCTTGAATCGTGCGTAAAAGTGGGAGGTTATGTTCAATTTTCATAACTGAAGGATAAAATGAAAAATGTTTCATTTTGAAAGAAATCGCTTCATTAAGTGCATGACCAATCGTTTAGTTGATTAAAGACTATATGATAGCCTTCTCAAGAGCCTAAACGATCATGTAAAACACCTTTGACTAAACGATCGTGTAAATCAATTTACTAAACGATCGAGTGCCTAGCGAGATTCTTTAAACGATCATTTAAACGATCAAGCTTGTTTTTCTAAGCGATCGTGAACCTATTGAGTTTTACTAAACGATCAAACACATAAAGTCTATACGATAAACAACATATTCTCCCACTTGCTTGGTTGTTTGGTTCAATCGTTGCCTTCCTCCATCTCTCTACTAAATCTAACAGAGCCCACACCTCCTGGATTTTCATTTCGAAAATACCAAGGTTGCCGAGTGGTGGTGTTTAAGAGGTTGCTTGTTCGTGGTGAGGATTGTTCGTGATCTAAGCGACAACAAGAGGTTAGGTTAGCGTTCTAAGCGACATCGAGAGGTTGCTGTTCTAATCTTCACATGAGCGAGAGATTTGTAGAAGAAGAGTTCTTCAAAAGTATGTCTCTTGTTCCTTTTGTCATTAATTACTAAAGCATGTTGTAATTTGTTAGATCATTCATAACTTTTTTTGTATGTTTGTGAATACATTCAATTCGTTCACAATGGGGTTGGAAAGATCTTGCTTCCGCTCATAGGTTCTCTTTGATAAGAGTTTTTTTAGTTCAAAAGATTCTTATTTTGGTCATTCACGTTTTAAGTTCATGCGGGCCAGGAACAACATGCAGTTTATGCTCTTGCGATAAGGAGTGTTTTTTTTTCCATTCACCTTCTAAACTCATGTGGGCTATGAGTAACATGCAGTTTAGGCTATTGCAATAAGGAGCTACATTTAAACTTCATAAGCTTTTATTTCATCATGACTTTGATCATCATCTTCATTTGTAGGATTTTTCAATATGATGAACTTTAGCTTCACTATCAAGGAACCTTCTATATTTATATCAAAAGATAACTTCCTCTTCATGCATGAAGGGATACGACTGTGAATCTTTTCGTTGTTGTTTTCTTCATGAAATGGTCTTGCCTTCAAGGTTTTTGTCTCTCTTTTATGTTGATCGCTTGTCATCTTAAGACGATCAAAAGCAGATGTTAAAGGTCAATCTTTTTTTTTTTTATTTTATGTGAAGATACTTAGCCTCTTGAAGGTTGAAGTTTGAGTAGCAGTAGACGTTAGACATTGGCTTTCTTCTTCTGTTGTGGTCATGCTTAATCTTTGGAAGATTGAAGATCGAGTAGTTGTAGGCTTGATACAATCAGAGGCAAAAGTGCTTTGCTCATTTTCGTTTGAGTTGTTGACTTTTTCAATAGTTACATGGTGGTTGTCGACTTTAGCTATGCTGACAACGTGACAGGCAACAGCCTCTAATACTTCATTGGGATGATTATCGAGGAAGTTTCTTAGGAAAAAGTCTGCCAAAGTTACTGGTCGCTAGAGTTAGAGGAAGTCCTTGTTTTTTCTGCACGATCTTAGGTTTCCATGCCTTCTTTTTTCTTTTCTTTTACTGAGTCTTACTTCCTCTTACGTGATTTTGACGGAAGCACAACTTGTTTTGGGTGGAATTCGACTTTCCTCTCTTTTGATGAGTCATGAGGATCCACCCTTTGTCATTATCTTTAAATGACCCATCTTTGTTTTGAGAGTCTGGTGTTCAAATCTTTTGTTTGAATCGAACAACTATAGACTCGTAGCTCCCAAACTAGATTAAGCTTTCTCTTTGATCATAAAACGTAGACGGTGTTGGAACACTTGAAGTCGATTCTACTGCTATTGGGATTGATGTCCTATATCTAGGTATCTCGTGGTTTGTAGTTTTGTTAACACAAATAGTTTATCTAATAAAATTATAAGTATTTTAATTGACATTTAGACAACATTAATTTAATCCAATAAATTAAGATCCAAGGTTATATAATGTCACTTTAACAGTATGTAGTTGATATATAAGTGGTTCATGTTTAAGTAATTGTTGTGGTTGATGCCCTAAAGTCTCGTGTCCTATAGTTTGTAAACAGTTTGTACGAACGTTTATGTTGTATAATAATATTTACTTCACATCTTGATTTTGCAGTTGTATGTTTTATTTGCTTTACCACAAATCGATAAATATAAAATCCCTGGTTATCTGTATGTAACTTAAGCATGTATGTGGTGACATATAAGTGGATCATGTCTTGAGTGATAACCAAAATGGTCTGTAGTATATGGATATAGGAGGGAAACCTTATCCTGGTAATGCTATGGATACGGCTTGCTTTGTGGAATGGTCACAAGTGTTATGACTTGTCACAGATGGTCTGATCCTAATCATTTGTGTAGGAGACATGTGAGCGAGAGCGTCCTATACAAAGAGTTTGTATAAGGCCTGACCATGAAGTGTTAATGTCTCGTTATATAACACCGTTCATGACAGAGACTTCACTTCACTAGGTTGATCATAGGTAACATGACCTCAATCCTGAGTGAGTTGGTAACTCCTGCCATTAAGGGTGGTCCTTTGATTTGTATGGGTGTGAGTGGCCAAGTCGCCGATTCAAACCTACCATTTTGGGGATTCGTTTGATTTGGGAGCTGGAAACTTAGCTACACAAGATGGAATTCACTCTTTCCCCGAAGGCAGGGGCAAGTAGATAGATAACTCTCTTAAGGGCTGATTTCAGGGTTTGAATGATGTGGCGCCACAACCTTCTCTTGGCCTGAGAGGTGTTCACACATCGTTGGACTATGTTATTTTGTTCATTAGAGGAATCAGTGGTACTTAAGAAGTGAAATGTAAATATATGGGCAAAATAGTAAATTGGCCCAGCTGTACTTACGGGCATTTATGAAGGGTCATCGTACTGATGATTGGTTATATCCAATGGACACAGAAATATATCTGTGGTAAGAAGAGTTCAGCTGTTGGTCTTCAGTGGATTGCCTGACAATTAACGGATGGTGGATCTCGTGGCTAAAGAGTTTAGTCAGCTATTCACGTACCGTTGGAGCTTTGAGCCATAGGTCTATTAGGTCCCCTGTGTAGATTGAATAAAGTCGAGAATCAATGTTTAGGTCAGTTTGAAATGTTCAAATTGACTAGAGGGAATTCAATTATATATGATATAATTGAACTGGTTAATTATATATGATATAATTGGCTAAATGTATGAGATACATTATTTTGGAGGAAATTAGATATAAATATGAATTATATCAAGTGGAGGAGAAATTACTATAGTAGATATATGATATCAAACTATAGGGTAAGAATATAATATGATTATATTCATTTATTATTAAATTGATTAATTATGAGATAATTAGCCGAATTATTCTCTTCAATCGTGCGTTAGTGGGAGCAGCCGTGTTCAGTTATGGTAACCGAAGAATAAAATGAAAATTTTTTTCATTTGGCAAAAAGTTCGAAAAAATCGCAATCGGTGTGAAAGCATATCAGTCGCCTAGCTTGAGAGCCTATACGATAGAGTCTCATCGTCTAAACAATCGCACACCCGTGTCTAAATGATCACACGCCTTTCCTTAAATGATCGCCTAGCGTGTTGCGTTTTCTAAACGATCGTATACATTTTACTAGACCATTGCTTAGTATAACCTACACAATCGTATAGCTTTGTCTAAACGATAAGCATCCCTGCTATACGAGCTGTCTCTCCCACTTGCTTATCGTCTACACGACCAATCTTTTCTCCTACCTCTACCAAATCCAGCAAAGACCACACTTTGGATTCTTACTCTGAGACCCCTAATGGCTCCAACTGGTGGTGTCATCCCCATTGCTTACTTGTTCATGCCTGTCCGTGTTCTGCCGTTCGTGTAGACGATCGTGCTGCCATAGCCGACTGATTTGTTGGGCGATAGAGTTCGTAGATGTTCTTTCGCTGCATTGAGTTTGAGGTTTGAAGAGTGTCTTCAACCGGTATGAGAAATCATTCCTCTGTATTTTATGTATCAAAGCATGCTGTTAATTAGTGTTAATTTGCATAACTATCTGTTAGAATGTATGTGTTGTATTTCAGTCACGATGAAATCGGAAAGATCCGAACGTGCTCATGGATGCTCTTCATTAAGAGTTCCTTCAATTGGTATCAGAGCCAGGTTCTGATATTCCAATTTCATTGTTGCAATGAATTACATATACATTCTTGGTGGATGCATGTCTGCTCTGTTTAATCGTTAAATTGCTGTGGATGTGCAGATTAATGGAGTTTTCTGGAATATTTGCCTTGGTTTGATTTAATTCTTTTAAATTTTCAGTTGATTGTAAAGGTCCCTGCGTTTTTGGGCATTAATAATCGTTATCGAGTCTGTAATTCAAAGTCAGTTTGAGTTTTGAGTCGTTGTGAAGAAGTTTGAAGCAAGGGTTGCAGTTCTTCGTGGAAGGAGACGATCAAGGGTTGATCGTATCCTATAGACGATGGGGTAAGCGATCGCTGAGTATCGGGTTGTATAGACGATGAGATGCTCACGTATCTGATAACTTGTAGAAATACAAGTTATTTATGCTGCCTTATCTAGATATTGCAGCCAAAAGAGAAGGAATATGCATCGATTTTATGAAAATTAGCTCAGAAATACAATAAATATAAATTATTGCAATTACACCCACTAACATTATCAAGATGGTAGAAGAGGATATTTCTATTTTATTTTGCAGGAAACCAAGTCACCGCTTGCGATCAAGGCTCAACAAGAAACTGAACAATGCATCTCTGTCACATTGCACCCGTCAAACCACAATGAAGAGATGATTTAACGCAATGACGGCGCAATGCGACAGTCGATCCCGAGCTGAATTTCAACCGTATGCGGTAATAAAAACAACACCGCATGCGAGCAACCGATCGAAAGATGCAGCTGAGCGATGCAAATGCGGAGGATTGTGACACGTGTACAACTAACCGTTGTGCACATTTGACGGTCTGATTGCATAACAGAAGGAATATTTATTCCTCCATCTTCGAAATTTTCATAACAATAAGTGGGGCCCATAAGCAAGAGTTAAAGCATTTAATCTATAATACCCCCATAGAATTCAGAGAATATATACTTGATACGAGGGCTAATTGATGCTAGGTTATTGAGAGAGAGGCTAAGCTGAGTATCGATCGGAAGAAATCCAGGAAGAGAAGAGACAAGGTCGAGAGGTGAGTCTTAGTGCAATTATGCCAAATCCCCGCCGTGAAGCTTTGTGCTTAGATCCCTGCTATCGGTTGAGCAAGCCTGAGAGGGAAGCTCATCCTTCCACACGATCCATCCATGCCGACATGCAAACTCCATCCAGATCGGCGCCAAGACGTTGGCGCTTATTTGTATTTGTTTCTAACTCTATTTCATCAACTCTATTTCATCTTCTTAATCTCTTCATTCACAAATCATGTATCAGACGCTAAATAGTTTTATTAAATGTCTTGATCACTTTCATTTCCACTTTTCTGTCTACTTCCGTTCCTCCATTGATCGTTTTCTTCATGAAGTTTTCTTAATCCCTTGGTAATTAATATGAATTAAACGAGTAACTTAATCTGTGATAAAGAGATAAATGCGTTTAACTAAGGCATGCTAGACGACATCTTCATCTGTGAGAGCAGAAGTGAAGATGTCATTCTGATTTTTCGAGAGAAGGTTAGAAGAATGCGTTGACTAAAACGAGTATTATTTCTAGAGATGGAAGCAACCTTACGTTCATTACGTTCGTCCCTGTTTCACCACAGAGATGTGGGAACGTGGCCGATCACCAAGAGGTGTACGCCAAGGGAAAAGCGGAACAGTACTTATATCTTTAACGCAATTAAGGAACTTGTGCTGTTTATATTAGTTATCTTTTCTCTTTCTGCTTCGCACAAAAGACTTGTCACCGCATTACACGATCTTTGCATGATTTTCATAGCCAGCCTTGACCTCAGTATCTTGTATCATGAAACCTGTATCTTGTATCATCTTAGCTTAGATTTACTTTATCGCAATTTATCTTATTATCGCATTTTTACCGCTTTACTTTACTTTATCGCATTTTTAAATACCTGTACAAACAATCGCTTTATTAATTTGAAAAACCCCTGGTCGCATATATCACAAACATAACACAATAACCTCAAACAGTCCCTGTGTTCGACCTCGGATCACACCGAGAAACTTGCGGTGAAATTATACTTGGTTTCAACGCAAAGAAACTTGTGACAATGCACAACATACTACAAGAACATTCGTTAATAACGCATATCTAGAAGTAGTATCACATATCATCGCATAAATCTATGTCATCAAGTTTATGGCATGGACTTGCATCATCACACAAAATCTACGTTACAAGTTTATGGCGTCGTTGCCAGGGAGTGGTTAACAGTTTATTGTTTGAATATGTTTATGGCATTTTGGAGGACAGATCTCTTTGTACTGGCTGTTCAACGCGAAGAGCAGTTTGACGGCTTAGGAGTGCTAGAGTGATCCATAAATTCTAAGTGGACCCAGAGATCAAGTGTATTATTCCCGCACAAGCACATCAGGGCCGAATTAAGTGGTGAAGAAGCATGGCTAATAATAACAAGGCTCCTGCAGGGAATCAAAGGGAGAATGGGCCAGCATAAGGCTCCATATTTCTTGCTACTGATCATAACGTCCCAATGAGAGACTATGCAGCACCAAATTTCTATAACTTCTCACCAGGAATTGCAAGACAAACGGTTGAGGAGAATGTAAGCATTGAAATAAAACCAATTATGTTGTAGATGATTCAGAATATGGGTCAATTTGGAGGATTACAAGAAGAAGACCCACATGCGCAGTTGACAAATTTTGTAGACATGTACAATGCATTCTCCATGCCTGATGTGACTCAAGAAAGACTTAGGTTATATCTTTTCTCATACACACTACGAGATGAAGCAAAGAGGTGGGCTCAGTCATTAGAGCTGAATGAGATTAAAGCATGGGAACAGTTGGTTGATAGGTTCATGAATAGATTCTTCCCTCCAGCCGTTAACACAAGGAGACGGAGGGATGTGCTGAATTTTGAGCAAAACGGTTATGAAACCTTGAGAACCGCATAGGTGCGATTCCGACAGTTAGTGAAGAGCTGTCCGCATATCGGGATTCCCGATAGTATTCTGATGGAAACCTTTTACAATGGCTTAGACCAATCAACGCAAGCAGTTGCCGATGCCTCCGCAGAAGGAGGATTAATGAACAAATCATATACGGAAGCAAAGAATATCTTGGATCGCATCTCGCGACATTTTGATGATTGGATTGATACCGGGCTTGAGGTAAGAGGTCTAGAGAAAGAAAGAGTAGAAAGTGTCGATGTGTCAATTGATACAATAAGCACACTGGTCAATCAAATGACCACAATGACCTCACTTCTCCAGACGGTGGCTAACCAACAGAGAACTCTCTTTCAAGGATCAGTGCAAGTTAATGCGGTGACTCATATGGCCCCAATAAATTGCGTCCAAGGTAGAGAAGGACATCTAGCAGAAGTCTGCCCATGGAATCAATAACCCGTATATTCTGTCTACGATGAATCGTTTAGAAACATTTACAACCCTGGTTGGTGGGATCACCCAACTTCAAGTTGGAATGGGAATCACAACCAGGGGGGCCATGGTTTCTATCAGAACAGCTATCAAGGGGATAGAGGCAACCCTCCGGTCTTCATTACTCCGGACTGTAACCCATGTAATTCTTAAGGTATACCATCCTATGACCAACCGTTCTTATATGACACCTCTTGCAACACCTCGTCTCTGGAGACATTGTTAAAACATTACATTGAAAAAAGCAAGGTAATGAGACAATCGCAAGCTGAATCCCTTAAAAAACTAGAAGAGCAGATAGATTAGCTTACGAGGGAATTAAAGAAGAAAGTGCCTGGTACGCGACACAGCAACTCAGGAGCATTGGGGCAGCATGTAAAGAACAATGTCACATAGTGACATTGAGAAGTGGAAAAACAACAGCCCCTATGCCATCAGTACCAGATGAAGCTCCTTAAGACTTGAATTCTCAATCAACGCAACCTCCAGATAAAGAAACACAACAAGAACATGACCTCAACAAACAGCCAACACAATAAGAAGTAAGGTGGGATCCTCCACCTTTCCCGTCCAGGCTGAAGAAGAAAGACGATAGTAAGCAATTTCAAAGGTTCTTGGACATTCTTCGACAGCTACACATTAACGTTCCCTTAATAGAAGAACTAGAGTAGATGCCGAGTTATGTAAAATTTCTTAAGGATATCTTTGCCAATAAAAGAAAGATCCGGGAAAATGAAACAGTTGCGCTAACATATGAATGCAGCGCATTGTTTCAAAACAATATCCCCACTAAAATGAGGGACCTTAGGAGTTTTATATTGCCCTGCACGATAGGAGGGAAGATGGTCGGGAACGCGCTGTACGATTTAGGGGCAAGCATAAATCTAATGCCCTTGTCGATTTTTAAGAAGCTGGATATAGGTAACGCAAGACCAACAACGATCACATTACAATTGGCCGATAGATCAATAAAGCATCCTGAGGGCAAGATAGAGGATGTACTCGTGCAAGTGGACAAGTTTATCTTTCTGACAGATTTTGTCATAATTGATTACGAAGCTGACAGAGAAGTCCCTATCATTTTGGGTCGCCCATTTCTCGCAATAGAGCGAGCACTGATCGATGTGCAAAAAGGGGAATTGACCATCAAGGTCGACGATAAGGAAGTAAAATTCAACGTGTTCAATGCGTTGAAGTACCCAGGTGACATGGAAAACTGCCAATATATTGAGGAACTGTGGGAAGAACATTGGCATGAACCCCTGAAGGAGCTGGAGAAAGAAGATCTTGAAATCGGCGCAATATTGGAGGAGGATTGCGCCGCAATTCATATTGAATCAAAATTTGAACCGCTCAAGATATTTGAACGAACATCACAATGCATTAAGCCATCTTTGGAAGAACCAACCATGCTAGAGTTAAAGCCGTTACCCGTGTACCTTAAGTATGCTTACTTAGGAAGTAACAACACCTTACCGGTTATCATTTCCGCATCGCTGAGTAAGGAGAAAGAAGATGTGCTCATACAGATCCTAAGAAATAACGCAAAGGCCTTAGGATGGACCTTGGCAGACATTCGAGGAATCAGTCCCTCATATTGTATGCACAAGATTCATCTGGAAGAAGGAAAGACAGGATCGGTAGAAAGGCAACGCCGCTTGAACCCAGCTATGAGGGAGTCGTAAAGAAGGAAATAGTGAAGTGGCTAGACGCAGGAGTCATCTACCCGATATCTGATAGCAGCTTGGTGAGCCCAGTGCAGTGTGTTCCAAAGAAAGGGGGAATGACAGTTGTCACTAATGACAAGAATGAATTAATTCCCACAAGAACGACTACGGGGTGGAGAATTTGCATGGATTATTGCAAGTTAAACTTGGCCACTAAAAAGGATCACTTTCCACTCCCGTTCATTGATCAGATGCTAGACAGACTTGCGAGGAATGAATTTTTCTATTTTCTTGACGGCTATTCAGGGTACAATCAAATCACAATTGCGCCAGAAGATCAAGATAAGACAATATTCACATGCCCATTTGGTACGTTTGCATTCCGACGCATGCCATTTGGACTCTGCAATGCACCAGGCACTTTCCAACGATGCATGATGGCAATATTCTCAGATTACTTGGAGGAGTCAGTCGAGGTATTCATGGATGATTTTTCAGTCTTCGGCAATAATTACGACTCCTGTTTATCTAACCTGGAAAAGGTCTTAAGGAGATGCGTCGCAACAAATCTTGTTTTGAACCAGGAAAAATGCCATTTTATGGTGGAAGAAGGATTGGAAGTTGATCAGGCAAAAATTGACGCAATTTTCAAGTTACCTCCACTAGTGAACATGAAAACACTTAGGAGCTTTCCAGGACATGCTGGGTTTTATAGAAAATTTATTCGCAACTTCTCCCAGGTTGCAAGGCCCCTAAGTGCGCTCCTTGGAGCTGAACGAGAATATAATTTTGATGATGTGTGCACCAAAGCATTCAACACATTGAAAGATGCACTCATCACCGCACCCATTCTGGTGGTGCCGGACTAGACGCAACCATTTGTGTTGATCTGCGATGCTAGCGGATATGTTGTGGACATAGTATTAAATCAACACAAGGACAAGGTATTGCATCCTATTTATTATGTGAGTAAAACATTGAATGATGCACAAGAGAACTATACAACCATAGAGAAGGAAATGCTGGCAGTGGTATTTACACTGGAAAAATTCCGACAATACTAAATCGGAACAAACGTTGTGCTGTATACGGATCACTTTGCGACCAAGTATTTGATGACAAAGAAGGATGCAAAACCAAGGCTTATACGGTGGGTGTTGCTACTGTAAGAGTTTGACCTAGAGATCAAAGACCGGAAGGGCACCGAGAACCAAGTCGTGGATCATTTGTCAAGATTGGAGAATTGCGAGGTTGAAGGTAAAGAAAAAGATATTGAAGAAAGATTCCCCAATGAGCTGCTGATGACAGTAGTCATTAATGTTCCCTGGTATGCGGACATCGTGAGTTTCGTTGTTTGTGACAAATACCAGACGACTATACTTATTAGCAGAAGAAGAAGCTAAGACATGATGTCAAATTTTATTTATGGAACGATCCATTCCTATATCGACTTGGTTCTGATCATATATTACGTTGATGCGTTCCTGAGCATGAAGTCAAGCACATTCTGGAGATGTGTCATGAATCCTCTTACGGAGGACACTTTGGGGCGCAGCGGACTGCCGCAAAGGTTCTACAGTGTGGCTATTTCTGGCCAACACTGTTCAAGAATGCCCAAGCCCATGTCGTGTAATGCGACAGATGTCAGAGAACGGGGAATATGTCAAAGAGAAATGAAATGCCATTGACATCAATCTTAGAAGTGGAATTATTTGATGTTTGGGAAATTGACTTTATGGGCCCGTTTCCACCATTAGAAGGTTATCACTATATCTTGGTTGCGGTTGATTATGTATCAAAATGGGTTGAGGCTATCGCATGTGCCAAGAATGATGTGGCCACAGTGGCGAAGTTTCTTAAGAAGAAAATTTTTGCTCGGTATGGGATGCCCACCTCACTTTATCAACCGCATAATTGCCAACCTGTTGACTAAATTTAACTTTAGCCATCAAGTTGCGACTGCTTATCACCCGCAGACTAATGGGCAGGCAGAGATTTCTAACCGAGAGATCAAAACTATCTTGGAGAAGGTAGTCAATACTTCCAGGAAGGATTGGTCACCCAAGCTTGATGAAGCACTGTGGGCATACAGGACTGCCTATAAAATACCAATTGGCATGTCCCTATATGCCTTGGTCTTTGGAAAGGCTTTTCATCTGCCGCTCGAATTGGAATATAAGGCAATATGGGCATGCAAGAAGCTGAAGTTTGATTTAGCAAGTGCAGGGAAAGTTCGAAAGCTGCAACTGAATCAGTTGGTCGAATGGCGAAGGGAAGCAGACAAAAATGCCAAGATCAATAAGGAGAAAACCAAGAAGTGGCATGATGACCGCATAAATGATCGGACATTCATCGAAGGTCAAAAGGTATTATTATTTAATGCTCGTTTGCAATTGTTCCCAGAAAAGTTGACGTCTCGCTGGTCTGGGCCGTTCAAAATCAAGACTATCTTTCCTCACGGCACAGTGGAACTAACAACTTTAGACGGGAACAACGCGTTCAAAGTCAATGGTCAACGGATTAAGCCTTACTACGGAGGTGACTTCGAGCGACGCATGGACATCATTAACTTGGGCAAGCAGGATTAAACCGCTTGCGGTAATTCTGAGAACTTCTTTCAATCAGCATCTCTATCTATGTTTACTTGCTTTCTTTATAGTTTTCTTTTACTGCTTTCTAAATCATGTTCTTTACTGTTTTATAGAAGTAGCATTTAATGCTTTCTATAATTCTCTTCAATTTAATTTTTCATGTCATGTTTAATTCCTTTAATTTTTCATGTCATGTTTAATTCCTTTAATTTGTTTACATTAGTAGCGTTGTACTTTAATTTTGTAAATGATTGGATGAAACATTAGACACCGCAAAGTCTTTTCGACTTGTGTTTTTTATGACTTAAAAAGAAAAAAAAAATTGGTATGTAATGCGATGATGGGTGCATTGTGTGTTAACAAGAGACACCTTGCGTCCATTACACCCAAATGCATCGCGTTGAGGGGTGTGTTGAACGCGTATGTGTTCTTTGCCCGTCCTTAGTGAAAAGGCACTATGTTGAGGTAGTGTTGCACTAGTAGAAATACCGTGCGCCCGATCCTCCAGAAATGCGTTGAATTAAGGGGTGTGTTGCGGGAGTGCATGCATTGTTGGCCGTCCTCAGCAAAAATGTATTTGCGATAATAGAAGCGCGATGTTAATTTTTAGCGTTCACCCATCTAAATCAAATTCAAAAAGATAACGTCTCTATTCTTTGATTCTTTGTACAGGCAATAATTTTGTATTGCGTTAATTTTTAATTATTTGTATACTTTGTTAATATTCAATACAAATGAGTATATATTCACTTTTTTTTTTTGCCTGTGCCTTTTTCTTTATCATCCTTTGACAATATTTGCGATGTTCTGATCTTTTATTTTTGCATTCTTCATTGCATTGCCATGATGTAATATATGTTTATACTTAGAAACATTTCCCATACTTTGTAAATTCTGACTAACACTTAGTTAATTCTTAGTTTAGCAGTACTTTACCTTTTATCTTTCAAAGTTCTGCTCAAACCTTCTTTTTGAAATTTTATTCTCAGTGTTTGTCTAGTCTATCCAAACAATGCAATGAGGACCTTGCTCATCTTTGAATTTAGGGGTGGGGAAGGTCTAAGCAGATAAGATCAAGAATATGTGATCTTCAAGAAAATGCGTTCATATTTCCATTCCAAAAAGAGAGGAAAAAAAGAGAGAGAGAAGATTTTTTATGCCAAACTCCAATGTCAGCGCAAGGGAAAACCCAAAAACAATCCCAAGAGTTTAGTTGTGAAAGGAGCCTGCTCGTAGTTGGATGTTCGTATGACACCCGTAGAAGCAAGCCAAAACAAAGGTGGGTTTCCAAGAACAACGTAGTATGAAAATGAATAGAAAAAAACATATAAAAGAATGCAAGAGACAACTCCTCTGAATATCATGAGTTAAAGTTGAATTGGCACACAATTGTAGTTGGATGTTCGCATGACACCCGTGGGAACAAGCCAAAACGAAGGGTGTAACCATGACCAACAGTCTCTAATAAATGACGCAAAGTTTGACCACCGCATATAGACATATCAAGTTGTTTTGACCAAGAAGAGATAAACATTCTATTTGAAAAACTAGAAAAGCATCGTTGAGTAGAATTTTGTTATATAGAAGAATAAAGTAGGGTTTTGTTAAGAATTAGCAAAGATAGAAGGAAATTACGTTGTTAAGAAATGTTCCTAAGTGTAACATTCGGAGCAACCAATCGATGCAAAAATATAGGATAGGAATTGAGCATTATTGCCTTAGTAGAAGATATGCTTGAGGACAAGCATATATCTAAATTTGGGGGTGTGATAACTTATAGAAATACAAGTTATTTATGCTGCCTTATCTAGATATTGCGGCCAAAAGAGAAGGAATATGCGTTGATTGTATGAAAATTAGCTCAGAAATACAATAAATATAAATTATCGCAATTACACCTACTAACATCATCAAGATGGTAGAAGAGGATATTTCTATTCTGTTTGCAGGAAACTAAATCACCTCTTGCAATCAAGGATCAACGAGAAACTGAACAACGCATCTCTGTCACATTGCGCCCATCAAACCACAATGAAGAGACGATTTAACGCAATGACGGCGCAATGCGACAGTCGATCCCGAGCTGAATTTCAATCACATGCGGTAATAAAAACAACACCGCATGCGAGTAACCGGTCGAAAAATGCAGCTGAACGACGCAAATTCGGAGGATTGTGACACATGTAAAACTAACTGTTGTTCACATTTGACGACCTGATTGCATAACAGAAGGAATATTTATTCCTCTTCGGAATTTCCATAACAATAAGTGGGGCCCACAAGCAAGAGTTAAAGCCTTTCATCTATAAATACCCCCATAGAATTCAGAGAATATATACTTGATACGAGGGCTAATTGATGCTAGGTTATTGAGAGAGAGGCTGAGCTGAGTACCGATCAGAAGAAATCCAGGAAGAGAAGAGACAAGGCCGAGAGGTGAGTCTCAATGCAATTATGCCAAATCCCTACTGTGAAGCTCTGTGCTTAGATCCCTACTACCGGTTGAACAAGCCTGGGAGGGAAGCTCATCCTTCCGCACGATCCATCCACGCCGGCAAGCAAATCTCCATCCAGATCGACGCTAAGATGTTGACGCTTATTTGTATTTGTTTCTAACTTTATTTCATCAACTGTATTTCATTTTCTTAATCTCTTCATTCACAAATTATGTATCAGACGCTAAATAGTTTTATTGAAGGTCTTGGTCACTTTCATTTCCATTTTTTTGTCTACTTCCATTGCTCCATTGATCATTTTCTTCATGAAGTTTTCTTAATCCCTTGGTAATTAATATGAATTAAACGAGTAACTTAATCTGTGATAAAGAGATAAATGCATTTAGGTAAGGTATGCTAGACAACATCTTCACCTGTGAGAGCAGAAGTGAAGATGTGCGTTGACTAAAGCGAGTAGTACTTCTAGAGATGGAAGCAACCTTGCGTTCATTACGTTCGTCCCTGTTTCACCACAGAGATGTGGGAACGAGGCCGATCACCGAGAGGTGTATGCTAAGGGAAAAACGAAATAGTACTTATATCTTTAACGCAATTAAGAAACTTGCGCTGTTTATATTAGTTATCTTTTCTCTTTCTGCTTCGCACAAAAAACTTGTCATCGCATTACACGATCTTTGCATAATCTTCACAGCCAACCTTGATCTCAGTATCTTGTATCATGAAACCTGTATCTTGTATCATCTTAGCTTAGATTTATTTTATCGTAATTTATCTTATTATCGCATTTTTACCACTTTACTTTACTTTATCGCATTTTTAAATACCTGTAAAAACAACCCCTTTATTAATTTGAAAAACCCCTGGTCGCATATATCAAAAACATAATGCAATAACCTCAAACAGTCCCTGTGTTCGACCTCGAATCACACCGAGAAACTTGCGGTGAAATTATACTAGGTTTTAACGCAAGGAAACTTGTGACAACGCGCAGTACACTACAAGAACATTCGTTAATAATGCATATTTAGAAGTAGTATCACATATCATCGCATAAAATCTATGTCATCAAGTTTATGGCATGGACTTGCATTATCACACAAATTCTGCGTTACAGTATCGTTTAACGCGCTCGCACACTAGACAATCATTTAGGTCAGTAAGCTTCATTGCTTAGTAACTGACTAAACGATAGCTTAGCAACGCACGGTAAATCATTTACCATTCGCCGTGTTAAGCGATCACCTAAACGATTAGGCTTCGCAACCTCGTTGTCGTCTAAGCGATCGTTTAGCTTTTGCGCCTATCATCTAATGTGTGTTGGGCGATCATTTACCTTCGACGTTTAGTAAAAGATGGAGTCCTCCGGCGGTTCAAGACCCGGTTTACCTGTGAACCGGTTCGCTTGATAAAAAATGTAATAGATAAGATTATTTCATTCCGGTATTTTGTAAAGGCTCATCCCGGTCCATTAATCCTTGATTTATTACATGCGATGTATGGTTTTTATATGTCATATGGTATGCACATATAGTAAATCCCACCTTAGGTTATGCATTGGTCATGCATCATCTCTTTATTGTAAATGTTATAATTTAGAGAAGCATGATTTAATTATTGAAGAGCATGCTCATGCATCATATAATATAAGAGTTATATTTATGCATGCATAAGACGCATTGACATGCATCATCTTTATATTATAATTGTTATAGTATAAGGGTGAATGGTAAACATGTTTTGCTTGGTTATTATGCATATATAAAAGTTATGTATAGTAATGACCAGACATCGCACGAAGCATGACACATAGATTACTTTATAAGCGTTATAAACACCTTGTTGTGTGCAATGGGTTTTTTAGTTATTTCTTTTTAGAAGTTAAAGAGAAATTAGAACTAAAAGAAATAAGAAAGACATGCGTGCTCACTTAGGTTTAATTCATGGTATTAAAATGTTTAAAACTTGAATCACATAGACCTAAGATCATGGTTCTAATATGATTATCAACCCTAAGGCTTTAATCTTTTAATCAGTTTAATAGGATTAAATTGAATAATAAAATGTTAAAATGTAGAAAATCTATCTATAAGGAATCTTTTGTCTAAGGCGGGTTCTGTCTAGGCTAGGGTATTTAAGTTGACGGAAACGTAGCACCCCTATCTAGAAACTTACCTGAAAAGGTGAATTAGATAGATTTGATGCATGCATGCAAGTTAAGGACAGTCCCTTAAAGTGCTTAAATGTGACTACTTGAACTTGTTCATATTTCATAGACAAACGTTGTTTATGAGCAGGATTTAAAAAGACAACTTAAACAAAAATCAGTAGCCGGATTGTCTAGGTTAATGAACCCTTAGGTAGAACATTCAGTGGGAGGTACTTGGGGCATAAGATGCTTCACTTAAACCTTTCACATTTGTCCTAAATAGTTCACACCGTGAGATCTACCCTCGGCCTCGAGACACCTTTGGCGTGTCCCTCTAACGAATTGTGTTTGGGTAGGTCAATATCAAGGTATATGGAGAGAGTGTTCATATTAAGTGAGAGCAGGACATGTGACAGCATATTCCTCGGTCACCCTCATTGGATTGAATAAAGTTATTGCGCATTGCCTCGAGGCACCCTGGGAATGTCCCCCTAAAGGATGGCAGTTTTGCGTGTTTCTTTATTTGATCTTCTGTAAGAGAATAAGGTAACTTAGTCTCTTGTCCTAATCTGCTTCTTCCCTACGGTGGGCTCATTAAGGCGAGACTCTTGCACCGAAAATGAGGGGTCACACGTACGTGGAATTGTTAAAGGTTAACAGTTCTGAACCGAATAAATAGTGACTGTTAGGTTGAGTTCCAAGAGTTGGTTCTACCTAATGGTTGAGAATGTCTCATCTCAGCGAAGGGGCATCTGATCATCCCACCAGTGATGTTTATCCTACCTCACTAGGGCATCATTGCAAAATAGAAGTCTTTCACTTAGGGTACTTGAAACTGTTTTGCAAAAATTAATTGGTTAAACATGGTTTAGCTAAATCTAATAAAGTTTTTTTTCGTATTTTCAGCAACAACTTTTCAAAATGGAAACAATCACGTTAGCTTTGCTTCGCGTCAAAAAATTTACTGGCGACAATTTTTCGACATGGAAACACATGATCACGATGATTCTTATCATCGAGGATCTCATGTTTGCCCTTACGGAGGTCTGTCCTCCTATTCCAAACTCCCAATGTCGCTCAAAATGTTCGGAAGGCATACGAGCAATGGATACGGACGAATGAAAAGGCTCGAGCCTACATCTTGGCAAGTCTTTCTGAAGTCTTGGCCAAGAAACATGGGCCTACGGTCTCAATGCGTGAAGTCATGGAGTCCCTGCGGGGGATGTTTGGACAACCGTTTGAATAGCTTATGCATGAGGCTCTTAAATATATATTCAACTCCAAAATGGAAGAAGGCACTTTTGTTCATGAACATGTGCTTAACATGATGGTCCAATT
>NC_052357.1:88143905-88179310 GCF_009727055.1 Benincasa hispida
ACAAAATGGTGTAGCGGAGAGGAGAAAAAGGACCTTGTTGGACATGGTTCGTTTGATGATGAGTTACGCTTCCTTACCGGACTCATTTTGGGGTTTCGCAGTGGAGACTGCAGTATACATACTCAACTGTGTTCCCTTCAAGAGTGTTGCGAGAACATCTCTAGAGTTGTGGAACGGGCGTAAAGCTAGTTTACGTCATTTTCGCATTTGGGATTGCCCTGCAAATGTGCTTGAGGGGGTTATTTTTATGATCCAACGGTCGATATTATGCCTCTTTGTAGGCTACCCCAAAGGTACACGAGGGGGTTATTTTTATGATCCAACGGAAAATAGGGTGTTTGTTTCAATGAACACTACTTTCCTGGAGGAGGATCATATAATGGAGCATAGTCCACGAAGTAAAGTTGTGTTGTGTGAGCTTTCCAATGAAACTATTGAACCTTTAACAAGAGTTGTTGAAGAACCTGCTACATCAACAAGAATTGTTGATGGGAGTTCATCTAGTAGGTCGGTTCCACCTCAAGAATTGAGGGAACCTCGATGTAGTGAGAGGGTTGTGAACCCGCCCGTTCGCTATTTGGGTTTCACGAAAACCCTTGCTATGGTAGCAGATGGCGACATTGAGGATTCGTTGTCTTATCAGAAGACAATAGAAGATGTTGACCAGGATGAATGGGTTAAAGACATGGATCTCGAGATGGATCGATGTACTTCAACTCAGTATGAGATCTTGTATATCGGCCTAATAGGGTTAGACTTATAGGTTATAAATAGATCTACAAGTACAGATGGGGTGTTGATGGGAAGGTACAGACCTTCAAGGCTCGACTTGTGGCAAAGGGTTATACCAGGTAGAGGGAGTCGACTATGGGGAGACTTTCTTGCCTGTTGCCATGTTAAAGTTGATCCGCATCTTCCTGTCCATTGCAGCTTATTATAATTATGAGATCTGGAAAATGGATGTCAAGATGGCCTTTCTAAATGGCAATCTTAAGGAGACCATTTATATGGTGCAACCAGAGGATTCATAACCCAAGGTCAAGAGCAAAAGGCTTGCAAGCTGAATAGGTCCATTTACGGGCTGAAACAGGCGTCTAGATCTTCAAACATACGATTTGATACTGCGATCAAATCGTATGGCTTTGACTAAAACGTAGATGAACCTTGTGTATACAAGAAGATCATCGACGCTTCAGTAGTCTTCTTATTGTTGTACGTAGACGATATACTACTCATTAGGAATGATGTAGATCTATTGACTGCAGTTAAGAACTAGCTAGCGACCCAATTCCAAAGGAAAGATTTGGGAGAGGCTCAGTTTGTTCTAGGTATACAGACCTCTCGGAATCGTAAGAATAAAGTGCTACCACTATCTCAGGCATCATACATTGACAAGATGTTGCTCAAGTACTCGATGCAGGACTCCAAGAGGGGCCTACTTCCGTTCAGGCATGGAGTCACTTTGTCTAAGGATATGTGTCCTAAGATGCCTTAAGAGGTTTCAGGAGATTGAGACGGGTCCCATATGCGTCTGCCGTTGGCAGTTTGATGTACACGATGCTCTATACTTGTCCAGACATCTGTTACGCTGTGGGCATAGTCAGTAGGTATTAGTCTAACCCAGGTCAGGGGTCACTAGACCACAGTGAAGTATTCTCGGAGAACGAGGGACTACATGCTCGTGTATGGATCTAGGTATTTGATCTTACTGGATACATGGATTCTGACTTTCAGACTGATAAGGAGTCTCGCAAGTCCACATCAGGGCCAGTCTTTACTCTTAACGGAGGAGTTGTAGTGTGGCGAAGCACTAAACAGGGGTGCATCGTCGACTCCACTATGGAGGCGGAGTACGTAGCGGCTTGTGAAGCTGCTAAGGAGGTCGTTAGCTCAGGAAGTTCTTGACAGAATTGAAAGTTGTTCCAAATATGTCTAGGCCCATTGTCCTTTATTATAATGATAGTGAGGCAGTGGCAAACTCCAAGAAGCCCAGGAGTCATAGGCGCAACAAACACATAGAGCGGAAGTATCATCTGATTTGCGAGATAGTGTATCGAGGGACGTGATCACCACAAAGATCGCTTTGGAGCACAATGTTGTGGCAAACTCCAAGGAGCCCAGGAGTCACAAGTGCGGCAAACACATAGAGCGGAAGTATCGTCTGATTCGCGAGATAGTGCATCGAAGTGACGTGATCGTCATGAAGATCGCTTCGGAGCACAATGTTATTGACCCGTTTACGAAAGGCTCTCACGGCTACAGTGTTTGAGAGTCACCTATGGAGCATGGGTCTACAGGATCGCTTGCGGCTAGACTAGGGCAAGTGGGAGATTTTCTTGTACTGGGCTTTTATGCCCTAGTTTATTGTTTTGTACTAGTTTTATGTACACCCCACTTCGCTTTAGGACAAGTGGGAGATTAACCTAAAAGGTCTGCAGTAAATGGATGAAGGTTGGGTGTCTTATCCTGGTAACACTACAGATACGACCTACTTTGTAATTATTATATAAGATGTAAGTGTTACAAAAAATATGAACCATATTGTTCATGTAGAGACATATGAGTGGGGGTGTGCTATATAAAGGAGTTTATACATAGACCAAACCACGAAATAATTAGTTTCTCTTTAAACACCATTATGTGAAGAAACTAATATTTCACTAGGATAACCATAAGAAACTTGACCTTAATCTTGAGTGAGTTGTAAACTCTTGTTTATGATGGCAATCCTTTGATCTGTATGTGTGAGAATGTCCATGATAGTTGACTCAACATGCATACCATTTTAGGGATTTTTCTGATTAGGAAGCTGGGAACACAGCTGGAATTCACTCATTCCAATTCATTGGGAAAGTAGATAAATTGCTCCTTTAATAGCTGGTTTCGGGTCTTAAACAATGAGGCTTCGAATTTTCACTGGCCTAAGAGGTGTTAGTTTATAGTTGGACTATAAACTATTTATTCATTAGAAGAATTTGTGGTACTTAAGAAGTTAGATATAACTGTAGGGGTAAAACGGTATTTTGACCCAGATGTAGTTATGGAGCATTTGTGAAAGGTTATCACTCTGTTGATTGGTTATATCCATTGACACAGATATATATCTACAGTGTGAATATTGTAGCTATCGATCTTTAGTGAAGTGATCGATAGTTAAGGAATATTGATTAATTGGATTAAAGGAGTTTAATCAATTATCTCTTATCATTTGAGCTTCTAATCTATAGGTCCATAAGGTCCCCTTGTTAGCTTACTAAATGGTTCAAATCAAATGAGAGAATTTTATATTAATGAGATTAATATATAATGGTTAATTATAAATATGATCTTTAATCCAAATTATGTAAGAGAGATATATTTTAATAAGATTCAAATATTAGATTTATATGAAATAAATTCATAAAGAGATGTATAGATATAAATATGTGATATTTATATGTTAGTTAACTTCATATTAAATATAATTTAGTAGAGTCATTTAATTGATTATTTAATGGTTAATTAATTGATTAAGAAATTATGGAGATTGGAGGTTAGTATAAATATACGATATTTATGATAATTAATTAAATGTATATATATTAAATAGGATTTAATACATGGTCATTTAATTAATGTGCCAATTAATTACATAAGAGTTATTTAATTAATTAGCACTAAGGGTATAAGGGAAATACTTGGAGAAGGGGTTAACCTTCTCCATATAAAAGGTTAAGAAGTTAGATGTAACCACAAGTTATCCAGATATAATTATGAGCATTTGTGAAGAGTCATTATTATGTTGATTGGTTATATTCATGGACACATAAATATATCTACAGTGGGAATATTGTAATTATCGATCTTTAGTGAAGTGATTAGTAGTTAAAGAATATTGATTAATTGGATTAAAGGATTTTAACCAATTAATCTCATATCATTAGAGCTTCTAATCTATAGGTCCATAAGTTCCCCTTATTAGCTCACTAAAGGATAGTAATGAGAAATGATTTAAACTGTTCAAATCAAATGAGGAAATTTTATATTAATGAGATTAATATATAATGGTTAATTACAAAAATGATCTAATCTAAATTATATAAGAGAGAAATATTTGAATAAGATTCAAATATTAGATTTATGTGAATTGGATTCAAAAAGAGATGTATACACATAAATATGTGATATTTATATGTTAATTAACTTCATAATAAATATAATTTAATAGAGTCATTTAATTGATTGATTAATGGTTAATTAATTGATTAAGAAATTATGGAGATTGGATGTTAGTATAAATATGTGATATTTATGATAATTAATTAAATGTATATATATTAAATAGGATTTAATATAGGGGCCTTTTTAAAAAATAAAAAATATTTAAAAATATTTACACTTTATAGCAAAAAGTTCAAAAAATACAAAGCACTTTTAGAACTTTTGCTATAAAGTGTAAATATTTTTGGAATTTTTCTATTGATAAGAATTTCCCTTTAATATATGGTCATTTAATTAATGTGTCAATCAATTAAATAAGAGTTATTTAATTAATTAACACTAAGAGTATGAAGAGAAATACTTGGAGAAGGGGTTAACCATTCTCCATATAAATATATCGTCATAGCCCATTTAGGGCAAGAGATTTTTATTACACAAAATCCTAGCCTCCAACCTCTACATTTTCGTTAACTTCTCTCTAGAAATTCTCTTCCCTTTTATTTTCCTCAAAGTTCTTGGAGACCACACTTCCAAGCTCTTTGAATCCTAGAGAATAACAAGGCAATCTTGTCGGTGATGTCCATCTTGATTGCAGAAGCTCGAGATTATAAAAAACGATGGAAGAAAAAAGATTGAGAAATCATCAAAGGTAAGTTTGATTTCTTCTCTTCTTCCTCTGTTTTAGCATGCATATGTTTATTTTGAATGTTTATCCTACAAATGCATGATTTTTTTTTTTCTGTTTTTGTTTCTTTAAAAATCGATTATCTAAATGCAAGGCATTCATACGCTTCTACGAGGATTCAGTCCCTTCAATTGCAGCATGATTTGTTTGAGCTATTTCATCAAGATCCAACTCAATCTTCTTTTCACAAGCCAACTTTAGAATCAGCTCCATTAGCACGAAGCACATTTCCATTGGATGGCTAATGATCCTGTGATACTTACAGTAGTTAGGATCACCTACTTTTCCTAATCGTTCTGGCCACTTGCATTCCAGTAGTTTAATGATTTATTTTTCTAATAATTGCTCCAATATATCTGCAACATTAGAGTCAGGGAATGGATAAACTCTCTCTTGTCTTTCTTTAAATGTTGGGCGACGCTTCTTGGCGCCATCATGCTTTCTTTCAAATTTTGTTTCTCTTTCTTTGGAGGAAAAATTAAGCGGGTCGTATGACGACCATAGATTATGTTATGGTACTATTCCCAATATTTTCAGTGCCTTTTATTTCTTTCTTATTCTTTCTCCCTTCAAGGACTAGAAAATCTTTAGTTCTCCCATTGGCGATGTTCAACTCTATGTCATGAGCGCGTGTTGCCAAATCCTTAAACGTACGAGGCTTTATCCCTTGTAAGATGTAGAGAACTCCCAATACATGCCTTGGGTGTACATCTCCATTGCCGATAGTTCAATGAGTATATTTACAATCCAAATTCGGAGCTCTCCATCAGTTGATGCAGTTAATGACCGGCTCTCCCTTTTGTTATTTGGTGTTCGTCAGCTCCATCATGCTAACAGTGCTCCTTATGCTGTAGAAGCAGTTCAGGAACTCTCTTTCCAACTGTTTCTAGCTATCATTCACTTCTGGCTTTAGATCAGTATACCAATCGAAAGCATTTCCTTTCAAGGTATAGATGAACTTCTTGACTAGCTGGTCTTCTTTGGTTCCTGCATTTTCATAGGTTTCAATGAAGTGAGCAACATGTTGTTTTGGATTGCCTTTTCCATCGAACTGATAGAACTTTGGAGGTTGGTACCCAATTGGCATTATTGATGGATAAAAAGAAGCATGTGCAATGGAAGTAATGGATCATTAATGCTCTAATTACATTAAATAAGCAAGGATTAAGCATGCAAAGAGAGTTAGAAATACAACCTTTGTAGTTTCCACTAGTTTCTTCGTCTCTGTGAGCAATCGATACCACCAATAGTAAATCCTCGCTATTCTCCAGTTGAAGAACACGGTTGTGGGACCGAATCTTTAGTGAAAGATAGGGAATATCACTAAATTAAATTGGAGAGTCAAAGAGATTTTGTGGATCATAAAAGTCAAAAGTCAAAGAAGCATAAGTTTTTAGCAATTGAAAATCAATAACTATTTATAAACAAAAGACATGCAAAAACTCTTTTTGCATGGCCTCCACCTCAAACACCATTAACATGAACAAAATAGGTGTCAAGCTTTGCATGAAACACTTTATAATCCACTTAGTTAGTGGAAAAATCCAACAATTGGATTTTTCCACTAACTAATTTTTTTAATAAAATTGATTTATAATAAAGCAATTTTATTTAACAATATATGAAATACAATTTTCAAATTTTAGAAATTATTTAATTAAATAATTTTAATTAAATAAAATAAATAATTTAATATCACATTTTATTGACTTTGACGCCTAATTTTGATTAATCACATTAATAAATTTTTAAACACTTTCATGGTAATGTTTTATAAAAAAAAAATTACTCTCCAAAAATAATTAGTCAATTGTAAATTATATCTTATATAAAATATAATTTTCTCTAAAGACCGAATTTGAACATTTCAAATTCTCACTTCACTTAGTTGTTTAATTTTTTCCATAGTGAGCTAGTAAGGAGACCCAATGGACCTACAGATCATGGGTTCCAACGATCCGAGATTAATGGGTCAAACTCTTTAACCTAGTTAATCAACATTCGTTAATTAACAGAACTGTCCACCATAGTCTATAGTTGCACTCCCCTCACTATAGATATATTATGTGTCCATTTGATATAATCGTCATCGATAAGTTGATCCTTCTCAAGTTGTTCATAACCTCAGCTAGGTTAACTACCGTTTTATCCCTGAGTTACATCTTTTCTCCTTAAGTACCATTGTCCCTCTAATGAACAATTGATTTAAGATCTTAATCACTAAATCCATTCCTCTCAGGCCAACGAGAGGATGGAGCCCCTTTTTTAAGACCTGAGTTCAGCCCTTAAGGAAACAACCTTTCTACTATCCCTAAAATGTGTAGAAGTGAATTCCATCTTGCAAATTCTATGTCCCCAGTTATTTACCCGACCTTATACCTGAAATGGGAGGCATATTGAGCAGCTCTGTTGAGTTTACCCTCACCTATGCAGATCAAGGGACAATCCCGAATAAACAGAAGTTCATAGATAGCTCATGATTCAGATCAAGTTATTGTTGGGATTGGTGTCCTAAATCTCCCAGAAGTCTCGTAGTTTGTAAACATTCTGTAAACATATTGTTATTAATAAAATAAGAGTTATTTTATAAGCATTTACTCGATCCAATAAACTAAGATCCGTGGTTATTTTATGTAACTTAAGCATGTATGTGGAGACATACAAGTAGATGCCTTAAGTAATAACCAAAATGGTCTGTAGTAGATGGATAAAGGAGGGATACCTTATCCTGGTGACACTACGAATACGACCTGCTTTGTAGATGTACAAGTGTTGTAAAGTGTTCCAAATGGTCTGATCCTGACCATTCATGTGGATACATGCGGGTAGAGGTATCCTATACAAAGATTTTGCATAAGACCGGACCACGAAATGATTAGTCTCTTTATATAACGTCATTGATAATTAAGACTTACATTTCACTAGAATGACCATAGGTGATATGTCCTTAATCCTGAGTGAGTTGGGAACTCCTGCTCATGAAGGCGGTCCTTTGATTTGTATGGGTGAGAGTGGCCAGATTTCCAACTTAACAAGCCTACCATTTTGGAGATTCGTCTGATTGGGAAGCTAGGAACTCAACTACATAAGACAAAATTCACTCCTTCCTCGAAGCAGAAGTAAGTAGATAAATTTCTCCCTTAAAGGTTGATTTCGGGTCTTGAACATAGTGGCCACACCCTCTCTTGGGAAGAGAGGACCCAGTCATAGTGGGACTATGACTTATTGTTCATTAGAGGAATCAGTGGTACTTAAAGAGTTAGATGTAACTATAGGGACAAAACGGTAAATTGGTCCAGCTGTACTTACGAGCGATTTTTGAAGTGTCATCATACTGTTGATTGGTTATATGGACACAAAAATTTATCTATAGTGCAAAGAGTGCAGTTGTCAATCTTTAGTGAAGTGACTGATAGTTAACGGATGGTGGATCTCGTGATTAAAGAGTTTAGTCAGTTATTCACGTACTGTTGAAGCTTCAAGCTACAGGTCCATAAGGCCCCCTTAGTAACTCAATGGGTTCAAGTTGAGAATCAAATTTTGGGTTAGTTTGAAGTGTTTAAATTAACAAGAGGAATTTCATTATGTATGATATAATTAAATTAAATCCATTATATGAGATATAATTGATATGATGTATTTGATACATTATATGATTGGAGGAATTAATATAAATATGAATTATATTAAATGCCATAAAATAGAAAAGAACTATGGTTTATATGTTGCATATGATGCAATATTAAAACTATAGGTTATATATATAATATGATAAGTTAGTTATTATATTTATTTATAATATATTAATTATGTGATAATTAATTATTCTTTTTCTTAATAACCGACTTGAGTAAGAGGTTTTATGGCAATTGTAAGATAAAAAGGAAGACAGTTTTCCAAATTAGATAATGATTCATTCGTATTGTCTCACAAAAGAAAAACTATCGAGTAAAAGAGTTTTACTAAACTGTAGTATTACACAGCCTAAACGATCAAGTATCGAGTTTACTATACAATAGTTACTCATTACTACACGATCGAGTATCAAGTTTATGCGATAGACTTCCTTCTTCTGTCGCATACTTTCGATCGTTTACTTCCTCCATTCTTTTATCCAAAGTCATGTAGAGCTCACAACTTCTAGATTCTCACACTGAGAATACCAAGGTAACCTTTGTGGTAGTGTTCAGTTCTGTTTGAGGGTCGAGGATCAAGTTATACTCGATTGTGATCGAGATTCATCCAGTTGCTCATTGAGATCGAGTTCTGATCGTTGCGTTTGAGTTGGTGTTGTTGGACTGTAAATTTACTCTTGATGCATAATCTGTTCTTCTTGACTGTAAATGTTTGTGTTATTTCTCAATGGACTTTGGAACGATCCGCTACCGCTCACTAGTTCTCTATTTAGAGTTCCTTCAGTTATCTAGGTCATAAAGAAGTGAAATTAATCAGTGTTAACAGTAAACGGTGTTAATACGTAACAGTGATTATTTCGTGGTCAGTCTTACATAATCTCATTGTATAGAACACCCCTACTCACATATCTCTACATGAACGAACTGATCATATTGTTTATGATACTTTACAACATTTGTAACAATCATAAAGCGGGTTGTATTCAATAGTATCTTCAGAAATAGGTACCCAACCTAATCCAATTATTATAGACTATTTAGGTTATTATACTCGAACTTGATCCAGTTTATGTTTCCACATAAAGTCCAAGTATTCATAACAATAGCCAAGGGTTAGTAGTTTATTGGATTTAGAGTTATCAATTCATTTTCATTCAACGATATTTTTTTGAATAAACTTCATGTATGTCTACTGTTTACAAACTACGAGTTTTAGGATATACAACCCAACAATTATAAGGTTGTCGATTCTTTTAGTGTACGTCTTGGAGTACATAAAAGAACATTGTAACGGTCCTTTGTACAGAGCCCTTATGGAGTTTGTATCATATCCTGCAGCTGTTGAACCAATAGAGAGGCGACAAAGGTAAATTGTTGCACCTGGTTTTCCTGTAACACAATTTTTCCTTTTTCACTGGCTTTGATAGTAGAAGTTTGACTTGATTCAGCAGTTTCTCAAGCCTGTATTTGATCTCTTAAGACGGCAATTTCATGGTTCGCTCCTAAACAACTTTCATTAGGAGATCTATTTTCCTCTCCATCTCTGCCATGGCCGACCCAGTTGTCACGCCCCTCATCATGACAGACACTATATCAAAGTGTGATTTTTTCTCTAATTGATCAGAAGCAGGAGCATAGTTGTCGAACAAGGGATTTTTTTTTATGAAGATCCCACCTTTAGTAGATTCCATCAGTCTTTCCTAGCTTTTCTTTGTGAAGACAGATTCTTGTTCTTATTCTTACATAATCTCTTTTGAATGGCTGCAGGTGACAGGTCCCTTGATAGTGTCGCTTGCGACGGTAGCTTTGGATGTGACTTTATTTGGTGCCATTTGTTGATTTGGATGACGAGAGAGAGATGAGAGGTAGAGATGTCCCATTGGGCGTGCATTGTTCGCATGAGGTTTCTAGAGAAACTTGTTTCGTGGAATTTTAACTTTTGCATTTGTATTAATTTTAGTATAGCAAGTATAATTTCTAAGACATAATCCTTTGATGCTTTCAAAGTCAACTTTAATCTTCAAACTGGCTGATTTTCTTAGATGACCGCTTTGAGCTTGTTCATCTTCTTAGATGATCGGCTTTTGGGCTTGATAATCTTTTTGAATAATCGACCTTTGGGCTTGATGATCTTCTTAGAGGATCAATGTTCACACGTGGCTTTTGAAGAAATGTATTTTGTGGAGCAGAACCTGTGTTGATGTAGATTTGATACGGATGTGGTTTGATCTTTAGTACTTGATCTTTTGATTCTCTCTCGATCGAATGTGCTCGCTTGATGTATGAAAGTGGAGCATATGAATGTTTTTGAAGTTGGAATCTTGGAAGAATGCTTGTATCTCCAAAAGACTTTAGTATTTAAGTGTGATCAGCTTCAGGAGTCAATGAGTCTTCTGATTGTAGAAAATTTCCTCTAGGCTCTCTGGACTGTAGAAATTTTGACCCCACAAATAAAGAGAACCTCTCCATTTATAGAGTTCTATGGTAAGCTTCGTGGGCTTGGTCTTGGTTAATCCATGATCCTGGCATTTGGGCCCAATTAGTTGGATTTGGGCTAAATTAAACCCATTTTTGGGTTCAACTGGACATTAGCCCAAATTATAATATCAAATTGGACCAATTAATTTTATTTATCTAATGATCATGATGAAAACACGTGGCATCATCTGGATTCACCAATTTATGTCTTCAACTTCAATTTTGGACATTTGTTAACTTTTAATTGGTCTCAAATTTGATGATTTGTAATTTTGTCCTTAATTTGGTAATGACGTGACAATTTGTGATTAGTCCAAAATTTCTCATTCAACAAATTTTAAAAATTAGGTCCGTAGTCTAATACACTTGACACACTACTGATATACATTTGATACACTAATAGCATATGTCTGATACATTTCATACACTGTTGATACACACTAGATTAGGGGTGAGCATGTTAGACCGAAAAATTGACACGATCGACTTAAACCGGTCGAAATGTATTTGGACGGTCGAAAATCAGACACAAGTGGTCAGTGTCCGTTTTTGGTTTTAAAATCGATTCCAACGGCGGTCAGGGTGAGTTATTGACCTGACCCAACCGATTTATTTCTATATATATATATATATATATATATATATATATATTATATAATGGCATTTTTAAAAAATTTAGGGATCTTCCATTCCAGCCGCTATCCATATTCTTCCTCTTCATTCAGCTATCTTCTTGAGCGATCGTTTTTCTTCATTCCAGTAGCCGGCTGATCTTCTTCGATTCCAACGATCTTCTTCAGCCATCTTCTTCCTCTTCGTTCAATGATCTTCTTCAGCCATCTTCTTTGTTCTTCCTTCCATTCCAGCGCCAGTCGGTTGTTGCCTGTAGGTCTGTATCGTTCTTCTTCGTTTTGTATAATGTATATAATAAAATAAAATATAAATACCCACTTTGGCCGGTTTGGATTTGATGTGTTCTGTTCAATATTGCTAATATAAATATCCACTTCGTTATGTATAATACTAATCTCTTTCAATATTTTCATTTCCAACAAATATGGGTTTGATGAGTTCTTTTTTTTTTCCCCTTAAATGTGTTTACTGTTTAGTTGAAAATTTTAACAAATTTGAGTTGTATAGTCTTTTGTATTAAAAGTTTACATTTATGTAACAAATTAGGGATGAGTGTTGGTTGTTGTTCTATTGAGGTGAGGCAGTGTACGTGAGGTTTAGAGGCACTGTTACTCCCCTTATTATCTCTTATGAGTCATTTATGAAACCTGTTGAGGTATTGTGTGTTCTGACATGGATTCCTTATTTGCTCATGTTTCATGCATAAGGTGATAAGGGTATGGGTATATGAGTTTTTGTAAATACATTGAGACTTGAGTTTTTGTAAAGCTGAAATACTTTGAGTTTTTGTGAATTGTGTGATACTGATGTCTGACATAGTGTGGTTCAGCTACATGGATTCAACGGAGATGGAGTTTGATGGAACTGCAACTAATGCTTCAAACAATGAACGAGATGCAGCAATGGATGCCAATACAAATATCATTGATGTTGATTCAACAAATGAGACATCAAATTTTCTAAATCCACAAAAAAGAATGAAGGTTGTGAAAAAGTCCATGGTATGGGATCATTTTGAGAGGCTAAAAGATGATCCTAAATACCCTCATGCTCAATGTAAGTACTGTGAAGTTGTCTATGCATGTCATTTTAAACGTAATGGTACTGGGACTATGAAGAATCATTTGAAAAATTGTAAAAAATACCTTTACCAGAAAAAGAGAGATCCAACCTAAATGACATTCGCTTTCAAAACTAAAGACAAAGACAATGTTGGGGATAATACATCACAACTTGTATGTGAGTCATATAGTTTAGAGAGTTGTCGGGAAGCGTTGGTTGAAATGGTAATTATTGACGAATTGCCATTCAAGTTTGTGGAGGGTAAAGGATTTAAGAAATTTGTCGATAGATTAACATGTGCAAGTCAACCTAGATTTGTTGTTCCATCTCAGTTTACTGTGGCTAGAGATGTGCTTAAGTTGTATGTTAATGAGAAAAAAACGTTTGAAAGACATGTTTGTGACTCTCATTACGGGTTGTTAGACATCGAGACAAAATATAAATTATATGGTACTAACTGCCAATTTCATAGATTCTGATTGGAGATTACATAAAAGGATACTTAGTTTTTGTCCAATTGAGAATCATAAAGGTGATACTATTGGTAAAACCATTGAAAAGAATTTGAAGGATTGAGGCATTGAAAGGGTAATGACTTTGACGGTTGATAATGCAAGTTTGAATAAAACTACCATTGCTTATCTTCTAAAAAGATTCAATAAGGGATTATTGTTTGGTGGAGAATTTTTGCATGTTCGTTGTTGTGCTCATATATTAAATTTCATAGTATGTGATGCTTTTACGGAACATAATGATTGCATTGAAATGATTTGATATATTGTACGATTTATAAGATCTTCTCTTGTGCATTTTTCGAAATTTAAAAAGTGCATTGAAATTGAAAAAATTTCTTGTAAGAGTTATGTGTGTCTTGATGTTCCTACTAGATGGAACTCTACATATTTGATGCTTGAGGTAGCTGTGAAGTTTGAAAAGGCTTTTGATAGATTAAAAGATGAAGATGTTTCTTATAGACACGATTTGTCATCAAATAAGGAAGATTGGACAAATGCTAAGACGTTGATTAGGTTTTTAAAGGTCTATTATGATGTGACGTTGAAAATTTCAGGGTCTTTGTACACCACTTCGAATATGGTTTTTCATCAGATTACAGTGGTTCATAATTATATATGTTTGAATGCTGGTAGCGCGAATGCAATACTAGTTGGAATGGCTAATAGCATGAAGACCAAATTTGAGAAGTATCGGGGGAACAATGAAAAAAAAATCTATTGTTGTATGTTGCTATTGTGCTAGATCCTCGAAAAAAAGCTAAGGTTTGTATCTTTTTGCCTTAAAAATTTTTTTGGGCTAGAAATTGTAAAATCTATGGGAAATGTAGTGGAGCAATGTTGTAGACGTTTCTTTCCTGAGTACAGTACTACTCAGAGTAGGAGTGGGAGTACTACTACTACTAATACACCAATTGTCTAAGCCTCGGAGACCATGATTGATTATGATCCAACTGAAAAGGTGGGTGAAGACTTTGTCTATGATACAATTGATATTGATTTCGAAGGCGATGAGACTGCACCTTTCGAACAGGGGTCAGAAATTGATATTTATTTGTTGGAAGCCAATGTTAAGAATGAATGTGATTTTGACATACTTCAATGGTGGAAGATGAACAGTCAACAATTTGAGGTTCTTAGTCGTATGGCTAGAGATTTTTTGGCAATTCCAGTATCTACTGTAGCGTTTGAGTCGGCTTTTAGTATATGAGGATGTGTTGTTGATTGGCTCGAAAAACAGTGGAGACTCTCATTTGTGTCGGATCGATATGGCAACCCTAGAGGGGGTGAATATGATTTAATTAAACCTTTTTTTTAATTAACCCAATTAAACTAATTATTACACTTTTTATAAATAATAAGAAAAATTCAATTTAAGCAACAAATAAGATGATAAAAAGTGTGATGATTTAATTATATCAAATTTTAGCAAATAAATAAGAACAAACTAAAACATACAATAGATTGCTTAAATTAATTGCAAAAATAAAAAGGAAAGAGTTAGAGAAGAAGACACTGTAATTTTTATAGTGGTTCGGTCAAACTTAACCTATTCCAATCTCCAAGCGCCTCTTGGGAATTTGAATTTCCGACTCTTTCCACGAATTAGAGCCCAAACTGTTACACCACCGCTCATTTTACGAGTTCACGAGCAAACCCAATTTTCCCACGGTTTAGGATCAACCGTTACAAATGTTGGAATTTTTTAAGAACACAATACAACTCTCTACTAGAGTAGATTTACAAGTTTAAGCATCAATAAATTTATCCTCAAAATACAATAACACTAAGAAAATTGAGAGCTTAGAGAGAGCAACAATAAGAGACTATTGAGTTTTGGGAGATTATGAAATGTAAAATTTGTTCATACAAATTTGGAGAGGAAGATGGTTTATATAGAGATGGAAAAGGAAAAAAATTAAATTTTAAATTGGACCATTGGATTTGGAAAGAAAAATCAATGGTGGAGATTTTAAACTAAACTAGTTGTTAGATCAAAATAAATATAATATTAAATTCCTTTCTCTTTTGAAATTCATTTTCTTTTTAAAAATTAATCCAAAAAAATAAAAAACATACCATGTGTCAAAAACTAACCGTTAGACACAAACATAAAATAATATTAAATTCATTTTCTTTTTAATTCATTCTTTTTAAAGTCAATCCAAAATTAAAAAAAAAAAACATACCATGGTGTAAAAAACTAGCCGTTAGACACAAAACATAAAATATAAATTTATTTTCCTTTTAAATTTCTTTTAAATTTCATTTTTTTTAAATCAATCCAAAAATCAAAAGCCCATCATATGTTATCTCTTAGTGATCCACCATTCAACTAATATGCTGTCACATGTCTACATGCAAATGGTCTGGTTATTGCCACGTCATCACTACAGTATTTTCTCTATTGACTTGTTTCGATCATATCGTCTTCGTTTTAGCTCCGATTTGAGTGATTCAAGAGGTGTTGATCGTTATTTCTAAGCTCTACGCTATGGACATAATTAAACACTAAAATTTTCAGTAATTAAAAATTGAGTTTGTTATCATCAAAATATTGATAATTAATTAATTAAAATTAATTAATTTGAGATTAAGGGCCAAAAAGCCAACAATCTCCCCTTTTTGATGATGACAACATTCAAGAAAAATAGCTTGAAATACATGTAAACCATATGTAGCACATAATAAATTCAACATATCACCATAAAGATCATTCTTGAAATTGACTCAAAAAAATAAATTCTCCCCCTAATTAATAGAATCAAAATCATAATAAATTTATAGTATATTTTTCTTAATTTTCCCCCGTTGGAATCATAAAAAGAATAATTAAGAAAAATTTAGAACTACATAAATTGTTTCCTTTAAAAATATGAACATAAATTTAGCACAACTCCCCTAAGAATATAAACACATGCTTTCCATATCTTCCCCTATCAAAATGCCTTCTAAAAGATTTAACAAGTAAAATTATAAAATCAAGAGACATCCACAAACGAATAATACTGAGCTCAACCTATTTTTGCAAAAGTTTTCTTCATTCAAAGGCTTAGTAAAAATATCCCTAATTGATTATTAGAGGCTACAAATTCAAGAGTAATATTATCATTTTGCACATGCTCTCTAATAAAGTGATGTCTAATATCAATATGCTTAGTCCTAGAATGATGTATAGGATTTTTAGTCAAATTAAAATAGACAGTATTATCACAAAAATATAGGCACATTATCAAACTTTAATCCAAAATCACAAAGAGTTTGTTTCATCCAAAAACTTTGAGCAACAACTAGCAACTGCAATATATTCCGCTTCGATAGTGGATAAGACAACCGAATTTTTCTTTTTACTAAACCAAGAAACTAAGGAATTACCAAGAAATTGACAAGTCCCACTAGTACTCTTACGGTCAAGTAAACTACCACAAAATCCGCATCAGAATATCCACAATTAAATTCAACATTTCTAGGATGCCATAAGCCTAAATCAATAGTACCAAGAAAATATTTAAAAATTCTTTTAAGGCATGTAAATGTTTATTCCTTAGGATAAGATTGAAATCTAGCACAAAGACATACACTAAACATAATAATATCGGTCTACTAGCGGTTAAATAAAGTAAAGATCCAATCATACCTCTATAAGTTTTTATATCCACACACTTACCTTTTTCATCTTTGTCAAGCTTAGTGGATGTGCTCATAGGAGTTTTTGCAATTTTACCTTCATTGAATTTGAACCTTTTTGAGCAAATCCCTTGTGTATTTTTCTTGACTTATGAAAATACCATCCTTGAGTTGTTTGATTTGGAGACCAAGGAAGAAGCTAAGTTTCTCCCATCATACTCATCTCAAAATTCACTATGTATACACTTGGAAAATTCTTCACACAAAGATGGATTAGTAGAACCAAAAATAATATCATCCACACATATTTGTACTAAAAGCAATAAAAAGAGTAGATATCAATTTTACCCATTTTAAATCCATTCTCAAGCAAGAAATTACTAAGTCTATCATACCAAGCTCTTGGAGCTTGTTTTAAGCCATAAAGAGCCTTTTTCAACTTATAGACATGATCAGGAAAATCATAACTTTCAAACCCCGGAGGTTGTTCTACATAAACTTCCTCCATGATATAACCATTTAAAAATGCACTTTTCACATCCATTTGAATAAATTATAAGAAGCAAAAGCAAGCAACATTCTAATAGCTTCTAATCTAGCAATGGGTGCAAAAGTTTCTCCATAATCTATTCCTTCCTCTGACAATATCCTTGAGCTACAAGTCTAGCTTTATTTCTAATGATATTTCTATTTTCATCCATTTCATTTCTAAAGACCCATTTAGTTCCAATTATAGAAGCATGAGAGGGCCTAGGGACTAACTCCCAAACTTTATTCCTTTCAAATTGATTTAATTCTTCTTACATAGCTAAAATCCAAAATTCATCATCTTCGGCATCTTTAAAACTTTTTGGTTCAATTTGAGAAACAAAAGCAAGATTATTAAACATATTAAGAGAGGAACGAGTTTTCAACCTTGTTCGGGATCACCAAGAATCAATTCTTTGGGATGGGAAGGAGCATACCTCCACTCTTTAGCATGGATGAAGAACCAACTTCGTTCTTTTCGATTAAGCTCACCTCTTGCTTACTGAAATAATTTCCTTGCCTTTGTCACTAACAAGTAAATCTCCAAAATTTTCTTCTAAAATATCACTATAAATAGGCTCATTAGAAATAACATTGCAAGATTCATCAAATACTACATGCATAGATTCCTCAATTACTAAAGTTCTTTTATTGAAAACTCTATAGCTTTACTAGTAGAGGAATAGCCAAGGAAAATACCAACATCTGTCTTAGAATCAAATTTTCCAAGTTTTTCTTTGTTATTCAAAATAAAACATTTGCAACCAAAAACTTTGAAATACCCATATTTGGAATTTTGTTATGCCAAAGTTCATAAGGAGTTTTATCCAAAGGAAGGTCTAATTAAAACTCTATTTAAAATATAACAAGCGTGTTAACGGCTTCCGCCCAAAAGTATGTAGGTAAACCATACTCATGTAACATTGATCTACGCAAATTCTTGCAAAGTACGATTTCCTTTCAACTACACCGTTTTGTTGAGGAGTTCTTGGAGCGGAGAAATTATGAGAAAAACCATTTTCTTCACAAAAAGTTTCAAAAGCATTGCTTATAAAATTTCCTCCATGATCACTCCTAAGAAATCAAAAAACCTTTTCATTTTGAACTCTTTTTGCAAAACTAGAAAAACTTTTCAAAGCATCATCCTTATGTTTTAACATCAAAACCCAAGTAATGTTGAAAAATCATCAACTATCACAAAGGCATAATAGTTTCCCTCCAAAACTAGAAATTCTAGAAGGGCCAAATAAGTCCATGTGTAATAGTTGAAGGGGTCTAGTTGTAGAGATCACATTTTTAGATTTGAAAGAGGACTTAGTTTGCTTACCCATTTGACAAGCATCCAACTTTGTCTTTTTCAAATTTAAATTTGGGAAGACCTCTAACCAAAGAATTCTTGGAAATATTTGAAATTAAGTGCATGCTAGCATGTCTTAGTCTTCTATGCCATAACCAAGAATCATTATGCAAAGCCGATAAACATTATCATTAATAGGACAATCACTCAAATCAATAGTAAATACAACATTTTCATCTCTATTTCCAACAAATATAACTTTTCTATCACTAGCATTTTCAATGATGCAATTCTTTTTATCAAAAACAAAACTCTAAAGCCTTTATCACACAATTGACTAATACTAAGTAAATCATGTTTCAAACCATCAACCAAAAGTACATTTTCAATTTAAATAGAAATTCATTACCTATACTACCTTTACCATTATTTTTACCTTTCTTGTTGTCACCAAAGTTTACAAGACCTCCATCCTTTTTGGGAGAAAGAGACAAACTTGGATGGGTCTTCTGTCATGTGCCTCAAGCAACCACTATCTAAGTACCACTTGTTTTTCTTAGAGGCTTTCAAACAAACCTACAAACACAAATGTTCAAGTTTGATTCTTTGTGTACCCACACTTGGTTTGGGTCCTAAATGGTTAGTATTGACAAACTTGATAATATATTTCATTTTTGCATACACATTTAAGGCATTGGATTTAGACAAGTAACAAGAATAAGTTTGTATGTCCAAACTTGCCACATGAGAAACAAATAACATTATGCAAAGATTTATCTCTTACAACAAATTTATGCACTCTACTTTTCTTGGAGAAATTATTCCTTGGAGCATTGTGAAACTTTACCCTTTGAGAAAAATTTATTCTTGGAGAAATAGTATGAGCATATTTCAATTTAAAACACTTAGGTCTAATATGGCCTTCAACACCACAATAATGACATATAGGCACAAAAAGTTAGATTTAACATGCTTAGACACAACCTTAGGCATATTAAGATTAGACATATTATGAGATGCTTTAACAAAAGATATTTTAGAACTTGAAGGAGTAGAACATTCATCAATATAGCCTAAACCTCTTTTATCACCAAAAGGCTTGCATACTTCAATTATTTGTCTAATCTTTGAGCACCTATTGTCAACTTTTAATAGATTCTTTAGCCTTATCAAGTTCTTGTAAAGCACTAAATTCCTTTTCTTTGAGTAATTTAATCAAATTATCTTTTTCACAACTATCATGCTCAAGAAATTTAACTTTGTCAAGCAAGGCATTTTTCTCATCACAATAAAAACATGCTTGTCACAAAGAAATATTCATTTCATCAATATGCATAGCATCATGCTCATTCTCTTTTAAGCAAGCAATTTCTTCAAGTAAAGACTTATTTTACTAGATAAAATATTGTATTTTTTTTAAGTACAACATACTTAGAACTAAGTTTTTCTAAATCATTTTGCATATTTTTAAAAGTTTCAAAAATTCATTATAAGAAAGAGGTTCTAGAGTTACCTCATCATTTTGTTCATCCTCTTTGTCACTATGAGCCATGAAGAAAAATTGGCCACTTCTTCATTGTCACTCCCACTTTCGCTTTCATTGCTATGGGAAATCGGTTCTAATATGACCCGGCTTTTTGCATTCATAGCATATTACCTCATCCTTTTTGCTCTTTTCACCTTTTGACTCTTTTTGGTTGGAGAGCTGCTTCTTGAATTGCTTCTTTCTCTTGATGAAGTTCTTATACTTACGTGAAAGATAGGCAACATCATTTTCATCAAGGTCATCTTCATCTTGGGAGTCAACTTCTAAAGAGATGGTCTTTAAAGCTATACATTTTTCTTCTTTTTCTTCTCATCTTCCATGTTTTTCTTGATCTTATCTCCGTCAACAACGAGCCCATGAGTTCATCAATGGAGAGAGATTTGAAGATCCTTTGCCTCTTGAATGGCGGTGACTTTAGGCTCCCATTGTTTAGGCAAAGACCACAATAGCTTCTTTATCTTCTAAAGATTTGAGTACTTTTTTCCAAGTCCTTCTAAAGCATTGACAATGTTAGTAAATCTAATAAACATATCGGAAATAGCTTCATTTTCATCAATTTTAAACATTTCATATTGATGAACTAACATGTCAATCTTTGTTTCTTTTTACTTGACCAGTTCCTTCACGAGTAATTTATAATTTATCCCATAACTCTTTAGCAGTTTTGCAAATAGACACTCTATTATACTCAACTTCATTCAACGCACAAAATAAGCAATTGATAGCTTTGGCATTTAAAGAGCATGCTTTCTTTTCATTTATTGAACATTCTTCCTTAGGTTTTTATAGTGCTAACACCATCAACATCTTTTGTTAGAATTTTAAAACCTTCCTCAACAATATCCCATAAATCATAATATAATAGAAAGCAAGAAAAAATCTCATTCTATTTTTCCAATAACTATAATTAGTACCATTAAGAAAATGAGGCTTTGTAATAGATTGACTATCGATAAAAGGGATAAAACCTAAAGTTGTCATAGCTCAAAAACAATTAAGTTTATCAAGAAATAAATATTTCAAAAAAGAGCATTCTATGATACAATTGTTGGATCAATATGGCAATTCTAGAGGGGTGTGAATAGGGTTTAATTAAACTTTTTTCCTAAATTAACCCAATTAAACTAATTAATAACATTTTTATAAATAATAAGAAAAATTCAATTTATGCATCAAATAAGATGACAAAAAGTATGATAATTTAATTCTATCAAATTTTAGCAAATAAAAAAGAACAACTAAAACATATAATAAATTGCTTAAATTAATTGCAAAATAAAAAAGAAAGAGTTAGAGAAGAAGACATCGTAATTTTTATAGTGGTTCGGTCAAACTCGACCTACTCCACTCTCCAAGCGCCTCTTGGGAATTTGAATAAAATCTTTCCAACTCTTTCCACGGATTAGAGCCCAACCGTTACACCACCGCTCCTTTTACGGGTTCAAGAGCAAACCCGATCCTTTCCACGGTTTAGGATCAAACCGTTACAAATTTTGGAATTTTTGAAGAACACAATACAACTCTCACTAGAGTAGATTTACAAGTTTAAGCACTCAACAAATTTATCCTCACAATACAATAACATCTCTCAAGAATAAGATGAAAAGAAAAAAATTAAGAGCTTAGAGAAAGCAACAATGGAAACTTTTGAGTTTTGGAGGATTATGAAAAATGTAAAATTTGTTAGTTCAAAATTTGGAGAGGAAGATGGTTTATATAAAGATGGAAAAATTTTTAGAAACCACAATTAATTTGGACCATTGGATTTTGGAAAAGAAAAATTAATGGTGGAGATTTTAAACTAAACTAGTTGTTAGATACAAACAAAATATAATATTAAACTCCTTTTATTTTTAAAATTAATCCAAAAAATAAAAACATACCATGTGTCAAAAACTAGCCGTTAGACACAAACTTAAAATAATATTAAATTCATTTTTATTTTTATTCATTTTGTTTTTAAATTCATTCTTTTAAAAGTCAATAAAAAAAAAACATACCATGTGTAAAAAAACTAGCCGTTAAACACAAACATAAAATAATATTAAATTTATTTTCTTTTTAAATTTCTTTTAAATTTCATTTTTTAAATCAATCCAAAAATCAAAAGTCCATCATATGTTATCTCTTAATGATCCACCATTCAACCAATATGCTGCCACATGTCTACATGTAAATGGTCTGGTTATGCCATGTCATCCACTATTGTATTTTCTCTATAGACTTGTTTCGGTCATATCGTCTTCGTTGTAGCTCCGATTTGAGTGATTCAAGAGGTGTTGGAATCGTTGTTCCGAGCTCCACGCTATGGAAAACGATTAAAAATTGAGTTTGTTATCATCAAAATATTTATTAATTAATTAATTTGAGATTAAGGGCCAAAAAGACAAAGACATAAATAAGGTTGGATACCTTATTCTGGTATCACTATTGGATGTGGCCTACTTTGTAGTTATTACAAAGAGTTGCAAAGTGCTACATATGATGTGATCTTAATTCGTACATGTTATGAAATGGGGAGTGGGGGCGTTCTATGCAATGAGTTTGCATAAGATCGGACCAAGAAAAGTCACTCTTACTTTATAATGTTGTTTACTGTATAAGACTGGCTATTTCACTTAGATGACATAGGTAACTCGATCTTAATCCTGAGCTAACTATGAACTCCTATTTATTCAAGATTATCCTTAGATTTCCATAGTTGAGGGTTGGTTCAACAGCGTCGGCTCAATAAGCCTCCCATTTCAGGGGTAAGACCTAATAGATTGCTGGGGTTCACGCCTACCCGATTTAGGGATAGAAGAAATGTTGTTCTCTCGAGTACTGAATCCATGTATTGAACAAGGGGCCTCACCCTCTCACTGGGCTGAGAGAGTTTAGTTTAGATCACAAACCAGTTGTTCATTAGAGGATCAATAGGAACTTGAGAAACAAGACGTAATCTCAGGAGGTAAAACAAATATTTGACCATGCCGTTATTACGAACAACCTGTGAATGGTCGACTTGCTGATTATGGTTAAATCATGTGGACATAATATATCTACAGTAAGGGGAGTGCAGCTATGGGCTTTAGTGGAATGACTCATTAGTTAACGAATGGGGGTTAATTTGGTCTAATGAGTTTAGCCAATTAATCTTGTATCGTTGGAGCCCATGATCTGTAGGTCCGCAATGTCTCCCTACTAGCACGTAATTGGATTAGCTCTAGAATAGCGTGTAAAGTTAATCTGAAACGTTCAAATTAGAATTAAGAGAATTAGTAATTATATGAGATATAATTACTTGTTTAATTTGAGAATTAAACGGAATAAGAGAATTTATATTTAAACATGATTTAAATATATGAAGATGGATATGTGTAAAAATTAATTTAATATCTGATATTAAATTAATTAATTTTATAAAATTCAAATTTTTAGTTTTAAAATCAAAATGGATTTTAAAAATCAAGTTTTGATTTTGAGATAAAATTGGAAAATTGGAAAAAACAATGCACAAATGGAATATTGAGATATTCCATTATCCATCTTCTTCATGCTCACACAATACTCATTTTCCTCTCCTTCATTTAACTTCAAGCATGAGCTGCAAGTCATGCAACATTCTTCTTTGTGTTCACCTACAATAAATAAAGAAGAATGGAGTGATTTTGAGGCATGCAATCAAGAGAATTTTTGTTGAAAATTCATGGTGAAGAAAGTGTTCTTCAACAAGATTGCTGTTGTGAGCAATTCTCCATAATCCCTTGATTCAAGCTTGTTTTGAGTTCCATAACTCAATCTAGAGCATCAAAAGAATAGTGGGGAAGATATTGAGGTGGTCTGCATCGAGATTCGAAGAAGATTGCAGCTGGAGATCAAGCTTTGAAGAAGTTCTACAAAGGTATGTCATGAAACTCACTTGTTTCTACAAGAGCATGCTTCATATTTTGCCAAAATTAATGAATTAGAGTGTTTAATGATCCTTGTTGCTTCCGTTGTTGCTGATATAATCCTACAATTGATATCAGAGCATCATATAACATTCAATTCAGTTTAATTTTGGTGTGATGGGTGTTTTATATGAGTTATATGAAACTGTTGCACAGATATGGTTTTCTGAGTTTTGGCATTTAATTTATCTTTGATTTCTCATATAAACTTGTAATTGGATCTTGTTTGATGAACTTATATGTGTTCTCTTGAGTATGTAATTTATTTGGAGTCATTAGAGTTGAAATTAAGTTGTAGTTGAAGAAACAAGTGAAGAAGGTCGAGCTGTTGTACCAGTTTTTTTAGCTTCTGCTCAAAATCGTTGTTGAGGTTCAGTTGCTAAATGATCGTCTAGTTCCAGGCGTTACATGATGTGAAGAAAGCTAGACGATCGTATAGCAATGGGCGCTGATCGTTGTGATGTTGGACGCTAAGCAATCGTGTACCTACGGGATCTAGATGATGCATTGATATGTTATACGATAGCATTACGCGATTGTTTAGCTTTGCGTGGGAACTAAATGATGCGTTGAAAGTGCTACACGATCGTGTAGCTACGGCGCACGCTAAGCGATGCAATGAAGTGCTATGTGATAGCACTAAGCAATCGTCTAACTGTGGCGCTGAGTGATGAGATGAAGTGCTATGCGATAACGCTAAGCAATCGTCTAGCTATGACGCTGAATGACGCGATGATATTCTATGTGATGGATCTAAGTGATAGTTTAGCTGCGGTGAACACTAAACGATGACATAAAGCGCTAAGAAATGGTGTTAAGCGATTGTTTAGTTCTACCCGAGAGCTAAACGATTGCTCTATGTGATAGACAAAAGACACTAAGTAATCGTGTACCTCTGCCCAACACAAGGCGATGACGTTAGACGATAGCCTTCAGCGTGACACGATCGGCTTTAGCGAGATTTTGAGTTTGCAACACAAGGCGATTTCTTGAGGTCCAATCTGGTTCAGCCTCAAAGGGTTTTTGGCTGGTCCGGTTCAGACTTCGTTGGTCCAGTTCAAGATGCTGGGTTCGGTTCAGAGCAGGTTCGAATGGTTCAAAGACGATTTTGAAGCTGTTTATAATAGTTAGGCTTCTGTTTGTTTGCTTATGCCAAAACTAAAACCATAATCAGTTTGTGTTTAATTATTTATGCATTTGATGTATTTTATAATTAAATAAATCTTGTATGTGCATACAGTATGTCATTTAGATTTAAAATCCCACCATAGAAGCATGTTATATGCATTGAAGTATTTTAAATATTATAATACATAGGTATGCATGTTAGGGTTTCTTGTATTTAATATAAGTGTTATATTAAATATTGAATGCTTTTATGTATGTTATGGATGTTTAGTATGTCTAAAGTTTTATAAGTTTTTATAAAATTGGGTTAGACATTTAAAATCCATAAAGAACAGCTGCATGCTCACGTAGGTTGAGCACCTGTTTTAAATAGTTAAAACTTATAAAACTCAGGTTACAAACTCAACCGGTATATAATCCTGCCTAAGGTCGGGGGTACTTAAGTTGAAGGTTTATAGAACACCTCCTACCTCGGGATTATAGCCGAATGATTGAGCGTTGGTAACCGGTTTTATGAGCACACGTGAATGATGTGAGGTAATAAAAGGGTTTATCACCTAGACATCGTAGGTTAAAAATCCAATTATAAGTGTTACACTTGGATAAACCTATAAACTTAGGGTTGTTTTATTAGCCAAAAGAACCTAAGTATAAATATACCCAATAGAACACTTCAGCGGTAATTTAATAACTTTTATATGATAAAATTATTAGAACATTTTAGTGGCAGTTTAATAACTTCTATATCATAAAATTATTAGAACACTTCAGTGGAAGATTAATAACATATACGATATGTTATTTTTAGCTCTCACGTCCCAAAGAGTTCACAATCAAGATTTAAGCGGTACTTCGTGTCACCCTGGAAGTGACTTCCATTCGGAAAGTATTTTTTAGCTTAAATCTAGATTGCGGTGAATAAGGGGAAGTTGTTCAAACATAAGTCTATTATATGATATATAGATTTCAACTACCACGTCTCCACGATAGTTTACACCGTGAGATTCATATGATGCTTCGTGTCACCCTGGAAGTGACCTCCATTCGGAAAGTGTTTTGTATGAGTTAATAACAAGGTAAACGGAGGAAGTTGTTTATAGTAAATGGGTGAAGGATATGTGTCAATATATCCTGTGGTCTCTTCCATTAGTTTGGACCGTGAGATTCCTATGTTGCACCTGCTGGTTTGCTTTAGGCGGCCCTTGCTAGTCGTTTAACGACAAATATCCCCTCAGAGGGTTGTAACATAGGATTCGAAACAACTCAAACTCTGAAAATGGATAGGATTTCTTAGGTCCATTCCCAACCTTGACTCTTTATTTCGGAAGCATAATTGGGGCTGACCTCTGACGTCTAAAAATAGAGGGTTACACTAAATGACTATAGGAATAATAATTATTCCTGAGACAATAGGAACAAGAGTTATTCCAGAGATAGTGTTTGGTCAAAATTGTTTACTTTAGTGAAGGAGTATCTAACTACCCCTCGGTAGCACGTATTCTGACTCACTAAAGTATCGTTGCAAATAAATAATGGTTATGGGCACATTATTAATTTTTGCTAAATTTATTTTGGATTTAGTTACAATTTGCTAATTATATTTTATTTGAATGTTATCAGCATGTCAACTTCTTCTAGAATACTCACTTCCAAATTAAATAATAGTAAAATCAAATCAACAAAAAAATCACTAGTAGTTGATTACACCAAAAGATCTTTAAGAGAGGATTGTCTTCTATCTCCCAACTTATCTAAAATTTTGAATTATATAGATGAAAATGCGGAATTCGAACAACAAGTTAAATATGACTTACTTGTTATCGAAGCATGTTTAGTGGAAAATGATAAAATCTGGATAATTGATTCAGGTGCCGCTAATCATTTTTGTACTATCTCACAGGAAACAAGTTTCTGGAGAGAGTTAACAGAAGGTAAAACAATATTTAAGGTAGGGACCGGGGAGGTTGTTTCAGCTAAAGCAGTGGAAGATATGAAGTTATTTATAGGAGATAAGTATATTTATTTAAAAAATGTATATTATGTTCCTTTTATGAAAAGGAATCTAATATCTATCTCTTGTTTGCTAGAACAAAATTATAAAGTTTCTTTCGAAAATGATGAAGTGTTCATCAATACAAGAAGTAAACAGATTTGTTCTGCAAAATTAGAAATAACTTGTAAATGTTAAAACCAACTAAGGTTAAAGCCTATTGAACATAGAGATGTTTAAAACTGCCGAGACTCATAAGAAAAGGAAGATTTCTCCAAATGCCTATCTTTGGCACTTAAGACCGGGTCACATAAATCTCAACAGAATTGAGAGATTAGTTAAGAGCGGTAATCTAAATAAGTTGGAAGACAGTTCATTACCACCTTGTAAGTCCTGTCTCGAGGGTAAAATGATAAAAAGATCTTTTTCTGGAAAAGGTCTTAGAGCCAAAGAACCCTTAAAGCTGATTCACTCAGACCTTTGTGGGCCTCTAAATGTTAGAGGGAGAGGAGGGTATGAATATTTCATCAGTTTTATAGATGATTATTCCAGGTATGGGCATATTTACCTAATGTACCAAAAATCTGAAACTTTTGAAAAGTTTAAAGCGTATAAGGCCGAGGTTGAAAACCAATTAGGTAAAAAGATTAAAACGCTTCGATCGGATCAAGGTGGTGAATATATGGACTTAGAATACCAGAACTATTTGATAAAATATGGAATTCAGTCTCATCTCACACCCTCTGACACAGCTCAGTAAAACGGTGTGGCAGAAAGGAGAAACCGAACCTTGTTGGACATGGTTCGTTCCATGATGAGTTACGCTCAGTTACCAAATTCTTTTTGGGGACACACAGTTGGAACTGTGGTGTATAATTTAAACATGGTTCCCTCGAAAAGTGTTTTTGAAACGCTTTACGAGCTCTGGAGAGGACGTAAAGGAAATTTACGTCACTTCAGGATTTGGGGTTGTCCAGCACATGTGTTGGTACAAAATCCTAAAAAGTTGGAACACCGTTCAAAAGTATGCCTATTTGTAGGCTACCCAAAAGAAACAAAAGGTGGTTTCTTTAATGATCCTCAGGAAGACAAGGTATTTGTATCGACAAATACAACCTTCCTGAAGGAAGACCATGTAAAGAATCATCAATCTCGCAGTAAGTCAATAATAGAAGAAATGTCCAGAGATGAAGGAACTCTTAAACAAGAGTATTCATGAGTTGGTCTGGATCTTTCCTATTTCATTGTGACCGAATTACCACACATACATTCTAACAAACAGATTTGCATTATAACACTAATTGGACATACTTTAACAATTAAAAAACAATAAATTGAGTAAACGTACCAGTTAAAGACAATCTTCACTCAAACTCAATCTAGCGGAAGCGACTCCTCTACGCTTTTTATCGCCCAGTAATCGTTCACCTAACAGCACCACGATCTCTACACGAATGTCAGCGCACGAACAAGCAGCAACCAAGGATGACACCACCACTCGAAGCCCTCGGTATTCTCGGAGTGAGAATCCAAAGAGTGGACTTTGATGGAATATGTAGAGGAATGAGGAAAGGACGATCGTGTAGTATGAACAAGTAAGTGGGAGATAGTAGATGACTATCGTATAGTCGGGTGCTTGTAGTTTAGGGAAAGGTACACGATCATGTAGGTTTTACTAAGCGAATTTCTAGTAAATAGTAAGCGATCGTTTAGATCAGCTCGGCGCACTAAGCGATTGTTTAGAACGATCATTTAGAAATCGCGTGCGATCGTTTAGTTGCGGGTGTGTGATCATTTAGGCTCTCACGCTAAGCGATCATGAAGTTTTCACACCGTGAGCTAATTTTCGAATTCTTTACAAAATGAAAACAATTTTCATTTTATTCTTCAGTTACAATAACCGAAATTGATCTTCCAACTTTCGCACGATTCAGGAGAAATTCTTGGTCAATTATCACATAACCGCCTATTTAATTAACTAATGAATATAATCATATTATATTTTGAATCTATAGTTTGATATCATATATCTACTATAGTAATTTCTCCTCTGCTTGATATAAATCATATTTATATCTAATTTTTTCCAAAATAATGTATCTCATACATTTAGTCAATTATATTATATATAATTAACGAGTTCAATTATATCATACAATTAAACTCCATCTTGTCAATTTGAACATTTTAAACTGACCCAAAAACTAATTCTCGACTTTATCCAAGCTACCAAGGAGACCTTATGGACCTGTGGCTCGAAGCTCCAACGATAAGTGAATAACTGACTAAACTCTTTAGCCACAAGATCCACCATCCGTTAACTGCCAGGCAATCCACTAAACACCAACAGCTGAACTCTTCTTACCACATATATATTTCTATGTCCATCGAATATAACCAATCATGAGTAAGATGACCCTTCACAGATGCTCGTAAGTACAGCTAGGCCAATTTACCGTTTTGCCCCTATAGTTACATCTCACTCCTTAGAGTCTCGTTGTTTTGTAAAGATACACATTGTTCAATGAATAAAATAAGTGTTATTTAATTCTGGCATTTACTCTTATCCAATAAACAAAGCTCCTTGGTTATCATATGTGAACTTAAGCATGTAATATAATATACAAGTAGATCATGCCTTAAGTGATAACCTAAATAGGTATGTAGTATAAGGATTAAGGTGGGATACCTGATCCTAGTGATACTACGGATACAGTCTGCTTTGTAGAGGTTTGCAAGTGTTGTAAACTACTACAGATGGTAGATCCTAACCATTCATGTAGAGACGTGCGAGCAGAGGTGTCCTATACGTTTATATAAGACCTGGACCACGAGATGACTAGACTCTGTATATAACTCTGTTGATACTAGATATTTACATCTCATTTAAACGACCATAGGTGACACGACCCCAATCCTGAGTGTTTTGGGAACTCCTGCCTTTAAGGGCGGTTCTTTGATTAGTATGGGTGGAAGTAGCCAGATTGTCAACCCAACATGCTTACCTTTTTGGGGATTTGTCTAATTTGGGAGCTGAGAACTCAATCCACAAGATGGAATTCACTTCTTTCTCGAAGCACGGATAAGTAGAGATGTTGCTCCTTTAAGGGTTGATTCAAGGGCTTGAACATAGTGGCCACAACTTCTCTTTGGAAGAGAAGACTCAGTCATAGTAGGACTATGACTTATGTCCATTAGAGGAATCAGTGGTACTTAAGGAGTTAGATGTAACTACAGGGGCATAATGGTTATTGGCCCAGCTGTACTTACGAGCGATCTGTGAAGGGTTGTCCCACTGCTGATTGGTTAAGATGGACATATAATATATCTGTGGTGAGAAGAGTTCAGCTATGGTCTTTAGTGGAGTGCCTAGCAGTTAACGGATAGTGGATCCCATGACTAAAGAGTTTAGTCAGTTATTCACGTACTGTTAGAGCTTCGAGCTACAGGTTCATAAGATCCCCTTGGTAGCTCAATGGATTCAGTTGAGGATCAATTCTTGGTGTTGATTTGAAATGTTCAAATTGAAAGGAGGTATTTTGATTATATATGATATAATCGGTTTGATGCATGAGATATATCTAGTGGAGGATTAATGTAAATGAGATTTACATTAAATACCATGGAATAGAAAAAGAACTATGGTTTATATGTTTCATGAGATGAAATATTAAAACTATATGTTATAAATATAGTATGATAAGTTGGTTATCATTTATATTTATAATAATATTAATTATTGGATAATTAATTATTTTTCTTTAATAACCAAAGTAATGGGTGGTTATTGAATTCATGGTAACCGTGAGTTTAAAAGTAAAATGATTTTCCTATTTTGAAAGGAAGTTTTACAAACGCCAAAAGGTTTTTGAGTTTTCTCTCTCGCGCAAAAGAAACTCAAGGAGTCGTCAGGTAAATACATATTTTCTAAACGAAGGCTGGGCGACCTAAACGATTGTGTAGTGGCGAACTAAACGATTGTGCAGTATTTACTAAACGATCACATAGTTTTGCTAGACGATCGCTTGCCCAAGTAAACGATCATGTAGAGCCTGTAGGCGACAAACCGAGCTAAACAATGGCATAGGCGACAGACCGAGCTAAACAATGGCATAGCTTTTACTAGACGATCACTTAGCTTTATCTAAACGATTGGGCATCAACCTATACGATAGGTCTCTGCCATCTCCCACTTGCCCAATCATGTATGTGATCGGTGTTTTCCTCCTCCGTCTGTCTCATACCAAATCCAAACAGAGCCCACCCTCTGAATTCTCACACTAAGAATACCAAGGTAGCCTTGTTAGTGGTGTCAGACTCAACTCGACACCGTAGAGGTTTCTGGAGGCCGTTCGTGGTGTTGTGGAGGTTGTTAGTGTTGCTGAAGAGTTCGTGACCGAGGCCATCGTTGAGGATGAGTGAGAAGTGTTCGTATTGTGTTCGTTGGGTGTTGTGGTCGTGTAGATCGAGCGTTCGAGGTTGCTGATTCTTCGAGCGTTCGTGCGCAACCAAGTGTGGAGACGCTTCTGTCATTGTTAGTACGGCTGTTCTTTTTGTGCATTTGTGACTTTCATGCTATAATTTCTGTATGAATTGTATAACCGCTTGTTTGGAAGTCGACTGTAAATGTATTGTTCATTCATGATTGTGATGTTGAATTATCGTTCTTCCGCTGCTCATGGAAATCTCGCATCTGATTTCCTTCTATTGGTATCAGAGTCAGGTTCTGTAATATTCCAAATTACAGATCTGAATTGAACGCAATTTTCAGTCACGGTGGGTTTCTAAATTTGTGGTTAACTGTTTTCTGCATTTACAGATGCGTTTGATGAATGTTTCGGGTTTAAATTGCCTTTTTGTTAAAGCTTTCAGTATTACAAAGTGTTAATTGTAAAGGCCCCTGTGTTTTTGGTTGAAATTAACATCGCAATCCAGTATGTAATTCAAAAATTTTGAGTTCGTTGAGTCGTTCATGATGAAGCTTCGGCGCACAGCGATGCGGTTCTCAACGAAGAAGAAGACCAAACATTGGTCGGATCGTGTAGCCTCAGGTAAACGATCGTTGGGATTTAACTAAGCGATCATTTAGTTTTTTTTTTTCTAGACGATTATGTAGTATTTTCTAATCGATCTTTTTAACTAATGCTAAGCGATGGAGTAAATCGTTTACCATATCGCGTGGCATTGATTGCACCACCACGTAGGCGCTGGAGGTAAACGATCGTAGTGGGAGCATGCGATGCTCATCGTTTAGTAGAAGGTGTGTGCTAGACGATTGTGTAGTTAGCAAGCTTCATCACTTAGTTACTACATATGCAATCGTGCGTATGCAATACGGAGGAGTTAGCTAAACGATCGCTTAGACGGTACTTTGCGGCATCGTAGTTGCTTAGACGATCGCAGAAGGCGGGTGCTGTGCGGAGCATGCTAAGCGATCGTGTAATTCAGGCTTCATCGCTTAGTAAAGGTACGCGATCGTGTAGTAATAGCTAAACGATCGTTTGGATTTTTCTAAACGATCATATAGTAAATGTTAAACGATCGTTTAGCTCTGGGAGTGCTAGTAAGCGATAGAATGAAGGGTTTGTTTTATTGTGTAGACGATCACGGGGTGCTTAATACATGATGGTTAGAGAAGCGCTGAGCGGTTCAAGACCCGGTTCGCCTGTTTGAACCGGAGACTCCTTGTCTTTGTAATAGTTAGCTTTCCTTTTGTATTTTTTAAGGCAATTTTACCTAGTTCATCAACTTTGGTTGCTTATACATGTGATGTATGGTGCTAATATGCCAAATTGTCTGTCATATAGTTAAAACCCACCTTAGGTTGTGAAATTATTCATGCATCATGTATTATAAATGTTATAATCAAGCATGAAGAAATTATTTGAAAGCATGCACATGCATCATGAAATATAAGAGTTATATTTTGCATGCAATAAGCATTATCATGCATCATCCTTTTCTTATAAGTGTTATAGTTTAAGGGTGAATGGAAGCATGTTTTGCTTGTTTCATTGTTGTTTTGTATAAGTGTTATATAAAAGAAGTAGCAAAGAATGGAAAATGCATTGAGCATGACACTTAGGTTGTTTATAAGCGTTATGAATGCCTTGCATGTGTTAGCTTAGCATTGTGGTTATTTCCGTTTATAAGTGTTATAAAGGAAATTAGAAATAAATCAATAATTCAGAGTTGCATGCGGACTTAGGGTGAACTCAAGTTTTTAAAAGGGTTTTAAAATTGGATTGAGATAGACCTAACTTCAAGTGGTTCTAAAGAGTTTAGTAACCTAGATTAATCTTTTAAAATCAGTTTAATAGGATTAAATTGGTTGAATAAAAGATTAAATTTGTTGAACCTATCTATAAGGGACCTTTTGTCGAAGACGGGTTCTGGCTAGGCTGGGGTTCTTAAGTTGACGAAAACGTAACACCCCTAAGTGGGAACGTACCTGGAAAGATGAATTAGATAGATTTTGAACAAGCATGTGACGATTTGGTCAAATATTTTGTTAAAGAGTGTAATGGATGATGATCAAAAGTTGTTTCACTATCCAAGATAAATGTTACTATTGGAAAAACCTAAAAGTCACTTAGTTAAAATCCTTAGCTGTGTTTTTTTATAAGTAAGCTAAACCCTAGGTTATAAAATACTCAGTGGGAGGAAGAGGCGTATCAGATATGTCTATGATTTCACTCACGTTTCTCCTTGTATGTTCACACCGTGAGATTCATGCTTGGTCTCGTGTTACCCAGGATGCATCCCCATTCGGATGATGTTTGAATGAGTCAATATCAAGGTGAACGGAGAGAGTGTTTATAGTAAGTGGGTGAAGGGTGTGTGTCGTCCTATGAACTCTGTCATTGGTTCACACTGTGAGATCATTCTATACGCCCTCGTGTTGCCTTCAGAGCGTCCCCCTTCGGATGGGTTTTTGTGTAGTTGGTCAATATCAAGGTGAACTTCAGAAATGGATAGGGTTGCTTTAGGTTTTGCCCCAATCAGATTTTTTCCCTTCGGATTGTTGGGACGGACTTCTAGGACTTAAAATGATGGGTCACATTTACGGTAGATTGTTAAGTAAGTTAATGATCTTTTGGGCAAATCAATGATGGCTAGTTGTTATAGGAGCTAGGAGCAAGAGTTGTTCTGGTATTAATGACTGGTTGATAACTTCTCAATTCAGAGGAGGGATAACTGACCTCCTTTCGGCGGCTTTTGTCCTAAACCTTTGAAGCGTCATTGTGAAACTAGATGTCACACGGGGTTCATGTTAGTTTTGCTAAAACCTTATTGGATGTTGTTTTATTTTTACAACGGGTATTTGCATAATACCTAACGTAGGTCAATGTGTTTTTCTTTTCAGCAACTCGTTAGTATCTCCATTTAAAGCTTTTAATAATGTTCGATTATTTATAGTGGAAAGAATCATCTGAACAAATTTCATGGTAAATGACCTCCATCCCACTACTCTCTAAAAGAGGAGACAAGACAGTAAATATGATTTATTGGTCTTGGAGACATGTCTGGTAGAGAATGATGATTCTGCCTGGATCTTCGATTCAAGTGCTACTAATCATGTCAATTCCTCTTACCAAGGATTCAGTTCCTGAAAAACGTTGCCACAGGGAGAGATGACTCTTCGAGTCGATACTAGCGAGGTTGTTTCAGCTGTTGCTGTAGGCAGGCTAAAGCTATTTGTTGACAAGAAACGTTATCTGTTATTGGATAATGTTTTTGTATTTCCTCATATTAAGAGGAACTTGATCTCGGTTTCTTGTCTCATTGAACAAGGCTACACCGTCTTCTTTTCTAAGAATAAAATGTTTATTTTCAAGAATGGAATGGAGATTGGTTATGGTTCAATGGAAAATAACTTATATGTACTAAGGTCGTTAGTCAAAAAAGCCTTGTGTAACACTGAAATGTTGAGTACGACAACAACAGCTAAACGCCAAAAGTTTCTCCAAAGGAAAATGCCCATCTTTGGCATCTAAGGTTAGGTCACATCAACCTCAATAGGATTGAGAAGTTGGTGCAAAGTGGACTTCTAAAGAGTTTAGAAGAAAACTCCTTGCCGGTATGTGAATCATGCCTCGAAGGCAAGATGACCAAATGACCTTTTACTGGAAAAGGTTATAGAGCCAAGGAA
>NC_052357.1:88180080-88210069 GCF_009727055.1 Benincasa hispida
TACATGAGATCTCTAGTGAGACTGAGACTGCTGAAGGTTCAACAAGAGTTGTTGAACAGGCCGACAGATCAACAAGAGTTGTTAAGGTTGGGACGTTTAGTCGACCAGCTCAAGAGTTGAGATTGCCTCGATGTAGTGGGAGCCCACTGGATCACTACATGGGCTTGACTGAAACCCAAAACATCATTACGAATGATGGGGTAGAGGATCTGTTGTCTTTTAAGAAAGCAATGAAGGATGTCGACAAAGACGAATGGGTTAAGGCTATGAACTAGGAAATGGAGTCTATGTATTTCAATAACGTCTAGGAGCTTGTTGATCCACCTAATGGGGTAAGACCTATTGGGGGTAAGTGGATCTTTAAGTGAAAGAGAGGTGTAGGTGGAAAGATGCAAACCTTTAAGGCTAGACTCGTGGCAAAGGGTTATACCTAGGTTGAGGGAGTTAACTATGAGGAAACTTTCTCACCTGTTGTCATGCTGAAGTCTATCAGAATTCTCCTATCCGTAGCTACATTTTATGATTATGAAATATGGAAAATGGACGTCTGAATTGTAATCTTGAGAAGACCATCTATATGACTCAACCAGAGGGATCCATAGTTCCAGATCAAGAGCAAAGAGTTTGCAAGCTTAATATGTCCATTTATGGGCTGAAACAAGCATCTAGATCTTGGAACATCAGATTTGACACTGCTGCTAAGTTGTTTGGCTTTGATCAGAATGTTGATGAGCCTTGTGTTTACAAGAAGATCATCAACAATTCAGTAGCTTTCCTGGTACTGTATGTGGATGATATCCTACTAATTGGGAATGATGTAGGGTATCTAACTAACATTAAGAGTTGGCTAGCTGCCCAGTTCCAAATGAAAGATTTGAGTGAGGCACAGTATGTTCTCCAGATCCAGATTATTTGGGATCGCAAGAACAAACAGTTAGTCTTGTCTCAGGCATCGTACATTGATCAAATGTTGATCAGGTACAGATGCAAGATTCCAAGAGGGGTTTATTACCCTTCTGGCATGGAATCATTCTGTCAAATAATCAATGTCCTAAGACATTTCAAGAGGTTGAGAAGATGAGACAGATTCTCTATGCTTCTGCTATAGGAAGCTTGATGTATGCAATGTTGTGTACCAGACCCGACATTTGCTATGCAGTAGGGATTGTCGATCGGTATCAGTCCAATCCAGGATTTGATCACTGGACGACGGTCAAGATGATCCTCAATTATATTTGGAGAACGAGGGACTACATGCTTGTATAAAGAGATAAGGATTCGATCCTTACAGGATAAAATGTTGTTGATCCCTTTACAAAGGCCCTCACGGTTAAAGTATTCGAGGGTCACCTGGAGAGTCTGGGTCTGTAGGACATCGCGGCATCTTGTCTAGTGCAAGTGTGGAGACCGATACTGGGGTATGCCCTAATTTTAATTGTATATTGTAACATTTAATATGTATTGTAACATTAGTCTCCGAGTCATTAGGACAAGTGGGAGATTGTTGGGATTGATATCCTAATTCTCTTGAAGTCTCTTGTTTGTAAGATACACATTGTCAATGAATAAAATAATGCTATTTAATTCTGACATTTACTCATATCCAATAAACAAAGCTCTTGGTTATCATATGTAACTTAAGCATGTATATGTGTGATCATGTCTTAAGTGATAACCTAATAGTTTGTAGTATAAGGATTAAGTGGATACCTGATCCTGGTGACACTAAGGATACGGCCCACTTTGTAGAGGTTGCAAGTTTGTAAACTACTACAGTGATAGATCCTAACATTCATGTAGAGACGTGCAGCGGGGGGTTTCCTATACAAAGAGCTTTGTATAAGACTGGACCACAAGATGACTAGACTCTTATATAACATCGTTGATTTAGAGACTTACATCTCACTTAAACGACATAGGTGACAGACCTCAATCCTGAGTGTTTTGGAACTCCTGCCTTTGAGGGCAGTTCTTTGATTAGTATGGATGAGAGTGGCTAGATTGTCTGGAGGTCGTTCGTGTTGTTGAGGAGTTCGTGATCGAGGCCATCGTTGAGGACGAGCACAAAGGTGTTGCGTGCTGTGTTCCTTTGTGGTGTTGTGGTCATGTAGATCGAGTGTTTCGAGGTTGCTGACCGTTCAGCGTTCATGCGCAACTGAGTGTGGAGACGCTTCTACTTTGTTAGTACGGTTGTTCTTTTTGTGAATTTTGTGAACTTTTAATGCTGTAATTCTGTATGAATTGTATAACTGCTTGTTTGGAAGTCGACAGTAAATGCATTATTCATTCATGATTGTGATTTGGAATTATCGTTCTTCCGCTACTCACGGAAATCTCGCATCCGATTTCCTTCACAACAATAGTCCAACTATGTGTGAACACCTCTCTAGCCAAGAAAAGGTGTGTGGCGCTACATCATTCAAGCCCTGGAATCAGCCCTTAAGGGAGTTATCTATCTACTGGCCTCTGCTTTGGAGATGAGTGAATTTCATCTTGTGTAGTTAAGTTCCCAGCTCCCAAACAGACAATCCCCAAAGTGGTAGGTTTGAGTCAGCGACCTAGCCACTCGCACCCATGCAAATCTAAGGCCGCTCACAATGGCAGAAGTTCTAAACTCACTCAGGATTGAGGTCATGTTACCTAATGATCATCCTAGTGAAGTGAAGTCTCTGTCATGAACGGTGTTATATAACAAGACGTTAACACTTCGTGGTCAGATCTTATACAAACTCTTTGTATGGCATCCCCCGCACGCATGTCCCCTACAAGAGTGATCAAGATTAGACCATCTATGACAAGTCACAACACTTATGACCATTCCACAAAGCGAGCCGCATCCGTAGCGTTACCAGGATAAGGTTTCCCTCCTATATCCATATACTACAGACCGTTTTGGTTATCACTCAAGACATAATCCACTTGTATGTCACCACATGCATGCTTAAGTTACATATAGATAACCAGAAATTTTAGGTTTATTGGTTTGTGGTAAAGCAAATAAAATAAACAACTGAGCAAAATCATGAAGTGAAGTAAAATATCATCTATTATACATCACCGGCGTTCGTATAAACTATAGGACACGAGACTTTAGGACATCAATCCCAACAAGAGAAATGACAAAGGTATCAACAAGAGTTGTTGATAAAGTAAATCCTTCAACAAGAGTTATTGATGAAACTGGGACATCACATCCTTCTCAAGAGTTGAGAATGCCTCGTCATAGTGGGAGGGTTATGCAACACCCTGACCGGTCCATGGGTTTAACTGAAGCTCAAGTCATCATACCAGATGATGGTTTAAAGGATCCATCGTCTTTTAACCAAGCAATGAATGATGTGGATAAATACCAATGGATTAAAGCTATGGATCTTGAAATGGAATCTATGTATTTCAATTATGTCTAGGATCTTGTAGACCAACCTGGAGGGGTAAAATCCATCGGTTGCAAATGGATCTACAAGTTAAAACGAGGCCAAGCTGGTAAGGTACAGACCTACAAAGCTAGACTTGTGGCAAGAGAGCTTACCCAAAGAGAGAGAGGGTAGATTATGAAGAAACTTTCTCTGGTTGCCATGATAAAGTCAATTAGAATACTTTTGCCCATAGCTACATTTTATGATTATGAAATATGGCAAATGGATGTCAAGACAACTTTTTTGAATGGCTATCTTGAAGAGAGTATCTATATGTCTCAAGAAGGGTTTATACAACAGGATCAAGAGCAAAAGGTTTGCAAATTTAATCGATCCATTTATGGATTGAAACAAGCTTTTAGATCCTGGAATATGAGATTTGACACTGCGATCAAATCTTAATTTGAACAAAATATTGACGAATCCTGTGTATACAAGAAAATCGTTAACAAAACTATCACTTTTCTAGTGTTGTATGTTGATGATATTCTACTCATTGGGAATAAGGTAGAATTTCTTGCTGACGTTAAGAGATGGTTGGCTTCACAATTCCAAATGAAAGATTTGGGAGAAGCACAGTATGTTCTTGGAATCCAAATAGTTCGGAATCGCAAGAACAAAACATTAGCATTATCTCAAACACCTTATATAGACAAGATGCTGTCTAGGTATAAAATGCAAAATTCCAAGAAAGGATTATTACCTTTCAGACATGGAATTCACCTATCTAAGGAACAGAATCCTAAAACACCTCAAGGGCTTGAGAAGATGAATCGAAATCCATATGCATCAGCAGTAGGGAGTTTAATGTATGCAATGTTGTGTACTCGTCCCGATATATGCTATGTCATAGGAATAGTCAGCAGATTTTAGTTTAATCCTGGATATGATCATTGGACTGCTGTTAAGAACATTCTCAAGTATCTTCGGAGAACGAGAGATTATATGCTCGTGTATGGTGCTAAGGATCTGATCCTTACTGGATACACTGATTATGACTTTCAGACCGATATTGATCCAAAGAAATCAACTTTGGGGTCAGTATTCACTTAAATGGAAGAGCAGTTGTGTGGAGAAGCATCAAGTAGAGTTGTATTGCTGACTCCACAATGGAAATTGGGTATGTAGTTACAAGTGAGGCAGCAAAAGAAGCAGTATGGCTTAAAAAGTTCCTGACAGATTTGGAAGTAGTTCCTAATATGCACCTACCCGTCACTCTCTATTGTGACAATAGTAGAGCAGTTGCAAATTCAAAGGAACCACGAAGCCATAAAAGAGGAAAGCATATCGAGCGAAAGTACCATCTCATCAAAGAGATTGTACATAGAGGAGACGTAATTGTCACCCAGATTGCTTCACAAGACAACTTAGTTGATCTGTTTACAAAGGTCCTATTGGCTAAAGTGTTCGAGCATCACCTAGTAGGACTAGGTCTACGAGTTTTGTATCCCTAGGGCAAGTGGGAAAATTTATGGGTATTGTAATGCCCTAGTTTATTGTATTTGTACATTTTATTCTCTCCATGTAAACTCAACATTGTATATGTTTGTATATATTGATCCACTAGAGTTTTAGTCCAAGTGGGAGTATTGTTGGGTTTTATGTCCTAAAACTCGCAGTTTGTAAACTGATAAACATTTTCTATAATCAATAAACTTATTATTGATTTTATAAATTGTATATATGAAAGTCTAAATCCAATAAACTAAGATCCATGACTATTACATGAGTACATGAACTTTATATGGAGACATAAGAGTAGATCAAGTTCGAGTAAATAGTCAAAATGATCTATAGTACATGAATAAGGTTGAGTACCTTATTCTGGTAACACTATTGGATGTGACCTACTCTGTAGTTGTAAAGTGCTACATACGATGTGATCTTAATTCGTACATGTTATGACATGAGGAATGGGATCGTTCTATGCAATGAGTTTGAATAAGATTGGACCAAGAAATAATTCATTCTTACTTTATAACATTGTTTACTGTATAAGACTGACTATTTCACTTAGATGACCTAGGTAACTCGATTTTAATCCTGAGTTAACTATGAACTCCTGTTTATTCGGGATTATCCTTAGATTTGCATAAGTGAGGGTTGGCTCAACAGCACCGGCTCAATAAGCCTCCCATTTCAGGGGTAAGATCTAATAGATTGCTAGGGACATAACGTGCAAGACGGAGTTTACACCTACCCGATTTAAGGATAAGAGAAAGGTTGTTCTCTCAAGTACTGAATATAGGTCTTGAACAAGGTGCCACACCCTCTCACTAGGCTGAGAGATTTTGGTTTAGTGATTGGATCACAAACCAGTTGTTCATTAGAGGATCAATAAGAACTTGAGGAACAAGACGTAATCTCAGGGGTAAAATAGATATTTGACCCAACCGTTATTACGAACAACCTGTGAAGGGTCAACTTGCTAATTATGGTTAAATCATGTGGATATAATATATCTACAGTGAAGGGAGTGTTGCTATAGGCTTTTATGAAGGAATCGAACACGAGGATTTCCATGAGCAGTTGAAAGATCATTTCAAATTACAATCGTATATGAACTTTACTATTATAATTATAAAAAGAAACACATGGTTATACATTAATTACAGAAATTACAGCATGTAACACATAAGATCAAGGAAAAAAGCTACACACTTTTGTAGACTCATCATAAAGCTTTTTTATCACGAATGCTCGCCCACAGCTACACAGCAACACACGAACGCTCGTCCAACACGACCGCTACACTGCACGAACATCGTGCTGTCTCTTATACACATCTAGATGTGTATAAGAGACAGCCCATACACCATACTGAGCATATCATATATAATTGAATTACCTCTTGTCAATTTGAACATTTTAAATCAACACCAAGAACTTATCCTCAATTGAATCCATTGAGCTACCAAAGGGACCTTATGGACCTGTAGCTCGAAGCTCCTACGGTACGTGAATAACTGACTAAACTCTTTAGTCACGGGATCCACCATCCATTAACTGTCAGGCACTTCATTAACTGTCTCTTATACACATCTAGATGTGTATAAGAGACAGACATACAATTATGCATTAATTACAGAAATTATAGCATGATATATATAAAAGATCAAGGAAAAAAGCTACACATTTTTGTATATTCATCGCCAACTTCCTTGATCACAAACTCTTGAACATAGCAACACCTGTCTCTTATACACATCTAGATGTGTATAAGAGACAGTTACAATACTTACAAACCTCTACAAAGTGGGCTGTATCCGTGGTATCACCAGGATCAGGTATCCCACCTTAATCCTTATACTACAAACCTATTTAGGTTATCACTTAAGGCATGATCCACTTGTATATCACATATACATGTTTAAGTTTACATTAGATAACCATGGAGCTTTGTTTATTGGATATGAGTAAATGCCATAATGAAATAAAAATTATTTTATTCATAAAACAATGTGTATCATTACAAACAACGAGACTCCGGGAGAATTAGGATACTAATCTCAACAATCTCTGTCTCTTATACACATCTAGATGTGTATAAGAGACAACGTGAATAACTGACTAAACTCTTTAGTCACGGGATCCACCATCCGTTAACTACCAGACACTCCACTAAAGACCGACCATTGAACTCTCCTTACCACAGATATATTATGTGTCCATCTTAACCAATCAACAGTGCGACAACCCTTCACAGATTGCTCGTAAGTATAGCTTGGCCAATAACCGTTATGCCCCTGTAGTTACTTCTAACTCCTTAAGTACCACTAAATCCTCTCATGAACATAAGTCATAGTTTTTCTATGACTGAGTCCTCTCTTTCAAAGAGAAGTTGTGGCCACTATGTTCAAGCCTCGGAATCAACCCTTAAGGAAGCAATCTCTCTACTTATCCCTGCTTCAGGAAAGGAATGAATTCCATCTTGTGTATTGAATTCCCAGCTCCCAGATCAGACAAGTCCCCAAAAGGTAGGCATGTTGAGTTGGCAATCTGGCCACTCTCACCCATACTAATCAAATGACTGCCCTCAAAGGCAGGAGTTTCCAAAATACTCAGGATTGAGGTCATGTCACCTATGGTCGTTTAGGTGAGATATAAGTCCCTAGTATCAACGGCGTTATATATAGAGTCTAGTCATCTCGTGGTCTGATCTTATACAAGCTCTTTGTATAAAACACCTCCGCTTGCACTTCTCCACATGAATGGTTAGGATCTACCAACTGTAGTAGTTTACAATACTTACAAACCTCTACAAAGTGGGCTGTATCCGTGGTATCACCAGGATCAGGTATCCCACCTTAATCCTTATACTACAAACCTATTTAGGTTATCACTTAAGGCATGATCCACTTGTATATCACATATACATGTTTAAGTTTACATTAGATAACCATGGAGCTTTGTTTATTGGATATGAGTAAATGCCATAATGAAATAAAAATTATTTTATTCATAAAACAATGTGTATCATTACAAACAACGAGATTCCGGGAGAATTAGGACATCAATCCCAACACTTTAGTGGAATGACTCATTAGTTAACGAATGGGGGTTAATATGGTCTAATGAGTTTAGTCAATTAATCTCGGATCGTTGAAACCCATGATTTGTAGGTCTGCGAGGTCCCCCTACTAGCTCGTAATTGGATTAGTTCTAGAGTAACGTGATAAGTTAATTTGAAACGTTCAAATTAGAATTAAGGGAATTAGTAATTATATGAGATATAATTACTTATTTAATTTGAGAATTAAACGGAATAGGAGATTTATATTTAAATATGATTTAAATATATGAAAATGGATATGTGTAAAAATTAATTTAATATTTGATATTAAATTAATTAGTTTTATTTTAAAATTAATTTATGAAATTCATATTATAAAATTAAAATTTCCAGTTTTAAATTCAAAATGGATTTTAAAAGTCAAGTTTTTATTTTGAGATAAAATTGGAAAATTGGAAAAAACCATACACAAATGGAGTATTGAGATATTCCATTATCCATCTTCTTCATGCTCACACAATACCCATTTTCCTCTTCTTCATTTAACTCTAAGCATGAGCTGCAAGTCATGCAACATTCTTCTTTGCATGTTCACCCGCAATAAATAAAGAAGAATGAAGTGATTTTGAGGCATGCAATCAAGAGAATTTTAGTTGAAAATTTGTGGTGAAGAAGGTGTTCTTCAACAAGATTACTGATGTGATCAATTCTCTACAATCCCTTGATTCAAGCTTGTTTTGAGTCCCATAATTCAATCTAGAGCACCAAGAGAATAGTGGGTAAGATCTTGAGGTGGTCTGCAACGAGATTCGGAGAAGATTGCAGCTGGAGATCGAGCTTTGAAAAAGTTCTATAAAGGTATGTCATGAAACTTACTTGTTTCTGCAAGAGCATGCTTTATATTTTGCCAAAATTAATGAATTAGAGTGCTTAATAATCCTTGTTGCTACAACTGTTGTTGATACAATCCTACATTCCCTAACAATGACATGTTAATTGTTAAATATTAAGGATTGTCAAATCAAATCATATCAATATTTTATTTTTAATACTTCTCATAAGTATTAAAATATGAAATAGTATCTTGAATTCTGAATCACAATCACAAATTAAGAGAGAAAACTAAACATGATTAATAAGGAAGTTAATAAATAGTTGGTTTTTTATTTGTACTTAAAAATTATTATTTATAACGATAATGATTTATAACTAAATATAACTTTTACCTAGTAGCAAATACTAAATAGTACTAACTATTAAATATAATGATTTTTCTAAGAATTTTAATAAATAAATATAATTTTAAAAAAAGGAAAATGAAAAATCGACCAAACCGATCGATCAACCGACCGATCGCCCGATTGTGTTTCTGCTCAGTCGACGGTCGGGACCGATTTGGTTAGATTTTGAACCCATTTTGGTCAGTTCAGCATCGGTTTGGTCGAAAAACCGACCCCGACCGGCCGATGATCACCCTTACTATTGATACACGATTGAAAATTACTATTTTATTAAGTGTTAAAAAAATCATAAAATTATTTTTTTAAAAAATATATTTTTTCCTCTAGTTATTCCAAACACGCCCAATTTGTCAAGAATTTCAGGTGTTTATAGGTTTAGTATCGACATAAGGGATTGAAGATTGATTGATACCTTAAGCAGACACGAGTGGGGGGATTGAGAGGCCATCAAGGTATCTTCATTAGTCTATAAATTTTAATAAGCAACAGTTTAGTTTGTGTACCTAACGATTTGTAACGATTTGTTCTTATCATGAAAAATACTATTAAAATCAATTTAATGAAATTTCTTACCCTTGTAGATTAAACTAGTAAGGGTCAATGTTTATAAATTATAAATACTAAGTTGTTATTGTCTGGCTTGATAATGTATCTACGGTTTCTAGTTCCCTATTTATCGTTCCTTATTGCCTATTTCTCATTTTTTTTTAAAACTACTACTACTAATATGTTTGGTAATTATTTATGTTTTTTTTAATTGTTTTTTGAAAAAATAAATAAAAATAAAAACTTGTTAGATACCTATTATAGTTTACAGTTTCTTGTACTTTTTCTATCTTTTTTTTCCTCTTGGTTTTATAGTTTAAGTATAATTTAGTTATACAATAAAAAAAATATATATAACTTGCATTAAAATAGATAAAGAACAATATCAAAACTTTACATTATCTAATACAAATAAGTTTAGATGTAAAATCAATAACAATAATACATTAATTGTTTCTATCATTTATACATTGTCCAAATTTGATATGCAACGTTGTTTATTAGTAGAGTCATTCGGCTTAAATAATGTCAGACTTAAATCAAATTTTGTAATAATATTTTTATAAATATTACTATTACAAAATATTAAAATGAGGTTAAATGTAAAAGTTTATATATCGTAAAATTTCAACCAATTCTAAGTATACTAAAAATTAAAACAATACATAAATATAAAATAATAATAAAAAGAATAGAAGATTTACATGTTATTTTTCACAGGAATTGAGCGCAATACATATTGGTTGGGTTAAAAAAAACATACACAACAAGGTAAAAAGTAATTTTGTTTTATAATAATGAACATATAAGTATATAAATAGAAAGATAAAAAACCTCTAAACAGGATCATGAATTGTTTCAAACAAATCACTTTCTTAAGAATCTAAAATATGAAATATGAAATGAAAATGTTATCAAATGGACTCAATCGAATCAAAATTGATGTTGTTTTCTATGATAGAAATTAAATTGTTATAAATTAACAAATACAGATACTAAATCATTACATCATAAAGTTCAAGAATTAAATTATTACAATTTTGAAAATATATTATTAAATCATTACAAATCCGAGCTTAGGGGCTAAATCACCGGTTCTTAATTTAATAAATAATGTCTCGTTTGGTAATCGTTTTGTTCTTTGTTTTGTTTTTAAATATTAAGCTTATGGAAACTATTTTCACCCCAAATTTCTTTATTTACTTTTTACCAATTGTTTAAAAATTCAAGTCAAATTTTGATAATTAAAAAAAAAAAGTAACTTTAAAGAAGTTGTCTTTATTTTTTAAATTTGATTAAGAATTCAACAATTGTATTTCAGAAAAATGCAAATTATTGTAAGAAATTTAGATAAAATAGACTTTATTTTCAATAACAAAAACAAAAAATCAAATGGTTATCAAATAATGTCTAAATCGTTAGCTCAATTAGCACAAATAAATATTAATTACCATTTGAATCACCCACCCATTGTACTAAAAAGAAGTGATTTTTAATGGATAAAATAATAAAATTGAGTAAGATAGAAAAAAAATATACAAAAAATACACTATTGAGACTTGTGAGAGACTAATATGAACATAGCTTAATTGAAATGTACTATCGACTTGAGATCTAAAGTTTGATTCTCCATTCCACTTGTAAAGTAAATAAATAAAAGAAAAGGAGAAAGAAAAAAAGAGAGGCTAAATTATTAAGAAAAATGCCCTAGAACTTTGTATTTTATATAAAAAAAACACTTCTTAACTTTTAAAAGTTTCAAAAACACTCTTAAACGTTCAAAAAGAGTTAAGATATTCTCTTTATCATTGATTTTGGATGGAGACGGATAGTGTTTTGTTTTTTAAAAGTATACTTACTATTAGTACATTAACAAAAACCATTAATATATCATTACAAAAATACCTCTAAATTTTCCAAAGTGTCATCAATATTCATACTTTAAAAAAGAAAAGTGTCTTTACCGCTTATTTATATTCCATCTCCTCCCTCTTCAATTTTCCCAATCTTTTCCTACTTCAACCTATAACCTAACATACTTCTCTATTTCCTCTCTTTTACCTCCTCTCTCTCCTTCACGTTTTGGCAATATTGTATGTTAACGGTCGAGTCTTTAGCCAAATACGTTTTTTTTTTCAAACTTTATTTGGCAATTTATCATTTATGCGAGCTATAAAGCCTAAGGGAGATTTGAAATTTGAGATTTTAAACTAAATTCGAAGATTTGGTTTATATTTGGTTGATGAGAAAACTGGAATTGGATAAATGAGAGTATCAACCCATATAATTTATTTTAAAATTAAATTTGTCCAACTCAAGGTAATTTCAATTAGATTGATCATTATATTAATACAACTTTTGAAATTAGGTATTAATAGGTTTAATTTATATATTAAACATTTTTTAAAAAAATTATTTTTAAATGTAGAAGAATTTTTGAAATCTTTGAAAGCACGAGAGGGAGGGGAAAAAAAGAGAGGCTGGAAATTATTTCAATCAGATGCCTGAAAAGTGAAAGGCAGTATCGAAATTTACACAAGGAAAACTAGAAAGAAACCCCACCAATCATTCTTCAACCTATTTGAACGTGCCAGTGGCGAATGACAATCTGAAGAACTATTGAAATACTTTCCGAGGGAAGTTGAAATCCAGAGTAAGGTTTCAACTTTTCCCGCCATTAACAGATGCTTAGCTTTACACAGTTTAACCATCTTCTTCTTCTTCCTCCAACAACCCAATTCAAATGCCAACCTCCTTTTCCCAAACTTCAGCCCCAACCCCACTTCTCCCTTCAACTATTTCCTCAAACATCATCGATTTCTCAGTTTCTCGCCAATCGGGCATCTGGGTATCGAGAATTATGTTTGTGCTCTTCGAATTCCCCCGGATTTTCTCTCTCTGATGAGGATTTCGATGATGAATTGGACCGATTGTTGGTGCTTTTACCTGAAGAAATGCGGCGTAGAATAAGGGAGCATGAGGAGTCTCACCAACTTATTGAAGTGGTCTTGGATTTGGGTCGGAAACCACTGGCTCGATTTCCTACTGGGGATTTCGTGCTCTCGGATTCACAAGTAACTGTTGATGATCTACGGCATGCTACTTCCAAAGTATGTTCAGCTCTTCGTTCACGATCTTTTGTTTGTTTATTTATTTCGATAAGATTGCCCACGTCCCGTTTGATTGTTTGTCCGGGAAGTTAAAAGTTCAATACAATTATAATATAACATCCCAATACCTATATTGCTTGAACTTTCCCCATTTTTGTTCTAAAGCTGGTTGTAAATGGAGACCATGTGGATAGCGTTTATCTAACTTGGGTGCCAGAAATCTCTCGACTCTCGGCCAGTATTCGGTTAATAAGATTGGGAAATTAGGAGTGTTCTGTTCAATTCATGTCTGTAGTATGAAAATCTCGACTGGTTTGCATTGGAGGAAAGTTGTATTTGAGGAGATGAAGGCCTTGAGGATTATTGGAACTTGGAAATTTCTAACTGTACCCCCGGAGTAATTGGTGGAAGGTCAGTTGGTAACTGGGTATTAAAGTTCAAATAGGATGGTCGGTTCATTGATTGATGCTAGGTTTATCAACTCAATGTAAAAAATACAGTTTTGCATCATGGATGACTTAGACTCCACGTTAAACCACCACCCAAATTTCAAGAAAAGATGGAATTGACTACGTATGCCAATTGAAAATTTTACCTATACTAATATGTGTACACGTTATTCTTAATAGAGTCTATTGAATATGATTGTAGTGCAAATGAAGACTTCATTTACTAACTGTTGTGATGTATCTCCTTTACCATAACCAGTTCTATTTCGGAAACATGCATGTTGCTGTATCAAAATATCTATTTTATGTCCAGTAAGTTGAAACCTATGAACGAAACCAACTAAATATATTCTCCCTCTTGGACTAACAGAGTAGAGCAAAGCGGATCACACTGTATTCATCAACCATGAGAGAAAGTAGCAATTTAACTGAAAAAGATCAATGTGTATATATAAAAAAAAAAAAAAAAAAGACTTGTCTAGGATTCAAATCCCCCACCTCTTAACCCTGTAAAAGGATAAAATGTTAAACTCATATGGTTGAGTCAGTTAAAGTAGAAGTCTTAATCACTTAAAAGCAAAAACCATGTGAAGATCTTTGTAAATCCATTGCAGGTTGGTGACTTTGGCATTGACAACAGAGCCGGCATTAGTAGAACATTGCATCGGATTAGTGCCATCAGGAATCGGAAGGGTGTAATTATTGGTCTAACTTGTCGCGTGGGCCGAGCTATATCAGGAAGTGCTATCTTGCTGAGGGATTTGATTCAAGATGGGTCCTCTTTGTTGCTCATTGGGCCTCCAGGGGTGGGAAAAACCACAATTATCAGGTTAGTAAATTTTTAGTTTTGTACATAATCTCTTAAAGTCCAAGAGATTTTGAAAAAGGAAATACTGTAGTTTGTGGATATCTATTTCTAGTTGACAGAAACAGAGTTCCTTATAAATATTCAGACAGTTTAAACTAGAGATAATTCATGATTTTTTTCTGAGAAAATCCTTGGTTGGATTTAGCTAGGAATGGGTAAATATTTCAAAATTTCAAATATTTTCGAGATATGCACTTTTTTATAAGTTATATTACTTCTGCTATCTTAGAAGATAAATTACTTCCTACACTCCTAGAGGGGCATGGGCAATTTAAACATTGTCAGCCTGTGCATTTACCAGTGGCTACAGTAGCCTGAGCCCCCACTGACTAGAATATTTTTGTTTTGATTATCTTTCTGGCACGTCAGTGTTTCATCTCAACTCTGTGGGAACTTCAAAGTCTCCAATTAATCAATTTGGGAGTAATTCTTTGTGACATTTTCGCAGGGAGATAGCTAGGATACTTGCTAATGATTTCAAGAAGCGTGTAATGATCGTGGACACCTCGAATGAGATTGGTGGCGATGGTGATATACCTCATGCAGGAATTGGTAATGCTCGTCGAATGCAAGTTCCAGACTCTGATATGCAACATAAGGTATGATGTGAAACTCAATTACTACAATTGTCTGTGTGAATCAACAAGACTTCCTTTCTAGATACTTCCTTCGACCGAGCGATGCTGGTTTTTGGGTAAGTTATGGCGATGGTGGTTTTTGTGTTCTACAGAAATAAGGCTCTCAGACTTGACGGTTTCACGATAACCTTTTAATAGGATAATTGGGAAGATTTAAAGGAGGATATCTAGAATGTCTTTGGCAAGTTTCGTTGGCAAGTTTGGTGAGAGGGAAATTATAGATTCAGCCATGAATGAAACTTATGTTTGCTCGATTCTCAAAAAAGATTAAGCCAACAAAGTAAAAGAATTCATTGCTTCATGCCAATACGCTATGTGACCAGTCTGTATTAGATAATTGCAAAAACTTTGCTGATAGACTTGAGAAGGTGCTCCTTGGTACTATTTCCAATTTCCAAGGAACCTTTAATGCAGGTAGGCAAGTTTTAGATGAAGTGTTGACTGAAAACGAAGCAATTAAGGACTATAGGAAGAGAAGAAAAATAAGGCGTGATCTTCAAGATAGATTTTTAGAATCCTAATTTTCGAGGGTTTCTCTTGTTGATCTTTCTCCCAAATCCTTTGCTTTTATCAGGGAATTTTTTTTCTTTTCCTCCCTCTCTAAAAGGTTAAAATATCTAAGGAAGTGAAGTTCTTTGCATGACAAGTTTTGCATGGGAGAGTGAATGTCTAGGACCATATCCAGCAACATTGTGTTACGGCCACAATAGTATGTTCTTTTGTAGATGGCATGAGAAAGATCTAGATCACTGATTCCCTTTCTAGTTCTTTAGCTTGTTTGGGATTGTTGTTGCGCGTAACAAGGGCTATCGCTCTATGATTGAGATCCTTATGAACTTCCCTTTCTGGATAAGGGTAGAGTGTTGTAGCAGACTTGTTCTTTTGCTATTTTGTGAAGAGTTTGTGTTGAGATTAATATTAGACTTTTTAGAGGTGTTAAGAGATTTTTGGAAGAGGTGTGGGAAGGCGTGAGATTTATTGCTTCCATGTGGGCATCCATTAATTGAACTTTTTGTAATGACCATCTTGGCCTCATTCTTTGGGTTGAAGCCTACTCGTGTAGGTAGTTTGAGGTCTCTTTTTGTGTGCCTGTTTTTTGTATGCCCTTGTACATTCTTTCACTTTTCTCGATGAATGTTAAACTTGGACCAAAACCTAATCAGTTTGACAATTTGCAACTTGTTGGGTATTTTTTACTTTCGGAGTGGTCCATTTCTTTGGCCAGGAAAAGGTCATGGTGAGGTATGGTGAAACATGAAGGTCCTTCATTAGCCCAAATATCGTGTATTTGGGTGTGTCAAAAACAAGTTGCACAGACTCTACTAGGAGATGGTATGTTTATACACGATCTGGTTAAGATAAATCAAAAGATAATTGAAGCTTGATGGGATGTACATTTTTCTTGAATTTATACCCACAATATGGACGCTTTCTGGTAACCCAGCAAAATTTCATTCGTGCAATTGATTCATATTTTTCACTTCCTATGCGGTTATATGTTTGGGTAAAGTAATGAGTTTATTAGAATTTCATCCATCTTATTCTGTTTATTGATCTCTTACATTTTTCTCTTTATCAGGTTTTAATTGAAGCAGTTGAAAACCACATGCCTCAAGTAATTATTATAGATGAAATAAGCACAAAACTTGAAGCCATGGCTGCGAGCACCATAGCCCAACGTGGAATTCAGTTAGTCGCAACTGCTCATGGAGTTACAATTGAAAATCTGATCATGAATCCTTTACTGGAGATGCTTGTTGGAGGAATACAGGTGATCTGTTCTTACCTCACGAGTAATGGAAATTTTAACAATTGTTTAAGAATGGACTGTTGCACAAGATATAGATTTGAAATGGAATCTAGACTCCAATTTCCTGTCATAAAGCCCGGAGTTTCTAAAATTTATTTTTGTTCTCAGTGCATCAGACCTATCTACTTATGTCCCTTATTGTTGGTGGTTGAGTGTTATTTCCCTCTTAGAACTCAAGGACATAGTTGTATAAGCTATAGAACAGATCTGTTCAAGTAAGGTCGTGAGTGTTATTTCCCTCTTAATTAGTTGATTTCTCTAATTGTTAATGGGGGTTCTTTACTGCCGAAGCTTCATGTGTAGCATGAGAGGGAAAATAGTATATTGGGAAAAAAGGTTCACTTAATTTTATGACATTGTGAACTTTAGTCTTCGATATTTCTTTAGAACTTATAGCTTTTTTCAGTTTTCAGTCCATTCAGTTGGCAATAAAATCAAATCATTTTATAGAGTGTAACTCTTGGGGATGAGGAGGCAAGCCGGAGACGTGTTCAAAAGACTGTGCTGGAAAGAAAAGGACCTTCAACATTTGCTTGTGGGGTAGAAATCGTATCGAAGACTGAGTTGAGAGTCCATCGTAGCCTTGAAGCAACCGTTGACGCCGTTCTTTGTGGTAAATAATTGTTATTGTTTCTTAAATTCCATATCTTTTAAAATTATTTTTATTTTCTTTCAACTTCAAATAATCTGGAACTTTGAAGCAGCATGCAGCTACCACTTTCAGCTCATTATCACTTCTTTTTTGAAGGTCGTTTTCCTAACGTTGAAGTCCGAAAGATAAATTCTACAGAAGAGAAAGAAACTATACAAAGTGATACTTTCATATCCACTTTCTCCCAGAATAAGGATGAAGCTCCAGTTGGTGTATCTGATACGTATTATGAGAAAAGTGGTCAGGAGCCCAGTGAGATATCATTTGAGGTCCTTCCAACTGCAGGAGAATCATCTGAAGAAGATGAAGGAAAGATTCCCCTTTATCTGTTTGTCTATGGGGTAAGATACGATCTTTCAACTTTGACAAATGAATCCAATGAACATTTTTTCATGCTTAGAATTAATGCTAAAAGTTTATCTGAGATTTGATTATCTTTGATATTATCTGGCCAATTGTAAGTACAAAGTTGTTTGTGCTTGTTATTCTTAGTATTTCTGCTAGATTTCTATCATGTTTCTTCAAATGTTGCATCAATTTGATATTTTACGAGTGAAAAATACCTTTAGTCTCAAGTAACAATTTAGTTTTTGAACTTTAGTATGTTATGATATAAGATTTTAAATTTTATTTATAACAATTTAAGTCCTTAAGCAGTATGTAACGATTTAATCATGGATTTTGAAATTTGAAACAATGTAATCATTATGGTGAAAATTATTATTCAGATTCAATGAGTTTTCTTATATTAAATTGATTAGAGAACAAATATGTATATCAATAACAAATGCTAAGTCGTTTTCATAATAAAAAATTTGACACTTAATTTTGATTAGATTTTTTACAGTAGGGATTAAAGTGTAATAGATTTTAAGACTAAATTGTTGCATACTAAAATTCAAAGATTAAATTGTTACAAATTTAAAAGTACGAGGATTAAATTGTTAGTCATGTTAAGAGACAAAAAGTGTGTAACCCTGCTTTTATTTCTCAAATCTTTCTGTTTGGAACCGTGAATTCTATAGGTTCAATATAGATTAAACATCTCTGTATTTCGTTACTGAGTTGTGGAACAGGTTACACCATGTATTATCACGTGTCAGCATATCTGTAACATTTTAAATTCCACCAGTAAGATATCGCATATTTTTAGGGTTTAGGGAATAGCTGTTGGTTGTGGAACTTATTACATGTGCAGTTATTCTAGGTATTGGAAGCAAGTGTGATCCAAGGATTCAAGCAGTTAAGGATGAATGATGTGGCCATCCATTTTACTGATAATATCAGTGAAGCAGATGCCCTTTTTGCCTTGCAGTCAAAGCTTAAAAAGAATGCTGGGATTCAAGCTGCTGCAAAATCTCACGACATACCCATTTACGTGATTAAGGTATTGACATTTCCAGATTTACAAGCCCGAAAGGGTATTAATATCGTCAGCGAGGTTGGAAGTTCAAATCTCCGCAGTAATTGACATGTATTTCTTTCTTTGAAGTTGGAAGTTCAAATTTCCATACACTTTTGTTGCATTAAAAAGAAAAAAGGATTGAAAAGCTACAAATCACTTATCATCTTTCTCGTTCTTTTCAATCCTTTCAAACAAGTTGCCATCTTTCTCATAGTCTACTCTTCCATTTTTTTTCCCTTGTAGACTGGTTCACTAGTGCACATCACAAGGGCCTTAAGGGCACTAATTATTGACCAGGAAGACGAGGGAGAAGATTTTGAATCATTGGGCAGGATAAGATCCTCGGAGAAGATTGATGCTTTGGAGGTATGTCTGATCTATTTTCTTTTAAATGGGCATAGTACACACTTGGTCCGTTTAATTTGAGGTTTATTTTTATGTCCTAATAATTCTGAAACCGACTATTTAGACTGTTTGATAACTATTTTGTTTTTAATTTTCTGTTTCTAAAAGTTATGCTTGTTTCTGTTTCTAAAAGTTATGCTTGTTTCATTACCGGTTTTTTGGTAAGCTCTACATCTCTCCTAAAAAACAGTTGAATTCTTAAGCTAAATTTTAAAAATAAAATCAAGTTTTAGAAAACTACGGCTTCGTTTAGTAGCTATTAGGTTTTTGGTTTTTAGTTTTTGAAAAATAAGCCTATAAACATTTCTTTAACCTCTAAATTTGTTACTTAGTCTTATACTTTCTACCAATGTTTTCAAAAACCAAGCCAAGGTTTGAAAATAGTAGGCCTCATTTGGTAACCATTTCGTTTTATGTTTTTGATTTTTTGAAAATTAAGCCTATTTCCACATTTATTATAATGATTTGCATCTTTTTTAAGTATAATGGTTGAATTCTTAGTCAAATTCAAAATCCAAAAACAACTTTTTCAAAGCTGCTTTTTTAGTTTTCAAATTTTGGTTTAGTTTTTTAAACTATTGGTAAAAAGTAGATAACAAATGAAGAAATTTGGAGGTGAAAGTAGTGTTTATGACCTTAATTTTTAAAAACAAAAACAAAAAATCAAATGGTTACCGAACGGGGCCGTAGTTTTTATACATTTATTTTTGAAATTTGGAATTTAGCTAAGAAATTAACTCTTATACTCAAGAAAGATGAAAACCATTGTAAGAAACGGTGAGAAAATAAACTTAGTTTTCAAAACAAAAAACCAAGATCCTGTTTGATAACCATTTGGTTGTCTAAATTTCTTCATTTGTTATATACTTCTTACTAATAGTTTAAAAAACCAAGCGAAATTTTGAAAACTAAAAAAAGTAGTTTTTAAAAACTTGTATTTGTTTTTGGAATTTGATTAAGAATTCAACCATTGTACTTAAGAAAGATGCAAAACATTGTAAGAAATGGAGGGGAAATATGCTTAATTTTCAAAAACCAAAAATAAAAAAACGAAATGGTTATCAAAAAGAGCCCAAATCATTACCAAACAAGGCCTACATTTTTTAGTTTTCAAATTTTGTTTTGGTGACTAAAAACGTTTTGAACAAGTTGGTAAACTATAAGTGGAAGTAGCGTTTATATGTTAATTTTTTTAAAAAAAAACCAAAAAACAAAATGGTTATTTAATGGGTCTAAACTATTATAGTTCATAATAAATAACTGCTTTTTTAGCTCGGATGAATTCTTAGCTTGCTGCCAAAGTAAGCTTACTTCAATGATAATTGGCATATAGGCTCCCTTCCTAGAGGTCGAAGGTTCGATTATCCATTTCTGCAATTGTTGTACTCAAGAAAAATCTTAGCTTGCTAGCTGCTGCCATTGACTCCGACGAGAAAATTCTGCGACAGTTGAATTATAACTTGACATTACATGACTACTACTCTTCTTTTTTTTTTTAATTTTTTAATTTTATTTTATAAATTGTCTATATTATTTTTGTTTATTAAGCTTTTAGTTGGTTTATTTACATATATGTCACCATCCCTCTCTATTCTTTGCCGGTTTGCCCCCTTCCTCCCCCAATTTGTCTGTCCCCTTCTTCTCAAACTGTGTGGGAGCTGTTTTTCTTTTTTCTTTTTTTTTTTTCCTTAAAAAAAAAAACAGTTCTTTTGGTGGCTGGTTAAAGATTTATGTTAGGTTGTTATGTTCTTGAGAGCATTATTTTCAATTCCCATGCTACAATTGAAAAACAAAAAACAAACATCCCAAAGCAGAAACCTGTTCCAATCATTTTTTGCTGAAGTTGATTTCTCTTGTACTGTTTTCCGGTTATCCTTTTGATGGATGAGTTCAGTTCACTACACCATAGCACTTGCAGTTCTTTTATTGGATATAGTCTGTTCTATGAAAACACAAACTTCACTTCTGTAAATTGCTTTGCTTCCTCACAGGAAGCCAGAGTGGCCATTGAGCAGATAGTTATTCCAAGAGAAGAGTCTGTTGAGCTCCTCCCTAGGCCACCCCACATCCTGTCTCTTCAGATGGACCTTATTCGGAAGTATCATCTACAGTCGGAGAGGATCGGCATGGAGACGAACGCTCGTCTCCGAATCTTACCCTTGATTACTAATGTGGGTGAGAACACGAAAACGCTAGGAAAAGCAAATCCTACTACCGATCTCGATGACTTCGTTGGTTCCAATGGTGACATAAATGGAACTCTCTATAGTGTGGACAGGTTACCTTTACTTCCTGAATAGCTTTTAGATGGCTAAATTAAGATTAGCCTGTATCATGATTTCAAAAAAAAAAAAAAAAAAAAAAAAAAAAAAAAAAAAAAAAAAAAAAAAAAAAAAAAAAAAAAAGGGATAAGCCTGCATCAAACATGTAAATAATAGGTTACAACTACAATTGAACGTGTTAGCATTATTCTCATAACCTTGATTTTCATGATTAAATTTCTTTTGATGTTGAAGCTTTGGCTTTGTAGTTGTAATGTAATTACGAGTAATAAAAACCACCTTGTGTTGACTGGGAGGTCAATTAAAGGGTAGTGTAAGTAGTAAGAGCTTCAAGAGTATGAGTTCATGTCATTGACCACTTTGAATCTAATATTTTACAAATGGCCTTAGCAACCGTATGTTACTAGAATAATATAGTTGTCTAGTGAGAATAATTGAGGTATACATAAGTTGGTTCAAACACTCGTGAATCTATAAAAAAGGCTAAATCATAAAAAATGTTCTTAAACTTTATATTTTGGATAAAAAATGCTTATAAACTTTCAAAAGTTAAAAAAAAGTATCCTTAAACTTTAAAAAAGAGTTAAAAAAATGTTCTTGCCGATAGTTTTGGATTAAAATTTTGTTTAAAAAATACCTTTAAACTTAAAAAATAAAAAATAAAAAAACATCTTCACAATAAAAATCGTTAATATCTCCTTGCAAAAATAATTTTAAAATTATATAAAAAAAAAGTCTAAAATACTCATACGGTTAATATAGTGATTAATTTGTTTAAAGTTTTCTTAAGTTCAAAAAATCCAATTCTAAAACAAATTATATAGATATTTTCATTTTTTTTTTCATGTAGATATTTTATTTTTCTCTTAATTTTTCAATATTTAGCTTACACTAATTTTCTCAACAACAAAAAATTAAGTTAAATCATTAAATCACTCAAAATTTCAAAATTGAAATCTCCCATTTAAACATGTCAAAATGGTAAATAGCCAAATAAAAAAAATGTATTTGGCTATTAACACATACACTTAACTGCTAACGGATAACTTTGTTAAAACATTTAAGTCTTAAAATTCTTTGGTGCTTCTTTTATTCTATTTTTTCTTATTCTAGTCCATATACCTGAGCCGAAGTGTGCAATTTTATTTATTTACTCTTTTTATATAAATAAATGTTAATAAAAATTGGAGTAAAAGGCTATTGAAGTAAGGATGGGAGAAAAAAATAAGGAAAATACAGAAGTAAGATGGTATTAACAATTTTTGTTCATATAACAGTAAGGATATTTTTGAATTTTTTTTTTTTTTTTTTTTTTTAAGTTAAGGATATTTTTGTAACCTAAGCTTAGAAGTATTTTTTACACAAAACACTAACGATTTCCATCCAGAACTAATGGTAAGAGTATTTTTTAACTCATTTTGGAAGTTTAAGGGTATTTATGAAACTTTTAAAAGTTTAGGAATACTTTTTGTTGGGAGAAAATGGAATATATAAACTGAATACACTAGAAAATTGATTACACCTTAACTAGAAAATAGTACACTCAATGTATAGTATTCAAACTCAAATTTAAGCCAAATGATGTAACAAGGCTTAGATATGGAAATAATCAAAGACTTGAAAGAACCTTAAAACCTTTGGAGACTCAAAATGTAGTCGAGACACGCTTTTAATAAGCATTGTCCTGAAGACAATTATTCGCTCTGCACGGGTTGCAAGGGGAGTACAGTGATCGTCTCAGCAGGATACAACGACTAACTCTGGTAGAACTACAACCTTGAACTACTCGTATCTGGCAGAACTCTTGGATACTTACTTTCAACTTAACTTAAGAACAAAATAAAGAAATAAAGGAAAAAAAAAAAAAAAAAGAGAGAGAAAACTTTTCAATCTGGAATGAGATGCGACAAATGAAGAACCAAGTTGCTATTCTAGCAACTTAATAACCCTCCAAATTACAAAATAAAATCAAATAAATATAAACATTGAAACATTTGTCAATTTAACTCAATTGAGTTGTTACTTGACAAAAATCAAACATAACTCACTCAAATTGAAGAAACTACAAATTTGACTTTCATACATGTTAAATTTGTGCATGAAACATCATGTCAATTTTAAGTTTCAGTTCAATTTGAAAGTTTCTAAACAATGAATTTATTCTACACAATTAAATCCACTTTTATATTTCAATATTCAATTGTTTCACTTTCTTTCACTATATATATCCAACAATCCCCCACATGAAAGAAAGTGAGAAAAATAAAATAAACCCGTTGAGAGCAAACAGACAAGCTATGCATCAGAAGAGGTGTCTTCTGGACTTGAACCTTCCTTAAAGAATATCCATCAATTTTAGTGAAGGAATAATGAGACTAAGCTCTGAACCTATCCTTCTCATCGGTGAATTGAGACAATAGATATCATACACAACTCATCTTGTATTTTTGAGTTATATACGTTTGTGCCCATTTTGGTCCTGGACAAAAAATTCTGAATTCATAAGAGCTTTAGAGAACATAAGCCATTTGAAAAGTTTTCATAGAAGCGACCCCATTTCTGAAGGAATGGACAACCCCAACAACTTTTGCTCTCACATAGGTGATGTCGATTAAGAGTATTATGTCATTACTCCTCTTGTAAAATAAGATATCAATATAACCTTAACATCAACAGGCTACATACTCTAGAACAACATAGAAATGGAAAGAAATTATAAGTTTCTTAATGTGTCAACTATGAATTATCTAACTAGTTTGCCTATTAAACCTAGATTTTGGGATCTCCATTCAACTAGGTTAGATTACCACCAGATAACTCATTCAATAAGCTTTAGCCCAATTTCCGTCGATGTATATGTGACTTGCTCTCTTAACAATCCTTTTGTTAAAGAATCTGCAATATTCTCTTTTGATTTCACATAACCAATGAAAATTATTCCATTAGAGAGCAATTGCCTTATCAAATTATGCCTACGCCTAATATGTCGTGACTTTCCGTTATAGACATTATTCTTGGCTCTCATAGAAGTTGCTAAATTGTCACAATAAATACATATTGCACTTACAGGCTTTGGCAACAATGAAATATCTTCAAAAAAAAAAAATTTGAAGCCACTCAACTTCTTCTTCTGTTTTATCAAGAACTATAAACTCTAATTCTATAGTAGAAGTGCTACGTATGTTTTGAAGATTTTCATGATACAACTGCTCCACCTAAGGTAAAAATGTACCCACTAGTCGATTTAGTTTTCATGTCATTAGAGATTCAATTAGCATCATTAAATCCTTCAAATACATGTGGATACCTTGTATAATGCAATCCATAGGCTAGAATGTACTTCAAGTATCTTAGAACTCTAACTAACGCATATCAATGATCGTGCCCATGATTGCTGGTGTATATTGCTAACCTTCCTACTTAATAAACAATATCAGGTATTGTACAATTCATTATGTACATTAAGCTACCAATAACTCTAGAATATTATAGAGAAGACACACCTTCATCATTTTTTTTTCTTCAACTTATAATTTGGATCAATGGAGTAACTGTTGAGATTGGTGTCCTAATTCTCCCGGAGTCTCGTTGTTTGTAATTATACACATTGTTTTATGAATAAAATAATTATTATTTCATTCTGGTATTTACTCATATCCAATAAACAAAGCTTCATGGTTATCTTATGTAAACTTAAGCATGTATATGTGATATACAAGTGGATCATGCCTTGAGTGATAACCTAAATAGGTCTGTAGTATAAGAATTAAGGTGGGATACCTGATCCTAGTGACACTACAGATACAGCTCACTTTGTAGAGGTTTGCAAGTGTTGTAAACTACTACAGATGGTAGATCCTGACCATTCATGTGGAGACATGCGAACAGGGGTGTCCTATACAAAGAGTTTGTATAAGACCGGACCACGAGATGACTAGACTCTGTATATAACGTCGTTGATACTAAAGACTTACATCTCACCTAAATAACCATAGGTGACACGATCTCAATCCTGAGTGTTCTGAGAACTCCTGCCTTTGAGGGCGGTTCTTTGATTAGTATGGGTGAGAGTGACCCGATTGCCAACTCAATATGCCTTCCTTTTTGGGGACTTGTCTGATTTGGGAGCTAGGAACTCAATTACACAATATGGAATTCACTTCTTCCCCGAAGCAGGGGTAAGTAGATAGATTGCTCCCTTAAGGGCTAATTCCGGAGCTTGAACATAGTGGCCACAACTTCTCTTTGGAAGAGAGGACTCAGTCATAGTGGGACAATGACTTATGTTCATTAGAAGATTTAGTGGTACTTAAGGAGTTAGATGTAACTACAAGGGCATAACGGTTATTGGTCGAGTTGTACTTACGAGCAATCTGTGAAGGGTTGTCACACTATTATTGGTTAAAATGGACACATAATATATTTGTGGTAAGGAGAGTTCAGCTGTCGATCTTTAGTGGAGTGCTTGACAGTTAACGGATGGTTGATCCCGTGACTAAAGAGTTTAGTTAGTTATTCACATATTGTTGGAGCTTCGAGCTACAGGTCCATAAGGTCCCTTTGGTAGCTCAATGGGTTCAAGTTGAGAGTGGTGTTGATTTTAAATGTTCAAATTAACAAGAGGTAATTCGATTATATATGATATGATCGATATAGTGTATGAGATACATCAAGTGGAGGATTAATGTAAATGAGATTTATATAAGTGTCATGGATTAGAAAAAAAAGCTATGGTTTATATGTTTCATAAGATGAAATATTAAAACTATGGGTTATAATATATTATGGTAAGTTAGTTATCATTTATATTTATAATAATATTAATTATTGGATAATTATCTATTTTTCTCTAATAACCAATTGAGTCGGAGGTTATTGGTGGTTTCATGGTAACCGTGAGATAAAAGGAAAAATGTTTTCCTATTTTTAGTAAGGATTTACAAAATTGTTAATTTGAATTTTTCATTCTTGAAAAATACTCAAGGAGAAGTTGTCAAGTAAATCAGTTACTCAACGATAGCTTGGAGTTAGCTAAACAATCGTGGAATGTTCTTACTGTTAGGGTTGATACCCTAAAGTCTCGTGTCCTGTAGTTTGTAAATAGTTTATATGAACGCTTGTGTTGTATAATATGATATTTACTTCACATCTTGTATTTTTGCTCAGTTGTTTGCTTTACCACAAACTAATAAACATAAAATTCCTGGTTATCTGTATGTGACTCAAGCATGTATGTGATGACATACAAGTGGATCATATCTTGAGTGATAACCAAAATGGTCTATAGTATATAGATATAGGAGGGAAACCTTGTCCTAGTAACTCTACGGATACGACCCGCTTTGTGGAATGGTCACAAGTGTTGTGACTTATCACAGATGGTCTGATCCTGATCATTCATGTTGGGGACATGCGAACGGGGACGTCCTATACAAAGAGTTTGTATAAGACTTGACCACGAAGTGTGATGACATGCAGAAATGCATGTCATCTTAGGCCTTTTATTTAGAATTATGAAGGCTGTTGAGCAGAACATGCGACAATTATGTTAGGAATTCACGAGAAAATGAGTTTGCGGCATTCAGCATTGAGAATCTCGGCTAACCTATTATTATGTGTTATTATGCGTTCAATTGTCTATTTTGTAGCTAATGCAGGAAGTGGACACAAATGCGGAAGCCGGGCTACTGCATAGATGACCGCATGCGGAGAAACTCTCCATCGCAAGGGCGAATGCATACGATCAACACATGGGTGTTGCGGTGATCAGTCGCATACGTCCATCGCTTAGGAGTTGCAATCATCAAGCGATTGCGGTCATCATGTAAAGTTGCAGTATTAAGCGAATACGGTCACTATACGATTGCGGCTACACAATAACGCATAATAGAGGGATCAACGCAAGGTTGGTAGAATAGATGCATCTCTCGGGAAAATCAATGTTGAAATTTCACCTACCACGCCATTAGCAGCAGAGATTCAGAAAAAGACTAACGTGTCGTGAATGTCAGAATCAGAGCAGTCCATTAATGTTGTCGGCGATCAAGTTCTATATATAGAAGTCGATGAGCAGAAATTCAGGTCATCCAGGGTCTTTCACCTGAGGCTCGCCTTAGTGCGGATCCCTGTGATTCAGACTAACGCGTGAGAAAGAAGCTTGAGAGTTCTTCATCTCCTTCATCCATTTCGAGTGACGACCGAAGCCTTCAATTAGAGCTAGATCTCGAGAGAGTCAGTTCCACCGCCGGCAGCCTTGACACACATCTACTGAAAGCAAGACATTGCTTCCAGTTGGTCATTTCATTTTCTCTTCTTTTCTTATATTGTATTGTATCACATTTTGGGATTAAGGAATTAATACATTATGTGTTCAATGAATTTCTATGTCTCCTTCGATTCCATCTCCATCTTCTTTACTTAGCATCCTTAACTTTCATTGCATCACTTAGTGAGATTGCTAAAGTATCGCATACTTAGTCATGTGAATTAGAGATATGAAGCATGTAGCAAACCACCGAGAGGTGTGCGTTGTGTGAGTGTGTGAGAAAACCTTATTTGCTTAGTGCGAAGCTGTAGCAACGCTTGTCTATGAGTAAAGTCAGCAACAACTAACTGCCTGGGAAGGTAAATGGTTGGACGCATCAAGTAATATAAGCTATTGTTCACTAGAGATAGGAATAATTTTGTGTTAGCCAAGTTTATGTGGTTACCTTGTCTTATGTATGCGTCCATCACACCTTTAGAGCTACTCGAGAGAGAGTCTAAAGAAAGAACCTAAGACTTGAGAGAGCTAAGTTAGAATCGATGCTCGAAAGAGCTAGATTAGGTTTGCATAAGCAAGAATGGAGACTTAGGAATAAGCTTCGTTTGCTATTATACAGCGTATGCACCCTATGGAGAGGACAATGGCTGCGTCCAAGAAGTAGGATATGGTGGCTGTATGCGGTCATCCCGACCCTTTTGCATACACATCGCATACGTCTCAGATTTAGGCTTTTAGTGTGTGTAGCATGATTGCATGGCTTGCGTTGGCTGAGGTTGCCCTTGCGGTCACTCTTAAGGGTTGCGATGAAGACATCTTCACATTTTATCTATTTTCCCATCCATTCATTTCACTCAACAGTTGTCGTGTCTCTACCTCTCATTCATACTTCTCATTGCATTGTCTGTTAGTTAGGAGTAGGAGTAGTGTTAGCATAAAAACCCCTCCATCATTCTTTTATTCAACCGCCGCATACACATTATCGCATACGTCTAGCTACAAGTCCCTGAGTTCGACCTCGGATCACCCGAGAAACTTGCATTCGTGTTATACTTGGCGTGAGTGCAAGAAAACTTATGACAAGAACGCATGGTCATCGCATACATTCGTTAACGCATAATTCATTCCAACGCATGACCACTGAAACATGATAATCAACGCATACATTAAGCACATGCAATGTATATTGCATTCACTTAATTTTAGTTATCAAGTCCTTGACGATTTCGTAATCTAAATTTTTGTCAATTAACGTCTCGTTATATAACACCGTTCATGACAGAGACTTCACTTCACTAGGATGACCATAGGTAATATGACCTCAATCCTGAGTGAGTTGGGAACTCCGCCATTGAGGGCGGTCCTTTGATTTGTATGGGTGCGAGTGGTTAGGTCGTTGATTCAAACCTTACCATTTTGGGGATTCGTCTGATTTGGGAGCTGGAAACTCAGCTACACAAGATGAAATTTACTTTTTCCCCGAGGTAGGGGTAAGTAGATAGATAGCTCCCTTAAGGGCTGATTCCGGGGCTTGAACGATGTGGCGCCACACACCTTCTTTTGGCCCAAGAAGTGTTCACACATAGTTGGACTATGTTGTATTGTTCATTAGAGGAATCAGTGGTACTGAAGGAGTGAGATGTAACTAAGGGGCAAAACGGTAATTTGGCCCAACTGTACTTACGAGCATCTGTGAAGACTCATCGTACTCATGATTCAGTATATCCAATGGACATAGAAATATATCTGTGGTAAGAAGAATTCAGTTGTTGGTCTTTAATAGAATGCCTAACAGTTAACGGATGGTGGATCTTGTGGCTAAAGAGTTTAGTCAGCTATTCACGAGCCGTTAGAACTTCGAGTCACAGGTCCATTAGGTCCCCTGGGTAGCTTGGATAAAGTCAAGAACCAGTGCTTGGGTAAATTTGAAATGTTCAAAGTGACAAGAGGAAGTTCGATTATATATGATATAATTAGACTGGTTAATTATATATGATATAATTGGCTAAATGTATGAGATACATTATTTTGGTGAAAATTAGATATAAATATGATTTATATCAAGTAGAGGAGTAAATACTATAGTAGATATGTGATATCAAACTATAGGATAAAAATATAATATGATTATATTTATTATTAATTAATTGGTTAATTATATGATAATTATTCCAAAAATCACATTTGGACGTGGGTTAGTGGAAATGAGTCGGTTATTGTAACCGATGAAATAAAAATGAAATTGTTTCATTTTTTAATCGCCTGTCGTCGTCGTCCAAAAGAAAGAGTGAGAGCGCGTTGGTAGTATGGTAAACGATCGCTTAAAGAATCGAGAGCCTATACGATAGTTGCCTCGCACCTAAACGATCGCACGTTATTTCCTATACGATCG
>NC_052357.1:88212586-88251907 GCF_009727055.1 Benincasa hispida
ACACGATCGCGTGATATACGATATGAAGGCGCTCGCTAAGCGATAGTTTAGGCGATGGTGCTTTTTCGTATCGTAGTCGTTTAAACGATTGTATAAGGCTTGCGTTGTGCGGAGCGCACTAGACGATCATTTACCTCGGGCTCCATCGCTTAGTAAAAGTTACACGATCGTTACTAAACGATCGTTTAGCTCTGGGAGCGTAGGCAAACAATAAAGCAAATTGTTTGTTCTTTCGTGTAGATGATCGCGAGGAGTTTGGTGCACGATGGTTGGAGACACACTACTTCGTCCGGACGGTTCAAGACCCGGTTCGCATGTTTTGAATCAGAGATTCCTTGGTCTTGTAATAGTTAGCTTTAGTTTTGTGGATTTGAGGCAATTTTACCCGATTCATTAACATTGGTTTATTATACTTGTGCTGTATGGTGTTTATATGACAAAATGTTTGACATATAGTTTAAAAAGCCACCTTAGATTGTGCAATTATTCATGCATCATGTATTATAAATGTTATAATCTAGTATGAAGAAATTACATGAAAGCATACGCATGCATCATGAAATATAAGAGTTATATTTTGCATGCAGTGAGCATAATCATGCATCATCCTTTTATTATAAGTGTTATAGTCTAAGGGTGAATGAAAGCATGTTGTGCTTGTTTCATTGCTGTTTTTGTATAAGCGTTATATAAAAGAAGTAGCAATGAATGAACAATGCATTGAGCATGACACTTAGGTTGTTTATAATCGTTATGAATATCTTGCATGTCTTAGCTCTGCATTGTGGTTTTGATTGTTTCCGTTTATAGCTGTTAAAAAGGAAATTAGAACTAAAATCGATAAGAAATAGTTACATTCAGACTTAGGGTGAACTCACGTTTTTTAAAAGGGTTTTAAAATTGGATTGAGATAGACCTAAGTTCAAATGATTCTAAAGAGTTTAGTAACCTAGATTAATCTTTTAAAATCGGTTTAATAGGATTAAATGGATTGGCATAAAAGATTAAATTTGTTTTAAATCTATCTATAAGAGACCTTTTGTCTAAGGCAGGTTCTGTCTAGGCTGGGGTTCTTAAGCTGACAGAAACAAAACACCCTTACCTAGGAACCTACCTGGAAAGGTGAATTAGATAGATTTTCTACAAGCATGCGACAATTGATCAAAGACTCCACTAAAGAGTTTAATGGATGATGATCAAAAGTTGTTTAACTATCTAAGGTAAAGTTACTCTTGGGAAAACCTAAAAGTCACTTAGTTAAAATCCTTAGCCATGTTTTTTTCTAAGTAAACTAAACCCTAGGTTATAAAATATTCAGTGGGAGGAATAGATGTATCTGATATGTCTATGATTCCACTCACGTTTCTCCCTGTATGTTCACACCGTGAGATTCATGCTTGGCCTCATGGTGCTCTGGGAGCATCTCCCTTTGGATGGTGTTTGCATGAGCCAATATCAAAGTGGACGGAGAAAGTGTTTATAGTAAATGGGTGAAGGATGTGTGTCAACACGTCCTATGATCTCTATCATTGGTTCACACCATGAGATCATTCTGTACTCCCTCATGGCGCCCTGGAAGCGCCCCCCCTTCGGATGGGTTATGTACAATTGGTCAAGATCAACGTGAACTCCAGAAATGGATAAGGTTGCCTTAGGTTTTGCCCCAATCGGATTTTTTCCCTTCGAATTGGCTGCTTGGGGCGAATCTCTAGGGCCTAAAATGGTGGGTCACACTCAAGAGAGATTGTTAAGTAAGTTAATGATCTCTTGACCAAATCAATGATGGCTAGCTGTTATAGGAGCAAGAGTTGTTCTGGTATTAATGATTGGTTGAGAACTTCTCAATTCAGAGGAGGGATAATTGACCTCACTTCGGCAACTTTTGTCCTAAACCTTTGAAGCGTCATTACCAAACTAGATGTCACACGGGGTTCATATTAGTTTTGCTAAAACCTTATTGGATGTTGTTTGTTCTACAACGGGTATTTTCTTAAAACCTAACATAGGTCAATGTGTTTTTCTTTTCAGCAACTCGTTAGTATTTTCATTTAGTGCTTTTAATATGACTGATTACATACAGTGGAAAGAATCGTGTAAAATGTATTTCGTGGCAAACAACCTTGAATTTGTCATGGTTGAGGAGTGTCTTTAAGTCTTGACCCTTGATGCACCACAAAGTGTTCGCATTGCATATGAGGTGTGGATGAAGGCTAATTCATTGGCCCGACTTCACATTTTGGCTAATATACCTGATGTTTTGGCCAAAAGGTTGAGCACATGTTCATTGCACGCGAGATCATGGACTCGTTGCAAGATTTATTTGAACGTCAGTTCTTACTTGTTGAGCATGAAGGGATGGATGACGAAACCAGTAGTGTTAGTTGTTCTGACACTGATCCCACTACTCTCCAAAAGAGAAGGAAAGACAGTAAATCTGATTTATTGATCTTGGAGACGTATTTGGTAGAGAATGATGATTCTGCCTGGATCTTAGATTTGGGTGCTACCAATCATGTCAGTTCCTTTTACCAAGGATTCAGTTCCTAGAAAACGTTGCCACAGAGAAAGATGACTCTTAGAGTCGGTACTAGTGAGGTCATTTCAGTTGTTGCTATAGGTAGGCTGAAGTTATTTGTTGATAAGAAACGTTATCTATTACTGGATAATGTTTTCGTAGTTCCTCATATTAAGAGGAATTTGATCTCGGTTTCTTGTCTCATTGAACAAGACTACACCGTCTTCTTTTCTGAGAATAAAATGTTTATTTTCAAGAATGTAATGGAGATTGGTTATGGTTCAATGGAAAATAACTTATATGTACTAAGGCCGTTAGTCAAAAAAAGCCTTGTTTTCAAAAAAAGTCTTGTTTAACACTGAAATGTTCAGTACGACAACAACAGCTAAAAGACCAAAGGTTTCTTCTAAGGAAAACACCTATCTTTGGCATCTAAGATTAGATCACATCAACCTCAATAGCATTGAGAAGTTGATGAAAAGTGAAATTCTAAAGATTTTAGAAGAAAACTCCTTGTCGGTATGTGAATCATGTCTCGAAGGCAAGATGACCAAACGACCTTTTACTGGAAAAGGTTACAGAGCCAAGGAAGCCTTGGAGCTTGTACATTAGACCTTTGTATTCCGATGAATGTTAGAGCTCGAGGTGGGTATGAATATTTCATCTCTTTCATAGATGATTATTCAAGATTCGGGTATCTTTACCTAATGCAACGTAAGTCTGAAGCCCTTGACAAGTTAAAGGAGTATAAGGCTGAAGTTGGAAACTTTTTAGGTAAGAAGATAAAAACACTACAATCTAATTGTGGTGGAGAGTATATGGACCTCCAATTCCAGAACTATATGATAGAACATGGAATTGCATCCCAACTCTCGGCCCCTGGTACACCTTAGCAAAATGGTGTATCGGAAAGGAGAAATAGAACCTTGTTGGACATGGTTCAGTCTATGATGAGTTATGCTCATCTTCCAAACTCGTTTTAGGGTTTTGCAGTAGAGACTGCATGCTATATCTTGAACAACATTCCCTCGAAAAGTATTTCTAAAACACCTTTTGAGTTATGGAGAGGTCGTAAAAGTAGTTTATGCCACTTCAGAATTTTGGGTTGTCCGGCACATGTGCTCGTGACTAACCCAAAGAAGTTGAAATAACATTCGAAGGTTTGCCTCTTTGTAGGCCACCCCAAGGAAACGAGAGGTGGATACTTCTATGATCCAAGTGAGAATAAAGTGTTTGTTTCTACAAATGCTATCTTTTTGGAAGAAGACCACATCCGGTATCATAAGTTACGAAGTAAGCTCATTTTGCGTGAGATTGAGACTGCTGAAGGTTCAACAAGAGTTGTTGAACAGACCGATAGATCAACAAGAGTTGTTGAGGTCTATACATATAGTTAACCAACTCAAAAGTTGAGACTGCCTCGACGTAGTGGGAGGGTTATGAATCTACCAGATCGCTACATGGGTTTAACTGAAGCCCAAAACATCATTTCGAATGATGAGGTCGAGGATCCGTTGTCTTTTAAGAAAACGATAAGGATGTTGACAAAGATGAATAAATTAAAGCCATAAACCAGGAAATATAGTCTATATACTTCAATAACGTTTAGGAGTTTGTTGATCCACTTGATGGGGTAAGACCTATTGGGTGTAAGTGGATCTATAAGTGAAAAAGAGGTGTAGATGGAAAAGTGCAAACCTTTAAGACTCGACTCGTGGCAAAGGGTTATATCCAGGTTGAAGGAGTTGACTATGAGGAAACTTTCTCACCTATTGTCATGCTCAAATCTATTAGGATACTTCTATCCATAGCCACATTTTATGATTATGAAATATGACAAATGGACGTCAAGACTACCTTTCTTAATGGTAATCTTGAGGAGACCATCTATATGACTCAACCAGAGGAGTTCATAGTTCCAGATCAAGAGCAAAAAGTTTGCAAGCTTAATAGATCCATTTATGGGCTGAAACAAGCGTCTCGATCATGGAACATTAGATTTGACATTGCCGTCAAGTCGTTTGGCTTTAATCAGAACGTTGATGAGCCTTGTGTCTACAAGAAGATCATCAACAGCTCAGTAGCTTTCCTAATATTGTATGTGGATGATATCTTACTCATTGGGAATAATGTAGGGCATCTGACTGACATTTAGAAATGGCTAGCTGCTTAGTTCCAAATGAAAGATTTGGGTGAGGCACAGTATGTTCTAGGGATCCAAATCATTTGGGATCGTAAGAAAAAATGGTTAGCCCCGTCTCAGGCATCGTACATCGATCAAATGTTGATCAGGTACATGATGCAGGATTCTATGAGGGGTTTGTTACCCTTCAGGCATGAAATCATTTTGTCTAAGGATCAATGTCCTAAGGCACCTCAAGAGATTGAGGAGATGAGTCGAATTCCCTATACTTCAGCTGTAGGAAGCTTAATGTATGCAATGTTGTGTACCAGACCCAACATTTTCTATGTAGTAGGGATTGTCTGTCGGTATCAGTTCAATCCAGGATTTGATCACTGGACGGCATTCAAGACGATCTTCAAGTATCTTCGGAGAATAAGGGACTACATGCTCATGTATGGGGATAAGTATCTGATCCTTACAGTATATACGGACTCTGTTTTTCAGACTGATAGAGATTCTCGTAAATCGTCATCGGGGTCAGTTCTCACTCTGAATGAAGGGGTTGTAGTGTGGTGAAGCATCAAGCAAGGATGCATCATGCACTCCACTATGGAAGCCGAATACGTAGCTACTTGTGAAGCAGCTAAGAAAGCTGTTTGGCTGAGGAAATTCCTTTCAGATTTGGAAGTTGTTCCAAATATGGATTTGTCTACCACTCTGTATTGTGATAACAGTGGGACTATGGTAAATTCAAAGGAGCCTCGGAGTCATCGTCGAGGTAAGCATATAGAGCGAAAATACTACTTGATCAAGGAGATCGTGCATCGCGGTGATGTGATAGTCACGAAGATCGCATCGGAGCACAATGTTGCTGATCCCTTTACAAAGGCTCTCACGACTAAAGTGTTCAAGGGTCACCTAGAGAGTCTGGGTCTGCGAGACATGTGGCATCTTTTCTAAGGAAAGTGGGAGATGATACCTGTCTCTTATACACATCTAGATGTGTATAAGAGACAGCACCTGGAGAGTCTGGATTCGCAAGACATGGGCCATCTTATCTAAGGAAAGTGGGAGATGATACTGGGGTATGCTCTAGTTTATTTTATATTGTACATGTTTTTCTTGTATTGTACATTAGTCTCCTGAGACATTAGGATAAGTGGGAGATTGTTGGGATTGGAGTCCTAATTCTCCCAGAGTCTCGTTATTTGTAATTATACACATTGTTTTATGAATAAAACAATTGTTATTTCATTCTGACATTTACTCATATCCAATAAACAAAGCTCCAAGGTTATCTTATGTAAACTTAAGCATGTATATGTGATATACAAGTGGATCATGTCTTAAGTAATAACCTAAATAGGTCTGTAGTATAAGGATTAAGGTGGGATACCTAATCCTGGTGACACTACGGATACGACCCGTTTTGTAGAGGTTTGCAAGTGTTGTAAACTACTACAGATGGTAGATTCTGACCATTCATGTGGAGATATGCGAGTAGGGGTATCCTATACAAAGAGTTTGTATAAAACCAGACCACGAGATGACTAGACTCTGTATATAACGCTGTTGATACTGGAGACTTACAACTTACCTAAATGACCCTAGGTGACACAACCTCATTCTTGAGTGTTTTGGGAACTCCTGCCTTTGAGGATGGTCCTTTAATTAGTATGGGTGAGAGTGGCCAGATTGCCAACTCAACATGCCTACCTTTTTGGGGACTTGTCTGATTTGGGAGCTGGGAACTCAATTACACAAGATGGAATTCATTCCTTCCCCAAAGTAGGGGTAAGTAGATAGATTGCTCTCTTAAGGGCTGATTCCAAGGCTTGAGCATAGTGGCCACAACTTCTCTTTGGAAGAGATGACTCAGTTATAGTAGGACTATGACTTATGTTCATTAGAGGATTCAGTTGTACTTAAGAAGTTAGATATAACTACAGGGGCATAACGGTTATTCCCTGAACTGTACTTACGAGCAATCTGTGAAGGGTTGTCACACTGTTGATTGGTTAAGATGGACATATAATATATCTGTGGTAAGGAGAGTAGTGGAGTGCCTGGCAGTTAACAGATGGTGGATCCCGTGACTAAAGAGTTTAGTCAATTATTCACATACCGTTGGACTCCTTGGTAGCTCAATGGATTCAAGTTGGGGATCAATTCTTGGTGTTGATTTGAAATGTTCAAATTAACAAGAAGTAATTCGATTATATATGATATGATCGGTATGGTGTATGAGATACATCAAATGGAGGATTAATGTAAATGAGATTTACATTAAGTGCCATGAAATAGAAAAAGAGCTATGGTTTATATGTTTCATAAGATGAAATATTAAAACTATGGATTATAAATATATTATAATAAGTTAGTTATCATTTATATTTATAATAATATTAATTGTTGGATAATTATCTCTTTTTCTCTAATAACCAATTGAGTGGGAGGTTATTGGTGGTTTCATGGTAACCGTGAGATAAAAGGAAAAATGTTTTCCTATTTTTAGTAAGGATTTTCAAAATTGTTCATTTGAATTTTTCACTCTCGGAAAATACTCACGGAGAAGTTGTCAAGTAAATCAGTTACTCAGCGACAGCCTGGAGTTAGCTAAACGATCGTGGAGTGTTCTTACACGATAGACACTCAGCTAGACGATAAGCTAAACGATCGCATAGCTTTTGCTAGACGACCGCATAGCTTTTTCTAAACAATTGGGGATCGACCTATACGATAGGTTATTCCATCTCCCACTTGCTCAATCGTTTACGATTGTGGTTCCTCCATTTTTCTGCCTCTAACCAAGTCCACACAGAGCCCACCCTCTGGATTCTCACAATGAGAATACCAAGGTAACCTTCTTGGTGGTGTCATACTCAATTCGATACTGTTGAGGTTCTGTGGAGGCCATTCGCGGTGTTCGGGGTGTTCGTGACCTTGATGTTGCTGTGATCGAGCATTCGTGATCAAGGAACTTGAAGATGAGTCTACAAAGGTTTGTTAATTCTTCCATTGATTTGTAGTAAAGGATGTTGTGATTTCTATTTTATGCATAACCGCATGTTTCCATTCGTGATTGTAATTGTAAAGTTCATATACGATTGAAATTTGGAAAGATCCTTCCGCTGCTCATGAAAATCCTCGTGTTAGATTTCCTTCAATAACAACCGGCTTAATCTCAAAATGATCAAATTTTCTCAGCACCTTCTCTATATATTGAGATTGAGAAAGTATGTATCCACTTAAATTTCTTGTTATTCAAATCCCAAGGATAACATCAGCAAGACCAATGTCTTTCAAATCAAAGTTGGATTTCAACATCCTTTTAGTAGAATCAATGGCACTTCTAATTGAGTCCATTATCAACATATCACCGACATACAAGCAAACAACGACACATTCTTGATCTATAATTTTAACATAGACATATTTATCACACTCATTTATCTTAAATCCATTTGATAATATATAGTGTGATCAAACTTTTCATGTCATTGTTTGAGTGCTTGTTTCAACCCATAAAGAGACTTGACAAGTTAACAAACTTTGTCTTCAAGTCCTTTAACAACAAACCTTTCATGTTGTTCTATATAGATTTCTTCATCAAAATCTCTATTTAAAAATGTAGTTTTACATCCATTTGGTGTATTTCCAAATTTTGTAAAGCTATTATTGCAATTAACATTCTTATATATGTAATCCTCATTACTGGAGAATACGTATAAAAGAAATCTAACCGTTCTTTTTTACAAAAGCCTTTAGCTACTAAGCGAGCTTTGTACTTATCAATAGTACCACCAACCATCAGCTTTCTCTTAAAAATCCATTTACTCCCAATTGGTTTACTTCTAGGAGGTAAATCAAATAGTACACAAGTATTGTTATGTAAAATGGATTCTAGCTCACTATTGATAGCTTCTTTCCAATAAGGTACATCAAAAGATGATACAACTTCTTGAAAAGTCTTGAGGCCCGCCTTCTATTATCTAAATTATGAAATCATGTAAAAAAAAAAGAAAGAAAGAAAGAGTAGCTTTCTTAGCTCTTTTGCTTCTTCTAGGTTAAGATTAGTAGTCTGATCGTCTTAATCTTTTTTAAAGTTGGCTTCATTAATTTTTTTGGCACCATAATTTTGTGTCCTTCCTATTTTAAAGGAAAAATATCCTCAAAGAATTCATCCTCAATTGATTCCATTATGGTATTATTATTAATATCAGATATTTTTTATTTAATCACCGTGAATCTATAAGTAGCACTATGCATTGCATATCTTATAAAGACACAATCAATTATCTTAGACCCAAGTTTGGTTCTTTTTGGTAAAGGAACTTGTACATTTGTCAAACACTTCCACACTTTCAGCATATGATATGAGTGTAACTTTCCATTCCACACTTCATAAGGTGATTTATTAGTTCTCTTGTGTGGAATTCCATTTAGTACAAAATTTGTTGTCAGCAAAGCTTCCCCCCACAAATTATGAGGTAAACCTGAACTATTCAACATGCAATTAACCATGTCCTTTAAAGTTTGGTTCTTTCTTTCAGCTATACGATTTGTTGTGGTGTATAAGGTGTCGTATTTTGATGGATTATATCATTAATTTCACAAAGTTCACAAAGTGATGATGATTTATATTCACCACCTCTATCTAATCTAAGCACCTTTATTTTCTTCTCAAGTTGGTTTCAACTTCTGCATTATATATTTTAAAAACATTAAAGGTTTCATCTTTACTATGTAATAAATATACGTGGTAATTTTTACTATAATCACCAATGAATATGACAAAATATCTCTTACTACCTGATGTAGCAGTACTTTTTATGTTACATACATCACTGTGGATTAAATCAAGTAACTCATTACTTCTTTCCACAGATAAAAATGACTTTCAAGTAAACTTTGATTCAAAACAAACTTCGCATTTATGTCTATCACTAATGTTAAAATTCGACAATAGTCATAAACTTACCATTCTATTTAAAGAAGATAATTGACATACCCCAATCTAGAATGTCAAATATCATAACTCAACAATATAAGCAAAAGAGTTGATATTATTATTATTCTTTGGTATTTGTGCCAGTACATTCAGTTTGAACATGTCATCACTTAGATAGCCTTTTCCCACTTTCATATCCCCATTTTTTTAAAAAAAATATCAGACTCGAATATAAGCTTGAGCCTATTTTTGTTAAATAGAGTTTCTGACACTATATTCTTTCGGATCTCTGGCACATGCCACATATCATTGTAGGTAAGTATTTTTCCAGAAGCCCATGTTAGTAGGACTTTGCCTTTACCTTTCACAGAGACAGTTGAAACATTTCCCATGTATAGCTTATCGCTGTCATCTAGCTTCTCATATATAATGAACAATGACTTGTCCTTACAAATGTGCCTAGTAGCACTAGTATCAATCCACGAACCTTTGTGTTTGAAGCTATATTTATCTAAAAAATGATGACAACCAAATCGTTATTTTCCATGGCATTAGACTGATTGTTGGAACTTTTTTCCTTCTTGCGTTTGCACATTGCAACAGTATGACCACTCTTACCACAAACCTAGCAATTTCCTCAAATGTGCTTGCAAGCATCATACCTTGACCTATGATTTGCATTTTACTTCTTGAAATTATGCTTCTGGGTTATTCTTTTAAGCTTCAACAATGTGAGCCTTAACTTCAACTTCTAACATAGTTTTATCTCATTTTCTGTTTTCCTTTTCTATATAGAGTTTTTCCACGAGGTTCTCCATGGATAACTCCTTTCGCTTGTGTTTGAGATAGCACTTGAGGTCCTTTCAGGAAGGAGGCAACTTTAATCAGAACAACTTGTAATAGCTCACTGATGTCTAATTCTTCACTTTGCAAATCACTGATGATAATTTACAATTCTTCCATCCCATTGACTACCAACTTGGTATTAATCATTTCATAATCTAAGAATTTTTCCACGAAGGAATTTCTTAGTACTAGCATTTTCCAACTTGTACTTCTTGTTTAATGCCTCTCACAATAGTTTTGATGTATTGTGGGCATTGCAATAAACGTTATATAAAGTGTCCTCAAGACCACTAAGTATATAATTATGGTACAAGAAGTTCGAGTGCATCCATGCTTGTTTTGCAGCTTTCGTTTCAAGAGTTATAGCTTCTGGTGGGGTCATTGGGCAATCTTCCTTCAAAATGTGAGCAAGATTTAGTGTGGTGAGATAAAAGATCATCTTCTGTTTTCGTCTCTTGAAGTTGTCTCCTTTGAACTTTTCTAGTTTTTAAGCATGAGGTTTGACAATGGACGATGCCATCATAGCAGATGTAGCGACATTGGTGGAGGAGTTTGCATCCATCGATTCAGATATTAATTGTCTTCAGATTGTTGGGAGAAAATAGAATATATGAACTAAATACACTATAAAACTAGTTACACCTCAATTAAGAAATAGTACACTCAATATATAATATTCAAACTCAAACTTAAGCCAAATGATATAATAAGGCTTAGATATGGAAATAATCAAAGACTTGAAAGAAGCTCGAAAACTTTGGAGACTCAAGACATAGTCGAGGCATGCTTCTGGTAAGCGTTGTCCTGAAGATAATTATTTGCTCTGCACAGGCTGTAAACAGACTACAATGATCGCCTCAACATGATACAACAACTAACTCCGTAGAACTGCAACCTTGAACTACTTAGATCTGGCAGAACTTTTGAATACTTACTCTAAACTCAACTTAAGAACAAAATAAAGAAAGAAAGAAATGAGATAACTCTTCAATTTGGAATGGGATGCTATAAATGAAGAACCAAGTTGCTATTTAGGCTAGCGACTCAATAACTCTCCAAATTAAAAAAAAAAAAAAAAAATACAAAAATTAAATCATTTATCAAATTTAACTCAATTGAGTTGTTACTTAACAAAAATCAAACAAAACTCATTCAAATTAAAGAAATTACAAATTTAAATATCATACATTGTGCACGAAACATCATGTTAATTTGGAGTTTCAATCCAATTTGAACATTTATAAACAACGAATTTAATCTACACAATTAAATCCATTTTTATGTTTCAATGTTCAATTGTTTCACTTCCTTTCACTATATATATCCAACATTTTTTTTTTAATAAAATATAAAGTTTAGAGGTATTTTATATAATTTAGCCTAAAAAGTTTGTAGTTAATATGTTTTTCATGGTTTAAATAGAAATGGAGTAAGAAATAAAATGTTTAAATGAAAATATAATAATATGACAAATTGAGATGATGTGATAATTCATATTTAATTTTATAGATAGGGCAAAAGAGTCTTCTTTTCTGAGTCTATCCTTTCGACTACATTTACTCTAAGATAGTCTAGGGATTTCTCCTTCCTACCCTTGAAGTAGATACATATATTCTCAATAAAAAATATAAATATTTTGGATCATTGATATGAGTTCAGGTTAAAGTAAAAATGTTTGGAATTTTCATTGAAAATTTCTCAAATAGTTATCATAACTAGTATTTGTGAGACTATCTAGTTTACTCACATGACTAAAATTCGAATAAAACTTTGACATAACTTGTTAGGTTAATGGATCGTTTATATCTCTATAATTATACGTTATCATTCATTTTGAGCCTAAGAATATAAGATCTTACCTTGGGATCTATTCTAAAAACTTCTAAGCCTAATAACTAAAGCTATATAACTCTTCCTTATAAATGTACGATCCTTTTTTCTATTTGAATTTCAATCATTCTTCTAACAGCATTAAAGTGGGATAGATTGTTCTTTCCCATGGAATCTTTAAATTTATTTCATTGGCTTAAAAAACACAACTAGGAATGGTGCATGCATCAAAACAATGTGTCCTAATACCCATTATAAAGATTGGGATTTCTTTGTTTATTAAGTCCATTAATACCTAAAACTTTTGGAAGTTCCACCAATTACATTGGATGAAATTTAACCAATAGAAATTGTACGGACACATCATATTATAGTTTGAAGGTCTACCAACCCCAATCCCCTAGAATTTTATTCCACTATTTTTTCCATGTAGGCACTCTCCCCAACTATAAGAACCCTAAAATAAAGAAGCCCCACTTCCTTTTTAACATTGTTCTTTTTAAAACTTTACAATATCAAACTCAAAAGCTTTACAATTCATTATGCCAGAGTGGAAAAAGTACTAATTTTTCAGTGTCATATTTGTATAATCCAAGTGTTCTTATGCAAATATTATATGAGGATATAAACCATTATTTTTGTTTGTACTAGTAATCATTTAATGCATTTTTACTATTGATATTGGATCACTAATGGATTTTAAATCATAGAAAATCTCATTTTATTTTATTTGTGTAGATCAAGCGACATTAAAAATATTTAATGTGTTGGCATTTAGTTTTTCACTAAGGGTTAAAACTTTAAAAAGCATTATTAGAAACAAAATTGAAGAATAGTATATACTTTTAGGATTTAAGGATAAAACAACTTTATATATAATATACTTTTTTTTTTACATGACATTTAGATTATTATTCTAGTGTCACCAGGAGAAATAAATAGATAAATATATTAGAGATTTGAGTTGTTGTCTCATCCTAAAATTTGCACTAAATGAGCAACTCTTTGTTAGTCACTAATTTAAGTTTTATGAGTGAGGATTAAAGGGTTGAAATGATCATTAGGCATTTAGATTCAAATGATAGGCTGATAATTAAAGTCAAACTCTTATTTTAAAAATGAAAAGTTCATACCTGTTTAGGGGGGTCAAAGTCAACAATGTGTGGGACATTCCCATTGATAAAAAAAATATTACCTTTAAATAAATTTAAAAAAAAATCTAAAAAAGCAAAGAAAAAAAAGAAAAGAGAGAAACACAAAAGAATTATAGTTTAATGTATCAATTTCACATTGGCTTGTTTGAGATCCATTTATTTGGCTTGTCCTTGGGTTACTATTTATTTCTTTTAAATAATGTGTGTGTTATTATTTGTTAAGGTTGTATAATATTATTACAAGAACATTTTCGTTTTGAGCGTAATATAGTTACTTAACGCTTCAAAATTACTATGATTACAATAAGAAAATAGAGATTTTCAAAATTAGAAAAATAAGAGAAATTATTACACAAAATAGTAAAATTTTAATCTTTTAGAAGCTGATAAAAGTCTATCATTGATAGACGGTAATAGAAATCTATCAGTATTTTTTTTTTTTTTTTTTTGCTATTTCTATAAATATTTTGATATTTTTTCAATCTGTGAAAATTTTTCATAAAAAAACTTATTAAATGCTTATTTTTAGTACAATAGGGAGTAAGGAATTCAAACCACAAACTTCATGGTCATAACACATACAATATATTAGTTTAGCTATACTCGTTTTGACAAGTACATGTGTTGGACTTCTATATTGTAGAAGAAAAAAATACAAGTTATATAGACATACATCTAATTTAGAAAATTATTTTTAAGTGCACAAAAGTATAGTTGAAAATCATTTTAGATATATACTAGGGTTGGCAATGGAGCGAGGCAGGGTTGGGGATGCAGTCCCCGTCTCCATCCTCGTTGGGATTTGTAATCCCCGTCCCCGACCCATTCTCTGTTTTGGGTAGTCAGGGTCAAAGTCAGAGAATCCCCATTCGAGGATCTGGTCCTCAAAGAAAAAAATTTCCGATCTTTAATTTTTTTTTATTAAAAATCAATTAAATTTTTGTATTTATATTGAAATTGTAAATATTTTAGGTAACAAGATAGTATTATTATTATTATTTTATTTATTTAAATTAATAATAAAAAATATTTTAACATTTATTTATTTTAAATTAAATAAAAATTTATTATATTATGAAATTAAATTTTTTTAAAAAAAAAAACAGAAACAGTAGCTTTTATATAAATACATAAAAGTAAATAATAAATATAAATATACATATACATATAACCAAAAAAATATAAATATATATTAAAAAAGATAATAATAAATTATTCGGGTGGGATCAGGGTCGGGGACGCGGCGAGGATACCCTCCCATGCCCGATTCGAAAGCCTGTTTGTTTGACCTTATCTCCAATCAACCTTCCGGAATTCCTTGCCTCGGTTGAAACAGGTAGATTCCTACATAGATTTTTGCCTAACTCTAATATATACACACATATATGTTGATCAAAGGCACATTTTTTTTTCAAAACCATCCCATCAAACTTTCTCGTTCTTAAGAACATGAAAAGTATTTAAAATCACCATCTCTCACAAGCATTTCAAAACACACACTAATAGAACAATTTTCTTTTACTTTTATCCTTCTCGGGCCTATACATCTTCCAAGGATCTCGATATTTATTGGAAACGACAGGACCCTCAGAATAAGGGACAATAAACGGTCAAGGCACAACGGTCAAGGCACGACGGTCAAGCAAAGAGCAAAACCTGCAAAACAAAAACTGTCATCCCTAAGATAAAACAGCCAAAAGATACCCGATCGGAACACACACCGGCCTTCAACGTTGAAGGGTAGGGAGCAGAAAAGACGGTGAAGGCCACGCCCAACCAGACGGACAGTGGCGCGCGTGTGGGACGTCCACCGAACCCACATTGGTCTATCTCCTCGCTCTCTCCAAAACATGGGTACCCCTTAGAACCAAAACTCAAAACTCAAGATTTGAGTATATAAGGGAGGCTTCCAATACCAAATTTTTCAATGTGGGATTCCCCAACCAAAAGGTTGGTTCTCTCTTATTTTGAAAGTTAAATTTTCACCCAACAATATCAAATCCAACTTAAAAGTTAAAACTCATTTTACACAAAAAAAAAAAAAAAAAAAAAGGAAAAAGGATATGAACATCCTCTTTAATAGATATTTGTTTTTATATTTAAAAATTAAGTTTATAAATACTATTTAAACCTAAGAGTTTCTCTGTTATGTAATCTACTTTTGTAAGTGCTTTAAAAAAATCAAATCAAGTTTAAAAACTAGAAAGAAAAAATAATTTTCAAATACTTTTTTTTTTTTTAGAATTTGACTAAGAATTCACATGTTTGTTTAAGAATGATGAAAACCATTCTAAAGATTGGGGTAATAACAAGCACAAATTCAAAAATTCAAAAGCTAAAAATTAATCAAATAATTATCAAACCGAGTCTTTGGCCCCATTTGGTAACAATTCCATTTTTTGTTTTTGGTATTTGAAAATTAAGTCTTTCTTCTTCATTTCTTATAATGATTTGCATCTTTATCAAGTACAATGGTTGAATTCTTAGCCAATTTTCAAAAATAAAAACAACATTTTAAAAGCTACATTTTTTAATTTTCAAATTTTGGCTTGATTTTTTAAAACATTAGTAAAAGTAGTTTTCAAAGTAAAGTCTATAGGCTTAATTTTCAAAAACAGAAATAAAAAATCAAATGGTTACCAAATAAGACCTTAGTTTTTTTGTTTTGGTTTTTGTTTATGAAAATTAAGTCTATAGACATTACTTCCACCTCCAAATTTCTTTCCTTATTATCTACTTTTTTTCAATGGTTTAAAAAACTAAGCCAAAATTTGAAAATTAAGAAAATTTGGATTTTAAAAACTTATTTTTGTTTTTGGAATTTGGAGGGGATGGGGGAATGAGCTTGATTTTCAAAAACCAAACCCAAAAAATGAAATGGTTACCAAAAGAGACCTTAGATTTTAACTTGGTTTTTGATAAACATAACAAAAACTAACTATATATGACAAAGAAACTCATATTCATAGATACAAACAATGTTTGTAAGCTTAATTTTGAAAAACCAAATGGTAACTAAATCAGACTTTAGTTTTTAGTTTTTGGTTTTCAAAATTGTGTTTGTTTTCTAACAATTTCTTAACTACGTTTTTTTTACTACCTATGTAAACATTTGAATTCTTAGTTAAATTCTAAAAACAAAAGCCTGTTATTACACCAAATCTTTAGAATGGTTTTCATCATTCTTAAACATGCTTGGAGACAAAAATATGAATTCCATTTATATGTATGTGGTGTAAAAAAATAGTTTGGAATTTATATTTGGTGTAATAACATGCTTTTCATATACATACATACTTTTCCAAATATTATTAACCCTCCTATTATATCTTAATTCAATTAAATAAAAATATATTTTACAAATTTCTATGTACAAATATTGTATGTAGACAAAAATATTATTATTTATATAATCAACAACCCTACAACATACTTTAACAGTCATCAGTTTTATAATAGTCGGAAGTGGTTATTGAAGATAATTTTCACTAGAATTTGTAGTCGAACGTGGTTGTTGAAGTATGAAGCTGGTCGAATGAAGGTGGTATTGGAGTTGGTCATTGCAGTTTTTCGTTGGAGGTGGTTTTCGAACCCCGAAGTTGGTCCCACTAAGGTGGTCGTCGAAGTTGATCATCGAAGATGATTTTCGTCGAAGTTTGTAGTTAGGGGTGGTTGTCAAAGCCCCAAGTTAGCCACATAAAGGTGGTATTAGAGTTAGTTTTCGGAGTTGTCGTCGGAGGTGGTTGTTAAAGTCTAGAGTTGGTTGTCAGAGTTGCTCACTTGAAGGTGGTCATCGAAGATGATTTTTTGTTGAAGTTTGTAGTTGGAGGTGGTTGTCGAAGTTGGTCATTGGAGTTTGTTGTTGACAATGGTTGCCAGAGCTTGAAATTGGTTGTCGGAGTTAGTCGAACGAAGGTGNACTAAGGTGGTCGTCGAAGTTGATCATCGAAGATGATTTTCGTCGAAGTTTGTAGTTAGGGGTGGTTGTCAAAGCCCCAAGTTAGCCACATAAAGTTGGTCATCAGAGTTGATCGCCTGAAAATTGGTGGTCGGAGTTGGTCGAACGAAGGTGGTCGTCGGAGTTGGGTCACCGAAGTTGTCATCAGAGGTAGTTGCCGGAGCTCGAAATTGTTCATCGGAGTTGGTCGTCCATAGGTGGTCATTGTCAGGGTCTGGAGTTGTCATCGGAGGCGGTTGTTAGAGCCCAAAATTGGTTCCCAGAGTGTGACAACGATAATCACCAACATTGGCCCATGAATAGAGCTATTGAAAACATTGAAAAAATAGAGAGTTGGGGTGAGTTTGTAAAATATATCAACTCAATTCTACCAACATTTAAAGTTGGTGGGCCTAACATTGAGTTGATATATTATATCAACTCAATTCAATTCATGTTGATGAGCCAAACACCCCTTAGTTTCAAATTTTGTCTTAACATTCCTAAAATGTAGCCAATAAAACATAGAAAGTAGAAATTATAGGGGGAAGTGGTCCTTATAGACTTAATGTCCAAAAACAAAAAGCCATAAATCAAATGGTTACTAAACAGGGCTAAAACTATATTCACTTTTCAAAAAACTCAAATTCCTAATAAGACTTGATATTTGTTTGATAACATTTTTGCTTTTAGTTTTTTATTTTTTAAAATTTATGCTTGTTTATTTTTCTCTCAATCTCTTCGTACTAGAGTTTTCAGGTATGTTTGGATTGATTAGAGGAAAAATGTTTTTCAAAACAATCATTTTTATTTAAACTCTTTTGGCAAAAACTATTTAAAATACACTTTAAAGTATTTCAAATGCTATTTTGATCCGTTGCCAAACACTTCAATTTTTTTTTTCAAAAATGACTTATTTTCAAAATTAAACATTTAAAAAATTAAAACCAAACACACCCTTCATCTTTCTCAAAGAAACATTTAAATTCTAGTCACATTCAAAAAACAAAAACTAGTTTCTGAAAACTATTTTTTAGGCCTCATTTGGTAACCATTTATTTTTAAAAAAATTAAGCGCCCACAAACACTATTTATTGGTTTCTAGATTTTGTTGTCTACATTTTACGAGTGTTTTCAAAACCAAAGTCAAAGTTTGTGGAAAAAAACTATTTTCAAAAACTTTGTTTTTGTTTTGGCCAAGAATTCAAATGTTTATATACAAAATATGAAAACCATGAATAAGAAATTACGAGAAAACAAACAAAATTTTAAAAAACTAAAAACCATATAATTACTAAATATGGTCTTAATTTTCAAAACCTAACTCAATTTTTGAAAACATAGGTCAAAATTTGATAAAAACAAAAACAAAGAAACTTAATGATGAAAGTAATATTTATAAATTTAATTATCAAAAATAAAAAATAAAAGATTAAATAGTTATCAACGAGATAACATATTATACATATTTCTTAAAGTGGTGAAATATATATAATATTTATTGAATTGGAACAAATACGGAATATAAGAGATCTAAAGTTTCTGCAAAACAGCTCAAGAGTTGGCATTATTAGGCCAACCCTTGTAATTTCATTGCATATTTCAACTTTCAAATGAATCACTTTAGCACAATCATGAATAAACATTGGTGGGGAGACATTTATTTATTTACTCTTTTCACGACAAACAAACAATGTCACTTTTTCTATTTTTTGGTTTCCGTACGATGTCGGTAATAATTTTTTTTTTTGACAAGTTTAACGTTAGTTTAATGTAGAAAATTAAGATTGTGTAAAGTTAATCAACAATCTATTCTTGGCATGTAACTATTTATAGATCACGAGAAACTCCATTTTCTTCACTTTCATATTTGAACAAATCAGAGTCATGGCCACAGCCATTGGAATGATCAAGTCCTTGGCTTTTTGCTTTATTATTGTGATAACTTTGCTGTCATTTTTTAGCTTTGGAGCTCCTTCTTCTTCTCCTAGTGGGTTTATGGAAAGTGCTAGAGAAGCCTTAATGGCTAGTCTCCATAGGCAAGGTGGAAAGCCCTTTCAAGTGCAACGGAGCACCCCTGGAGGACCTGATCAACACCATCACTAATGATTAGGGAACCTCTGGTGACTATAATACTATGTTAAATTATATAAAATATTCCTAAACTTTGAAGTAGGGTTAAGGTTTCAATTATGTTCCTAAACTTTGAAAAGTGTCGTTTCTAAGTATCTTGAACTTGGGCAGTTTGTTTAAAAAATGCTTGTTGTGAGTTTTTTTTTTTTTTTTTTTAAATAAGACGGAAATTGACGAGATGGTTAATGTGAATGTGAATTAAAAAGCTATGAAATATTATGTATACAATATCATTTACATGAATTAGCATGATGGTTACTTATATGTGAATGATTTAAATGATATAATTTTCGAATAAAATAAATGGATAACAACAATCTTTCCATTTTTTACAAATCAGTTACCATGTCAGTTTTCGTAACAACAATCATAGGTGTAACCATGCATCTCCTTCAATTCAATTATAAAGGGAGAAAATATATTTTCTTAAAAAAAGGAAAATTTTCACGTGACAACTTGTAATTGAACATCTAGATAGACTGTATAAAGATAGATACAACCTAGAAATACTCATGTATTTTTTAATTTAACACTTACTAAGAGAAAAATCTTAAAATATAAAAGACTATTAAATAAGAAAAATAAATAAACAATAACTAAATTAAAAACCCATTAAAAAAACATAAACACCCGCGGACTAACTTTCAAGTTTTCATATTAAAATTGGAGCATGTGTGTTAGTGTGTATTATGGGAAGTTGGGCCATGGGAACATTGAATAAATATATATATATTCTATGTTTCTTCCTAAAATTGAAATGTCAATGTGCCATTTTGACTTACTTTCTTTCTATATTATTATTATTACTATTATTTTAAAAAAATCTTTCTATAATATGGAGATTAAAAGGTTAAGATGCTGAAAATTAATTAATTAAACCTATATTGAAATTGAATTAATTTTGTTTGTAGTAAGAACAGAAAGTAGTGCTCCAATCGGAATATCACTATTTGAGATTAGATAATAAAAATAAATTTTTGCTAAGTTAATTATGTGTATATATATATATATATATAATCACCACAAAACATTATGCTGAAATTACAAAACTATTTTTTCCTTCTCTTTTATTGCTTGCTAGCTAATATATTATATATTATTTATTTTTATATGTATTAAAAAGCAAAACGTTTGCATGTGATTGAGTACTCGAATTCATATTGTATTTGTTGGAAATGTAAATTAATATTATCCTAAGATATGAGGAAACAATGTTAGATATAATAAAGATAACATCTAATTAAGAAGATATATCTTTTTAATTGAATGGAGCTATGGTTTGTTAGGGAGGAAATTTTAGTGATGACCATCACAGTGGTAAGGTATTTAAATATAAATCCATTCAAACTCCATTTATGCACTTTATTAGTGGAATAAAGTAAAACAACGATTAAGATGAATGCACGCGAGACTTGATCGATGAACTAAAAAAAAGAAAGAGAGATAGAACGAGCTCACCTAATAAGCTAAACAAGGCGATATAGATTCAAAGAGATTTTAGATTTCTTTTACTTAGTGTATGCAATAACATATGTTGGCGACGGTACTAGAGACCAACAAAAAAAAATACCTTAATGATCAAAAAGTGACTTATATATAAATATATAGACTCTAATATAATCATAATGTGAGAAATTTGCTCACGAGAGAGAAAATTCACTCAAACCAAAACAACTAGATACTACAATGATAAAAGTAACAAATACTATACATAGCTAGGGCTATATTTTAATTTTTGCTTCAACAACTTATATTTGACCAAACATACACCACACACATCTATAGATGTTATTCTCTTCTTCTATCAAAATTTCTCGAGAAATAATTGATTCCCTTACTTATATATTTGACGAAAAATCTCCCATAGATTCTTATGTTGGGAAACACTAAACATTTTTTAGAAATGGAAGCTCTATTTAGTATAAAGTCGAATATGATGAATTTGAACCATTAAGTTCAATTCTTTTTGATACCACATTATCGATCTCTTAGTTTTTCCTTTCAAAATTAAATATTTTTTATTGGCCCAAGTAATAAAGACACGTTTAGAATGAATTTTTAAATATTTATAACAAAATTTTTAAGTGTGAAGAAAAAAATATAAATATGTGATCATCCCGAATAGAGCCGAAGTTAAGTGAGATCGAAGGTTAAGAGGAAGAAGGTCAAAAGAAAACACGAAGGCTTAGGTTGAAAGTGGAGAAACCGTCCTAGCAATATATTCCACTTTGAAAAAGTTTGTGGTAGCTGACTTTTTCTAAAGAAAAATGTTTTATTTGGGGATTTAATTTTTGTGACAACTAGAGAACGTTAACCACTTTATTTATCTTTAACAAGTTTCGATTATTATTATTATTTCCATATGTTATTCAAAAGAGAATTCTCCAAAGTTCTGTCTTGAATTTAAATTTAAGATTTTCTTCTTTCGTGATCTGTTTTTGTGTTTTTTTTTTTTTTAATGGTAAAAATTGGGCCCTCAAATTTATACAGGTATTAAAATTGAACCATCAAATTTACATAATTGTATAAATTTGTCATAAGGGAAAGTTGCAAAAATATAGCAATTAGACCCAAAGTATTAGCAGATATAGCACAATGCAAAAAAAATTGCAATATAGTAAAAACTTGAAGTCTATCAAACCAATAGAGTCTACCACCAATAAATTTTGCTATAGTTGCAATTCTTTAAAAATATTATTATATACTTAATTATTAGTCTTAGAAATACTATCTATGAAGTGTAATTATCTTTATAACGACGGTATAAATTTGAGGATTGAATTTTTATCATTTGGGGTTCAATTTCTACAACTATTATAAGTTTGAGAGTCTAATTTTAACATTTTCTGTAGAAATTTGAGAGCTCTAATTCTTATAATTGAAAGATTGAGGGTGTAATTACAACTACCACCGTACTTCATGAGTGATTTTTGTAATTTATAATTTTTTTAAAATACACTTTTAATTTTTCTTTTGACATATATTTTTTGAGAACTTTTTGAGAAACAAAAATATATATCAAAAGGAGATAATGGATGTATAAGTGAGATCTTAGGTTGATCCCAGTCATTCTGAGTCATAAAAAATCCTTGTTTTCCACTTTTAAGCAGTTCAAAGCTTCAAATGCCCATCAAATGGTTAGTCTATGAAAGGCATAAAAATAATAATCGTTTGCTTATGTTAGCACCAAGAAAACAAATTACTGGTCCAATGGACACATTATACAGAAAGCCAGTTCACCACCAACTTCATTTTTCAGTTAAATTTTTTCACATTTAAATTAAAAAGTTCATGTCTATCCTCCTTTGCATTATCTCCTAAAACGGTTAACTGTAATCTATCAACTTAAATTTTTTAATAGTTTGATAACGACTTAATATGGTATTAAAGTTAGATATTATCTTATATACAAGCCTTCTTATAGCATCATTTTCTCTCAATTTAATTAGTTAAAGATGTCGTTTGTATAATCTATTTAGTTTAAGCTTTTGAGTTTAGTAACAGTTTATTAATGATCTAACATGGTGTCAGAGTTAGATATTATCTCGTATACAAACTTTAATAATATCAGTTTCTCTCAGTTAATATCGTTGGTCCCTTTATTGCATATCAATCGTTTAAGCTTTTGAGTTTAGCGATAGGTTAATATTGATTCAACTTATAGTATTAGAACCAAGTATATATTATGATCTTAAACAAAATCCTTAATAACACATCACTTTCTGTCGATTGTATCGACGGTTGCTTATATAACCTATTGCCTTAAGTTTTTGAGTTCAGTAACATTCCAATAGAATCAAACATAGTATTAAAGTAAAATATTATCTTGCATACAAAATTTTGGTAACTTCGTTTCCTCTCAATTTAACATCAATGATTTAAGTTCTTAAATTCAGTAATAGTTTAATAATGATTCAACAATGTTGGTATTAATTAATTAACAAACTAAATATCATGTGTGTATATATATATATTAAACTTTGATATTATTATTATGGAGATGATCGCTTATAGAATCAATCTATTTAGTAATCCCTTAAGCTTTTTAGTTGAATAATAATTTTATCTACTCAAAGAAATTAAATGAACTGAGGGCAAAATTATTATTTTAATTTTTTAATTTACAGAAAAAGGTAAAAGAAATAATTGCCGGCGGAAGAGATTATGGCAAATTGGTTGGGAAAGCCACTGACTTTTATTTTAATTTTTCTCTTAAAAAATAATAAAAATCACTTTTTCGTCACATTGACTTTTTATTTTTTATTTTTTATTTTTTGCACTCACTAACAAAATTTTGTGTTTTTTTATTGACCCTTTATTTCTCTTTGCTTATGAAATCTATATATATAGGTTATTGTATAAGGTGTTAGGAAATCCAACAAAGAAAAGAAAAAACTAAACTCTCTTGAAGAAGTTGAATGGCTTGTCGTCTAAAGCTCTCGTTTTGGGTCGTGGTGTTGATATTGCTCTTGTGTTCTTTCAATTCTGAAAGTCGTTTGCTTTCGTCATCGCCATCACCGTCTTCGAATAAGAAAAACGAATTATTTGTAAAGAATGTGGAAGAAATGTTGAAGTTTATCATGGAAGAGAAAGAGAAGCTTGGAAGGCATTTTGTTTCCAAAAGACTCAGTCCTGGAGGACCTGATCCACGCCATCATTAGATTTCTTCTTCTCTTTCATTCTACACTTCTTTTTCCTCTTTATTTTTAGTTCAACAATCGCCGTATGGAAGTTGAACTAGAAATGATACCGAGTGCCTTTGTTCATTCGATTATGCTCATATTAATATCATTGTACGTTTGTTTTTGTTTTTCTTGTGAGTTGAGAGAGGATAATCTATGTCGGTTTTGTAGATCAAAGAATGAGATAATATATGTCTATATATATACCACATTATTATTCCCTCTTAATTTGATTTTGTTTTTTATTAGAATTTTTTTTTTTTTTTTTACATAAGAGAGATAAAGAGTTTTAGAGTCGCAACAATGTATATCTAAAGTTATTCATGTGATTTTGATCTATGATAATGACGGATAACAAAATTAAAGCTAATTATTCTCTATCTTTTATGGAATTGAAATTTTAATCTTTTGGACGAGAATACACCATTTATATTATAGAAACTAAGAAGAAAATAATTGCGGCGAGCCAAAAGGAAAAAGTATATGGGAGAAAATAAAATAAACAAATATATATATATATATTATATATATATATATATATATATATATATATATATATATATATATATATATCATTTGGATAAGTAAGAAAATAATGTGTTGGAAGAATAATTTGGTCAAATGTATTATTGGGCTTTCCTTTTCAAATTTTGCAACCCCCATTTCATGAAAAAAAAAATGTGCAAATGCAAAGAATTTTGTGTGGTTTCTATATGACAATGATGAAGTCAGAAAATGGAAACAAAGAGATCAAGAAAATGACATACAAATTGCTGCTGCCCTTTTACATTTGATGAGAGCCTATATTATATAATTTCTAATTTGCTTTTGGGATTTCTTTTTCCATTCATTGTTATCTATAGATACAAAACTCAAGATTCACTTTGAAATATATATATATATATATATATATATATATATATATATACAAAACTCAATATTCATGTTCGGGTTTAACCATTTAGTTTTTGGTTTTTAGAAATTAGTTAGTCTATACACTAATTTTACTTATAAATCTATTTTTAATGTTATCTATTTTTTAGAAATGTTTTTAAAAACGAAGCCATCTATGAGAACTCAAAAAAATAGTTTTTTTTTTTTTTTAGAATTTGACTATCAAATATTTTTTCAATAAAAATATAAACTATTATGTAATCGGCAAATAAAAATTAAATGATAAATAATTAACACAGAAATTTACTTGGTTCACTAACAGTGTTAGTTGCATCCATGATAATTCAGATTACAAAATAGATGTGCAAGGCAATGGTATAAAAAAGAGAGAGAAAAAAGAGATTCCGTATCCATATTCAAAGCATATTCCAACATAAATCATGGTAAAAATAATTAAAAAAAAAATGAAATTGTTATCCAACATACCATAATTCAAATAAAAATCTGCAGAAAAAGATTAAAAAGCAAAACTTTTGCACCTGTATTGATTGATTAATGGTAAAATCACCATTAATATGTTGCTCAAAAGTATTTGTGAATATATAATATATTTTCTAGGATTATGATATCATATAGTTTGGCCACTTTATAAATAAAAAGTCCCCACATAGTCAACTTTATTCTAATAGGGCATGGCCAAATTTTGGGTGTTTGATAAAAACATCATAAAGTGAACTGTCCTTCCCATCTTTGGAAAGATAGAATAACAAAAATTAAAGAAATTAACCATCTACGTGTCGTATTCTTATTACTTTAGAGCACATCTTATTTCAACCTCATGGGAGAAAAAAAAAAAAAACTATTTTTGACCTTTTTACACTCAATCTAACAAAGAGGTTAAAAAAAATTTAGTATTGATTCAACTTTCAAGTGTTAAATTTTAATTATTAAAAGGTAGTGCCTATCAAAATAATCTTCTGCTTATGAAAATAAATTTGAGTTAAATTTGATGGAGTAAATTCTTAAGTGTTAACAAGTTGTTATGATAATTCAACAAAAAAATGAAATTAATTATTTTTAAAAAAAAATCCTAAGCTAAATGAAAATTTTTTAGTTCTACCGACGCTATCTCCTTAGAATCGGCAAAGTCTAAGCCACCATTTTAAATCCAATGTCAAGAATGCTAAAATTTTCCGATGATTGCACATGTTGGCGTTGGTAAAACAACTCTTGACAAGACTCTATCAATAATTTTAACTGAACATTAGGATAGCTTCTTTTTACACGTTTTGTTGTTAAAAAAAGCCTAAATTTTTTTTTGTAGTATACATAAAAAACCCGTCAAAGATGTAGTATCTTTTTAAAAAAATAAAAAATAGAAATGAAAAATTTCAAACTTTTAATTGAAATCCACTTAAAAATTGGGGAATAGTTTGGATAAATTCAACCATAAAAGTTTAAAAGAGGATAGAGACAGAAGCATAGTTAAAATAATAATAATAATAAAAGTAAAGGAAGTAATCCAATAAATTGGCAAATAATTTTAAGTTATCTAATTATAAGTAGGGTTTAAGTTATCTTATAATAAGTAGGATTTTGCTACACTTAACATAAAAATAAGGTTACCTTTTGTGGGTCAAAAGCTAAGGTATCGAAAAACACATTAATTTTGAAAGCCAAAAAAAAAAACTAATCTAAAACCGACCAAAAACAAAGAGTGTTAAAAGTTAATAATAGCATTTCATGTGGACAATAAGCCTAAGTCGGTAGATTTAATTTATACCTTTAATTTTTGCTTGTTCACTCTCAAGTGGCCAAACTATAAATATATAATCCATTTTCTTTGTTTTTCCTTTTCAAAGTGCTTCTCTCTCTCTCCACTCCTTCTTTTTCACATTATCCTCAACTTCTCTTTTTTCTTTTTTCTTTTTTCTTTTTGTTGGAAAAAAAAAAGTCTTTTAGCTAACTTTCAATTTTGTTTTTACTTCCTTTGATCAAGCTTTTGAAATGATTATTTTAGACTTTATTTTAAAAAAAATAATAATAACTTATATCTCACAGCAAATTAATCCAACAATGTTCCGAACATTGTTGGAGATTTTTTTTCTAAAGTAGTGGTTTCTACAATTGTCTCAAATAAAGTCTTAACATCTGTTTGTGACGTCAGAATATTTTCATGCAGAATATTGTCCTTGTTTGAAAATATCTAATATTTTGTTCGATATTTTCTTTTATTGAAGCATGACCTTCCTATTTCAAATGGGGATTTTTTTTTTTTTTTTCCTTTCTTGGATTCGATTATTTAAATAGAATTATGTTGTTCATTTAGGTTAGTCGTATTTTGTTTTATTGAGCAAAACAATTTCTGTTCGACGGCTAAATTGTTCTACATTGTGTTCTTGCTCGGTGTTCATTATTTCGTTGTGCAAATTCTTCATCCATTGAAGTGAAACACATTGAAGTTAATCACGGTCTTAGAGGGAGCATAAGTCATTGCTATTGAGAATGGATTTTTAGTCTTAGGGGAGCCTAAGACTCAGCTGCGAATAAGGAGTTCTCCATCTTAGGGGATCCTAAGATTCATTAGTGGATGGAGTTCGCTAACTTGAAAGGAAGATAACAACGTTGAAAGGAATCTCACATATTGACGGAAGTCGAAGTGTTCAACACTAATATTATTAAACTTAGGAAGAGCCTAAGTGCATTTGAGACAGAGTCTCGCATCTAGAGGGAGCTTAGGTGTTCAATGAGTTGAGCTTTACGTGAGTTTCTATGATGTCATGTATTACAAATAAATACTATGTTGTAAGCTATTTAACTCTTTAATATTAGTGAATTATCTTTCTGAGGCACACTGCCCTCAGACGTAGGTAGATTATTGTCAAACTGAGTTATCAACTTCTATGTGACTGTTCTTGTTTACTTGTTAATAATTTTGTTGTTATAGTGCTTGTCGTTGTTTTCCATTTAACATTCGTATATCGAGTGATGAATCATCCTATCGTCTTTTCAAACATATATAGTTCAACTATCATATTAATGTTTGAGAGACGATTAATGGATGAGTGGATATTAGATATAAAAATAATATAGGAATGACAAAGATAATGATTTCAAAGTTCGTGAACAATAGATATACTTTGAAAGTTCATTGACCAATTACAAAATTATAAGAATGTGGACATTATTTTAAAAGTTTGGAGCAAAAAATAAACTTAATATGAAATGGTATTTAAACCATGATTTTAATATGTTTGAATCTATCATTGAAAATATCGATATTAATTTAGCAGCTTAGTTTCTTTTTCTTTTTTTTTCTTTTTTTTTTTAGAAAAAATCAATTTTAATTTTACCCCTAAGCTTGTCATCAATTTCCCCTCTAAATTTTATCTTCATAAAATTACACCTCAAACTTAAATATATAAAATTGTTGTGATCTTGATTGTAAACTTAAGAAATGTTATAATTTTAACTCTCAAATAAATTTTCATTCGAGATATTGTTAAAAAAATAAATAAATAAAAAAAAAAAAAAATCTCACATATGGTACAAATTTGATAAGATTGCAATAAAACAAAATTAAAGCTAAATTCTAGGTCAAATTTGAGTTTTGGAAGTTTTTCAATATTTAAGCTATATATACCTTAATTTTGTGGGAAAAAAAAGGTTGATTTTATTGAAATGAGTAAGTTTATGATGTTACATTATTATTTAATTAATTGATTATTTGTTATTTGTTAAACTTAGTAAGTGAATTAGTGAAAATTGAATAGATGGTGAAAATATTGCAATCTTTGTTTAAGTTTAGGGTTCATTGATAAAATTTAAAGATTATGATTAAAATTGATACAACATTACAAAAGAAGGGGTAAACTTGATGTTTTATTTATTATTTTTCTTAATTTGGGTGTACCAAAAAGTAGAATATGATTGACATAATAGAAAGAAAAGGATGCCTTTAATTCCACATTTAAGTGCTTAATTAGTTGTTAAATAAAAGTTGACAAAGATCTTCTTGCAGATTTTTCACTAAAGTTAATCTACATGTAAAGCAAAACAAAGCATTCAAAATATGACTTGACAAAGAGAACAAATCAAGCTTTTTTTTCCAACTAAATCTATAAATCAAATTTCATTCTCTCTAATTACAACCAAAAAAAGAAATCATCCAAAATGGTATTCCAAAAAATTTTACCACATTCTGTTTCTTCACACTTAAATGTACATTTAAATGTGTAAAATTATATAGTGCTCGAATCTATTATATGACACTGAACGATCAAGTACATGAGGTATTTTCTTTCCAATAATAAACCTGCTCTCTCTTTTTGTCTGTGGATGTAGCTATCATACTGTTAGTGAACTACGTAAATCTTTGTGTTGATTTTTTTACTCTTTTACGTTATCTGTGTTTCTTTGATTGTCAATTTTTTAACAATAAAGATGATGAATCTTTTAAGTTGTAGCTTTTGTACAAATTCGTTTACGTGACCAAATAGTTCAAGGCACACGTTTGAATTTTTACCTCATATATATGCATATTTATTGCAATATATGGATGGTTGATAAAATTCTCAAAGAAAAGAAAAGTGAGTGTTTTTTGAAGATGCCCAAGATATGTCATGTTCTTGTTATTGATCTAACATTTGGTAATGGTTTGGTTTGGTAGGAGTGAAATCAGCCAACCAAAAGTTGATTGATCTGACTAAACCACGGCCCATTGATTTTGATGGTTCTCTTCTCATCCATTTCAAATACTTTTAGTTTTAACTTTGAACATTATATTTATTTAGTCTTTAAACTTTATAAAAGTAATTTTTTGCGATACATTTCTATTTAATCTTTGATGAAATGACGTTGTTGTGACATGTTCATTAGTTTATTAATTGTTCGACGCATTACACTAATTAACCAACCCAAAATTTCAATTTGAATTTCGAACTTTTTTTTTCTCTTGGTTTTTTTCCTCTCTTTTTTTTCTGGTTTCATCTTTTCTAAGATTCAATCATACTTGATCTGCATTTTCATTCTAATTTATGATTATAATGTTCATTATTATCATTAACTTATAGTCTTTTCATAATCTAAAGAGTTTTCAGAAAAAGCAGAAGCTAAAAGAAGGTAGCATTTCTTTTAGCTTCCTACTTTTATGTGGATGTGACCAATATTTTCAATGGGAGGGGAGATCATTACTTTAGCCATCCTTTTTCTTTTTCTTTTTTTTCTTTTTTTTTTTTGGCTCAAATATGGACATTTTACAGCCTCTCCATGGCATCTCCTCAATGTTTTCTTTTTAAGTATTTTATAGCCATCATGTTTGATATGAAACCCCCAATAAACACATATGGCCCATGTTGTTTTAGGCATATAATAAAAATCCAACAAACTAGAAGGCAAACTTCTTTTCAAAATCCACTTAAATCATCATTTCTAGCAGTACCTAACTCAGCTTTTGTAGTATAATAAAATTCTCTCTCCCAAAAAAATTGATTTTACATTACAAATCATTTCCAAGTCTTGTGTTTCTATCAGATGCAGAAGAAGTAACAGAGTTGAGAAGAAAGAAAGTTATGTCATCATCATCTCTATCCAAAATGGGGAGAGATCATCATAAAAGAGAATGGATAGACTCTAGAGTAAGCTATCACTATAATGCACAAGGGAAATAACTAATACAAGTGCATGGAGTATAGTATAGAGAATGACATAAATGGATAAAACCAGCTGATAAAGTTTTTTAAAAAGTGAGATAAAAACTGATGTCAGCTGCTTATCTGATATCCACTACATGTAAATACTAGGTTGGCAATCAGAACCATACTAATTTAAGTGGGAGCTTCATCATGAACACTCACAATAACTTATGATTCAGTCACATTTATCCCCTAATATTATGTCAGCATATCAGCCTTTGGAGAGAGGGAAAAGACAATCCTTTTCAAACTTATAGATCCAATACTAATAGTACTCTACTGGATGACTCTGTCTAAAGCTCTACACTATTGGATCTCGAGAGAATATAGCTAGCTAGTCCACTATCTTAACAAAGATATAGAAAAACTGAAACCTGAATGAGACCATTAAATCAACAGTCTATTATGAGTTGGGTAAAAACACAGTGATGATCTTTCACTTCAAAGACCAGGTTCCCAAATTCATCTGATTTTGAGTTTGGCTGTTAATGATTGGAGCAATGAGAAATACAACCACAGAAAATCAGCATCTAACAGAATTTGACATTGAACTTGAAAGAAAAACTACTACATAGCCAGAGTGAACATAGCTCAAGAATAGTTGGTATGTTCTCCATCCCTCGAGGTCGGAGGTTCTAATCCTCATATCCCACTAATTGTACTAAAATTGGAAGGAAAAAAAAAAACTACATTATAACATTTCCAGGCTGTTCCAACACGAAGAGACAGAGACTATCATTCCAACATGATGGTACTCAGATGTCAAACTTTGTAGTAAAAGTTCCAATGACAATAAAGTATGCGACAGAGCCACAAAATGCAAAGTTAAGATTTACTGTTTGTAACTTTATATTTCATTGACATCATTCTACCAATTATGAAATGACCCAATTACCTTACCAGTCTTCTTCAGAGGAGCAAGGAACGGGAGCCTGAAAAATTGAGAGTGGTTGAAGGTGGAATGGGATTTTGTCCAAGTGTCTGGATGGGGAAGAAAGAACAACAAAGGCACTTCTAACTGTTGAACTCATCATAAGAACAAAAGATATAATAGTGAGTAAAAGAAAAAGCCCACAAGTTTTCTTTTCAATTTAGGCGAGAGAAGGTCAAACAAAGAGCAAATCTTTTCCAAACACAGAGAGAAAAAAACAAGACAGCTTTATTTACCAAGGATATGTATATTTAAATAAATTAATTAATTAGAACATCATAGGTTCACAGCCCAGAAAGAGTGCCATTATGTGCAAAATTTATTGCAACTCATTTATTTTGGAATTTCCAAGGTTACTTGTGCCTGGTGTCATTTACTGCAATAGATAAAGTGACTTGAGTAGGTATTTACATACTCGCTTTCTCTTGATCTCCAGCATAGAGGATTCGCCTCCATCTGGAAACAATACTGATTGCAGAGACAAACCAAATTAGTAGTCTTATTTACAGGACCTCCCACTCAGAGTCAGATACATAACTAGTTGATGCATTCTCCTTCTCCAACTTCTGTGAATTGTTTGTACTGAATTCCAGATCAGTATCTCCATACCAGATTGCTAATTGTTCGTACTCCTTTGCCAACCTCTTTTTGGAAGAAAAAGCATCCTGGATTCTCTTCTATTTTTTAGAAAGTAAAGAATAGATAAGAAACAAAAGGTAGAATATTTTAGCACCTTGGATATTTGTGGACATGGGAGAAAAATAGACAAGTAAAAGTAGTGGCATTTTATTAGACAAACTTTAGGCTCTTACCTACCAGTAAAAATGAACCTACTACATTTTCATTTTAGTTATAAACTCTTTCGTTCTGTTTTTTTTTTTAAAAAAAAAAAAGCTGGAACAGTTAGTGTTAAACATTATCATCTTAAAGAGAAACAGGTGTTTCCGGGTCTTAAATGTCTTCATCAAAACTTAAAATTGCTAGAGGAGACTCATATATGTAACTTTAGATGTTATATGAAATGAAAAGTTAGTTGAGGGAGAGAGACCTTGTAAGAACGGAGCTTTTGGGTTCTGCGAGAGACAGCATGGAGAGTTTTATAGTCAACAACGTCACTTTCATCTTCAAGGGTCACTTTATGTCCCAAATCCACCGTTTCCATTTTAGAATAGTCACTGGAATCATGTGGACAACCTGAGAAATGTTTTTAAGATAATTGTTTAATTCCTAATGAGAAAGGGAAAGGATGGGGAAAAAATTAAAAGATAAAATATTTTCTTGATAGACTCGTTTCTCACTTCATAAGTTTCAAAGAAAACAATATAAACCGTTCCCAATAGTAAACAGCTAATCTCTTTTAGTTCAAAAAATATACTCTCATAGGTTGACTTTGATTTAAGCTAATCATTTCCTAAACAGACGAGCAACATTTCCATCTACAATGAAAATAGCCTACATATTGAAGTACCACCTTGTCATGATAATTATAGATAACACTAGAAATTTGAAAGAATGGTATGAAAACAAGCTTAGGGACACACCTCCTTCAGTAGATAAACTTGGAATCCCAGAACTAGTAGATTTGGAAAACTCACCCTGGCTACGAGTATAGAATTTAGGAAGAAATGCAGCATCATTGGCTCTTGAAGCATGAATCTCAGCTGAGTCATGAATTGTTTAAGAAAATCAGAAGAAAGCACAAATACTTATCCTAGGATAGAAGATAAGAGTATATACCTAATGGTTCCAATGATGATAAGGAGCTTTTAGAGGAGACAAATTTCATCTTCGAAGCCTTATTTCCATAAGATGGACTAGCGATCACTTCGAATGATGGACGAGATTCACATTCAATGTATGCATTCTGTTCAACAGGTTTTTCATGAATGACAGTGTTATTAGAAAGGTTGCTGACCAAACTTCTGAAAGCAGAAAAAGAAACCTTTGCTAGGGGTTTCAAAGAGGAGACTGGCTCTGTCTCTTCCACAGTCTCCCCACCAGTCAAAACTAAAGAAGTAGCATCTACAGCATTAGAGGAATAGTCAACTCCATTTTCCAAGTACTTTGAAGTTGTCTCCGTCCTTGGTGATAAGCCAACTGAATTGTTTACCACGATGCCGGAAGCTTGTTTTACATTATGGATGGATTTAACATCTGCACAATGAATCGAAGTTTTCTGTGGATTTCCATTTGAAGTCACAATATCCCCTTCACTTTCATTACCATAACTGCACAAAGTTTCCTTAATTGACTCTTCGCCACAATGCAAAGTTAACTCAGTTGATAATTCTAAATTGGCCTGTTCTTTACAACTTGCATCTGATGCTTTATCTATTAAAGCATTACTATTCTTCCCAAAAATAACCTCACTCTCCAACTTTAGAAAAGAACCATTTGAAACTGCAGAAACTTCTTCATTTTTATATTCTATGCTGCTTGATGTGCATCTTGGCCGGTTCATTAAAGGATAATTTGCATAATGCTCCAACTCCAAGATGGTATCATTTTTTAAGCTTTCATTGAGGTATTTAACTGTCAAGGCATCATCATTCTTTCTAGCAAGTATCTCAGTCGCCAACTGCTGATGGTTTCTATCAAAAACCATAATAGCTTCTTTGTTGGTGAAACTAATTCCATCTGCATGCCTGGGCAGATTTAACAAATAACTGTTAGGACCATCGTCAAAGATAGCTTCTTCGTTGTTTACCAAGATTCTGGAAGCTCCTTCTTCATTATGGATGGATTCAACATCTGCACGATGAATCGAAGTTTCCTGTGGATTTCCATTTGAGGTCACAATGTCCCCTTCACATTCATCACCATAACTGCACAAAGTTTCCATAATTGACTCTTCGCCACAATGCAAAGTTAACTCAGTTGATAATTCTAAATTGGCCTGTTTTTTACAACTTGCATCTGATGCTTTATCTATTAAAGCTTTACTAGTCTTCCCAAAAATAACCTCACTCTCCAACTTTAGAAAAGAACCATTTGAAACTGAAGAAACTTCTTCATTTTTATATTCCATGCTGCTTGATGTGCATCTTGGCCGGTTCTTTAAAGTATAATTTGCATCATGCTCCAACTCCAAGATGGTATCATTTTTTAAACTTTCATTGGAGTATTTAACCGTCAAGGCATCATCATTCTTTCTAGTAAGTATCTCTGTCTCCAACTCCAGATCGTTTCTATCAAAGACCATAATAGCTTCTTCGTCAGTGAAGCTAACTCCATTTGCATGCCTGGGCAGATTTAACAAATAACTGTTAGGATCATCCTCAAAGATAGCATTCTTCACAGGACTCTTATTGAAGTCTTTATCCATCATGGCATGACCAATTCTGGCTGAAAGCACCACAGACTCGAAAAATAAATTAGAATCATCAGCTTCTTTACTTACAAAGTTTGTCCCACTCCATACATGACTAAGATGGTTTTCATTCAAATGATCAGCAGTGTTAGGTTCCATGGTGACAACCTTCTTTAGAAACTCATCTGAGTTCTCATTTGATAAGTCGCCGTCATTCTTCCACAAGAATCTGGAAGATTCTATCGGTAAATGAGAATTATCCAAAATCAGTATTGGTTCTTCATTTGTAACTTTAACTTCACAAGATGTACAATTAGCCATATGCTTCAAAGGATCACTAGCATTGAACTTCATGGTGATATCCTCTTCAGAACTCTTACTTTCATCTTTATCTGTTAAAAGCTCATCATCGTTCCCTACTAAAAGTACATCATCCTCCAATTTCATATCAAAGCCATCGCAAACCGAAGAAGCTCTTTTATTAGTATCATTAATTTCAGTACTTACATTGCTCAATGAACAACTCAAAGGATCACTAGCATCTGACTCCATGAGGGTAAGCTTATCAGTCAACGAGCCATCATTTTTCTCTGAAAGTAGTTCACTAACGGCATTTTCTTTCATGTTCTCATATAAGTCTTTATCTAACAAGACATCATCATTCTTTTCCAAAGGTAAATCAGCATTCAACTCTAGAGAAGAATGATTAGGAACTTGAGCAACTTCTTCATTTACAAAGGGAACTATACAAGATGCTTGACTTCGGTTATCTATTTGATCAATAGTTCTAATATCATGCCCCACAGATGATTTATTAAAAACATTACTTGCAGCTTTTCCTTCATTGTGTGACAGTGACCTGAAATATGCATTAATTGGAACATGCCCCCTCTGAACCGGTTCTTTAGCTTCATATTTCATGGGATCCCCCATAGGTGGAAGCAAACCTTGAACAACATCAGAGTATAATCTCTTCACATTTGCACTTGCTGAACTAACCTGGTTTTCAACATATTTAACCTTATCCTGTGTATAAGATCAGTTTAAAAGTTATTACTTACTACACAAAGAAGGAATTAAACCTCAATGACAAGTTACTCATTTGCATGATGAACAATCGAGTTGAGGCACACAATCAACCCAATAAGAAAGCCACCACGTGAAACCTTTGACGAAATATTAGATCACTAAATGTAAAAAAGAAAAAGAAATGAGGATACCTGATTTATAATATTATCCACTTCCTGGCAAACTGCTTCAAACTTTTGGAACATGTTTCCAACCCATGATATACCTTTATGTTTTAAATCCATCTTCATTCACCTGCAAGAGTCATAATCCTTAAAACCAAAGAAACAGTACTATAAAACTTCCACCAAAATGACAACTCATAGAAAAGGCCACAATAACGCATTCTACTATCATGTAGTCCATATTTCTTGACTACAAAAACAAGTTGGTTTGAACAAGAAAAACTGACATTGTACAAGAATAACACCTCACTTGTAATTAATCATCAGTCTTACAACCACAAAACATAAGTAACAGCAGAAACATAGTAATGATTTCCTAATCTTTCATTCACCCATTACTATAATTTAATTAAAGAACCCACTCAAACTCATTGAATTTAGAAAAAAAAAAAAAAAAAAAAAAAAAAAAAAAAAAGACCCCTCCAAGTTCAGTGTTGTTTAACGTTCATAGCTCCGAAGTCAAGGTGGAATGAAAATATAGACATTGGAGCCATGTGATAAGCGTATTTTCAGTTGTGATCAGCAGAATCACATTGTTTTCCAAAATTCAACGACTAAAAAGGGGAAAAAATCAATCTTTATGCAACATTCACATAAAGCGAGCGGCGGAATCAAAAGGGTTTTGCGATCAACAGCAGACAAAGAAGAAGAAGAAAGAACCTGAGCAGCCGGTCGAGGTCTATAATCACAGGGTTGGATGACTGCTCTTCATCGGCAGCTGCCCAGGAACAGGGTTTTAGTTTTTTTTCAAAAAGATGAATATCAGAGAGGTTTAAACTTCAAATTAAAATCTTATTTCATATTCAGATTAAAATTTTAAACTTAGATTTTTTCTTTAAATAGAACCTCATATTATTAAAATACTTAGAAAATTAATTTTTAAAAAACAAAAATATATTGTTGGCTTAAATATTCTTTTTCAAAAAAAAAATAATTTTTTGTTATAGGTATTTGAATTATATATAGATGTCCATAAATTATATATTCACAAATATCTTTACTATTATCTTTTAGTTTTTACAATATCTCTATATTTTCATATCTAGAGACTTTTAAAATATATGATTAAATACATAATATATTCGCTAGACTTTCTTTTATCCTTAATTTATTCTTGTTTTACAAATTTCAACCAATTACCTTTAGAGATAGTAAACTAATTTATTCTTGTTTTACAAATTTCAACCAATTTCCTTGAGAGATAATAAACGAGACGAGTATATATTCAACTTCACTCCAAATAGGCCTGATTTGGACACGAACCTTTATCATTAAAAGTAGCTTTCTATGTTCAGTGGATGGTTTTACCTAAAATTTATTTATTAGAATAATATTAAATATTATATTTGAAAGAAAAATTGAAATGACTTAAAATGAAAACAATAGTTTACTTATTTCAAATACCATCTCACAAATCATACATGTTAAATAAATATATAGAAGAAGAAAAAAATGAAAATGTAACAATTAATGCTCACAATCTTAACTTCAATTAATACTCCACATCTTAATCCAAATGAGAACAAGCGCTATAATTTAATGACCATAAAGATTACAGATTGCATAATGGCACTATCTAACTTGTTTAATTTATTTTACCATTTATAAAAATAAAACATCCAGATCCAGAATTGCATTTCTCTACCAAGAACCCATTTTATGTATTATTTTAATATATAACACATTTGAAAGATATTACATAGTACCAATAAATTGGGGTGAAGATGCTACTAAACAAATGTACAAACTAGAAGATATGGGAATCATCCAGGGTCTTTCACAAACTGCAGCTCGTCGATTAAATTGCATATTGTTGACCTTGCAAAAATCAATATTATCACTTGTTCTTCCATGGAGGTTCGCCATGAAGGCTCGCAACACCTAGAGCTCGATCATTACCTCGCACACAGTCAAGCCAAAAATGGAGCCACGAGCACAAGTAGCAGAAGAGATTCAGCGTCACATAGAAATGAACAAAAGGAATACGTTATTATAAACCTGCAGACAGATTATGTCTTTCTAACCACCTCACCATAGGTGGGAAGGCCTGCTAGTTATACAAAGATGTTGATTTCACTGAAAGAATTTGACAACCGTCTCTAAAGTTCAACCCTAGTTTGTAAAAATGGGCTTAACTACACATATGAAGTGAACTGTTCACACGTCAACAAGTAAATGAAGGTCAAAATTCAAAGAAAGCAAGTAAATGACAAACTTCCTGCCACACATCACAAGTCAAGGATTTTGGGGGCCATAACATAGGTAGAGTACAAGTTCATTGCATTCTAAGCATCGAACCAAAAAACAGTGTCAAACATATTGCGATTCACCCCATCTGACAAACCAGAAAGATCAGACACCATTTTCATCGACTCAATTGCAAAGTCAGGCCCTTCCATTTATCTGCAGATATGAGCAATAGAAATTCTCTATACTTTTGTGTACGTGGATGACCCCAGTAAAACAAAAGTCAAATATCACAACAAAAAATTAGCCTGATCTCTCAAAAGTCAAATATACATAATTTAATTCACTAAAAACCACACATACAAAATCAATTGTTTGGCTCACAGATCTTAAATCATTAATAGCACTATACAAAACCAAATGAGTTCCATGCAGCACAAAAACTCAGATGTACTACCCATCAGAAATCAATGATCTTTTTAAAGGTCATTTGTAGAACCATTGTAATTTTGACACTTGACTTATTCATATATAAATGAGGACAAGAAAAAAATCCATGAACGGTAAGGAGGATGATGTTTGGGAGGAGTTGAATGGGGCAGAGGAGTGGGGTACCCACTCCTTGTTTGGCTCAAAAAGTTCTAAAGTCACTTAAGACCTGTGACTTGTAAACATCAATATCTTAACTTAAATAACTTCTGAATGAGCCCCTACAACTAAATAACTCCACTTTGCTCCAAACAACTCCTAAAGCTTATATTGTTTTCAGACAGCACATGTCGAAAACTTAAGAGTTACCAAAAAGTTCACTAAAACTAATTCACAACTTTTTTTAGTCTAGCCCTTTGGTAGCAAAAGCAGAGAACTCATTCAAACTCTT